>NC_062223.1:109705180-110010665 GCF_902686445.1 Sciurus carolinensis
GAGGGAGACTGCACCCCCTGTCGCTCCAGAACCCAGGAGTTAAGAAGGGGAGGCATTGAGAGACTCGGACTGAAATAGAGCCACGGGTGAGTCTGCCCACTGGGTAAAGCTCGGCCCGGGGGGCAGGCCCAGATAGAGGTGGCTTATTGGAGCCGGGCAGGGCAGCTAGAGTCATCCACAGGCAGCCCTGCGCACTCCGGCGGTGGGGCCCCGCCCACACAGCCAGCTTCTCCAGGTTCTCGGAACGGAACTGGCCCGCTAGTGAGAGCCCTTCTGACCAGAACAAGCTCCGAGTCCCGGAGCCAGTGCAGCTCAGCGTACTCTGGCACGCAAGCAGATTCAGGGTCCAGACAGGGCAGCCAGAGACTTCCCCAAGTAGTCTGGACCCCTGCTGTGGGAGGTGCCGTTCAAGGCTAGCTTCTCGGAGCTGACCGCCCAGTGAGAGACTTTCTACATAGAACCAGCCACAAGCCCCCGAACCAACGGAGAGCCTCGATCCGCAAACAGCCTCTGGGATCAGGGCAGGGCAGCCAGAGACCTCTTCAGGCGGCTCTGCCCACTCCGGCTGCAGGCTCTCTTCTCGGGGAGATCCAAGATGGCGGCCTAGAGGGAGACTGCACCCCCTGTCGCTCCAGAACCCAGGAGTTAAGAAGGGGAGGCATTGAGAGACTCGGACTGAAATAGAGCCACGGGTGAGTCTGCCCACTGGGTAAAGCTCGGCCCGGGGGGCAGGCCCAGATAGAGGTGGCTTATTGGAGCCGGGCAGGGCAGCTAGAGTCTTCCCAAGGTAGCCTTCCACACTCCGGCAGTGATCTCCTCCCACACGGCCAGCTGCACGGTGCAGGCCCACAGTGAGAGCATTTCAGCACAGAGCCAGTTCCAAATCGTGGAACCAGTAGGGGGCTAGGGGCAGTTTTCTTCAGATGAGCTGCTTTATCAGATTCCTCCAAGACATCAGGCTACTGAAGGCTGGGAGGTGATACACTGGAAATCTACCGGGACACTATAAGCCAATAGCGGAAAACTGCAATATCTCAGGGTCCCACTGACACGTGACCAATATGAGAAAACAAGGGAAGAAAATGTCCCAAACAAACCTAGATACTACATCAATAAAACCCAATGACAGCACAGCAGAAGAAATGTCAGAAAGGGAGTTCAGAATGTACGTAATTAAAACGATTAGGGAAGCTAATGAGGAAATGAAAGAGCAAATGCAGGCATTGAAGGAGGAGATGAAAGAGCAAATGCAGGCATTAAATGATCGCACCAATCAACAGTTAAAAGACCAAATACGGGAAGCAAGAGATCATTTCAATAAAGAGTTAGAGATACTGAAAAAAAAACAAACTGAAATACTTGAAATGAAGGAAACAATAAACCAAGTTAAAAACTCCATAGAAAGCATAACCAATAGAATGGAGCACCTGGAAGACAGAACCTCAGACATTGAAGACAAATTATTTAATCTTGAAAGCAAAGTTGGCCAAACAGAAAAGATGGTAAGAAATCATGAACAGAATCTACAAGAATTATGGGATATCATGAAAAGGCCAAATTTAAGAATTATTGGGATTGAGGAAGGCTTAGAGAAACAAACCAAAGGAATGAACAATCTATTCAATGAAATAATATCAGAAAATTTCCCAAATTTGAAGAATGAAATGGAAAACCAAATACAAGAGGCTTATAGAACTCCAAACATACAAAATTACAACAGACCCACACCAAGGCACATTATTATGAAAATACCTAACATACAAAATAAAGACAGAATTTTAAAGGCCGCGAGAGAAAAGAATCAAATTACATTCAGAGGGAAACCAATAAGAATATCAGCAGATTTTTCAATCCAGACCCTAAAAGCCAGAAGGGCCTGGAACAACATTTACCAAGCCCTGAAAGAAAACGGATGCCAACCAAGAATCTTATACCCAGCAAAACTTACCTTCAAATTTGACGATGAAATAAGATCCTTCCATGATAAACAAAAGCTAAAGGAATTTACAAAAAGAAAGCCAGCATTACAGAACATTCTCAGCAAAATATTCCATGAGGAAGAGATGAAAAACAACGATGCAAATCAGCAACAGGAGGCGCTAGCCTAAAGGAATAGCCAAATAAAGGAGAAACCAAATCATGTCAAAAACAAATATGAGTCAATTGACTGGGAATACAAATCATATCACAATAATAACCCTGAATGTTAATGGCCTGAATTCATCAATCAAAAGACACAGACTGGCAGATTGGATTAAAAAGAAAAATCCAACAATATGCTGCCTGCAAGAGACTCATCTCATAGAAAGAGACACCCATAGACTAAAGGTGAAAGGATGGGGAAAAACATACCATGCACATGGACACAGCAAAAAAGCTGGAGTATCCATCCTCATCTCAGATAATGTGGACTTCAAACCAAAACTAGTCAGAAGGGATAAAGAAGGACATTACATGCTGCTTAAGGGAAGCATAAATCAGCAAGACATAACAATCATAAATATCTATGCCCCGAACATTGGCTCATCCACGTACGTCAAACAAATCCTTCTCAATTCCAGAAATCAAATAGACCACAACACAATAATACTAGGCGATTTTAACACACCTCTCTCACCACTGGATAGATCGTCCAAACAAAAATTGAATAAAGAAACTATAGATCTCAACAACACAATCAGCAATTTAGACTTAACGGACATATATAGAATATACCATCCAACAAAGAATGAATACACTTTCTTCTCAGCAGCACATGGATCCTTCTCTAAAATAGACCATATTTTATGCCACAAAGCTACTCTTAGCAAATACAAGAAGATAGAGATACTACCTTGTACTCTATCAGATCATAATGGATTGAAATTAGAAATAAATGACAGAATAAAAAACAGAAACTTCTCCAATACCTGGAGACTAAATAATACACTATTATATGATGAATGGATAACAGAAGACATCAGGAGGGAAATAAAAAAATTCTTAGAAGTAAACGAGAACAAAGACACATCATATCAAAATCTCTGGGACACTATGAAAGCAGTACTTAGAGGAAGATTTATTTCATGGGGTGCATTCAAAAAAAGAAGTAGAAATCAACAAATAAACGACTTAACACTACAGCTCAAAGCACTAGAAAAAGAAGAGCAGACCAATACCAAAAGTAGTAGAAGACAGGAAATAGTTAAAATCAGAGCCGAAATCAACGAAATCGAAACAAAAGAAACAATTGGAAAAATTAACAAAATAAATAGTTGGTCCTTTGAAAAAATAAATAAAATTAATAAACCCTTAGCCACACTAACAAAGAGAAAGAGGGAGAAAACTCAAATTACTAAAATTCGGAATGAACAAGGAAACATTACAACAGACACGAGTGAAATACAAAACATAATTAGAAGCTATTTCAAAAATCTATACTCCAACAAAACAGAAAACCTCGAAGACATCAACAAATTTCTAGAGACATATGAATTACCTAAACTGAACGAGGAGGACATACACAACCTAAATAAACCAATTTCAAGCAATGAAATAGAAGAGGTCATCAAAAGCCTACCAACAAAGAAAAGTCCAGGACCAGATGGGTTCTCAGCCGAGTTCTACAAAACTTTTAAAGAAGAGCTCATTCCAATACTCCTCAAACTATTCCATGAAATAGAAGAGGAGGGAACCCTCCCAAACTCTTTCTATGAAGCCAATATCACCCTGATACCTAAACCAGACAGAGACACATCGAGGAAAGAAAATTTCAGACCAATATCCTTAATGAACATCGATGCAAAAATTCTCAACAAAATTTTAGCAAATCGCATACAAATATATATTAAAAAGATAGTGCACCACGATCAAGTGGGTTTTATCCCAGGGATGCAAGGTTGGTTCAACATTCGGAAATCAATAAATGTCATTCACCATATCAACAGACTTAAAGTTAAGAATCACATGATTATTTCAATAGATGCAGAAAAAGCATTTGATAAAATACAGCATCCCTTCATGCTCAAAACACTAGAAAAAATTGGGGTAGTGGGAACATTCCTAAACATTATAAAGGCCATCTACGCTAAGCCCATGGCTAATATCATTCTAAATGGTGAAAAACTGAAAGCGTTCCCCCTAAAAACTGGAACAAGGCAGGGATTCCCTCTTTCACCACTTCTATTCAACATCGTCCTTGAGACTCTAGCCAGAGCAATCAGACAAACCAAAGAAATTAAAGGGATACGAATAGGAAAAGAAGAACTCAAACTATCCCTGTTCGCTGATGACATGATTATATATTTAGAGGAACCTGGAAATTCCACCAGAAAACTTTTAGAACTCATAAGTGAATTCAGTAAAGTAGCAGGTTACAAGATCAATGCTCATAAATCCAATGCATTTTTATACATAAGTGATGAATCTTAGGAAGGAGAAATTAGGAAAACTACCCCATTCACAATAGCATCGAAAAAAATAAAATACTTGGGAATCAATCTCACAAAAGAGGTGAAAGACCTCTACAATGAGAACTACAGAACACTAAAGAAAGAAATTCAAGAAAACCTTAGAAGATGGAAAGATCTCCCATGTTCTTGGATAGGCAGAATTAATATTGTCAAAATGGCTATACTACCTAAAGTGCTATACAGATTCAATGCAATTCCAATTAAAATCCCAATGATGTACCTTACAGAAATAGAGCAAACAATTATGAAATTCATCTGGAAGAATAAAAAACCTAGAATAGCTAAAGCAATCCTCAGTAGCAAGAGCGAAGCAGGGGGTATTGCAATACCAGATCTTCAACTCTACTACAAAGCAATAGTAACAAAAACGGCATGGTATTGGTACCAAAATAGACAGGTAGATCAATGGTACAGAATAGAGGACATGGACACAAACCCAAATAAATACAATTTTCTCATACTAGACAAAGGTTCCAACAATATGCAATGGAGAAAAGATAGCCTCTTCAACAAATGGTGCTGGGAAAACTGGAAAACCATATGCAATAGAATGAAATTAAACCCCTATCTCTCACCCTACACAAAACTCAACTCAAAATGGATCAAGGACCTTGGAATCAGACCAGAGACCCTGCATCTTATAGAAGAAAAAGTAGGTACAAAACTTCAACTTGTTGGCTTAGGATCAGACTTCCTTAACAGGACTCCCATAGCACAAGAAATAAAAGCAAGAATCAAAAACTGGGATAGATTCAAACTAAAAAGCTTTCTCTCAGCAAAGGAAACTATCAACAATGTGAAGAGAGAGCCTACAGAGTGGGAGAATATTTTTGCGAACCGTACCTCAGATAGAGCGCTAATTTCCAGAATCTATAAAGAACTCAAAAAACTCTACACGAAGAATACAAATAATCCAATCAACAAATGGGCTAAGGAAATGAACAGACACTTCACAGAAGAAGATGTACAAGTAATCACCAGATATATGAAAAAATGTTCACCATCCCTAGTAATAAGGGAAATGCAAATCAAAACTACCCTAAGATTTCATCTCACCCCAATTAGAATGGCGATTATCAAGAATACAAGCAACAATAGGTGTTGGCGAGGATGTGGTGAAAAAGGAACACTCATACATTGCTGGTGGGGTTGCAAATTAGTGCAACCACTCTGGAAAGCAGTGTGGAGATTCCTCAGAAAGCTTGGAATGGAACCACCATTTGACCCAGCTATCCCACTCCTTGGCCTATACCCAAAGGACTTAAAATGAGCATACTACAGAGATACAGCCACATCAATGTTCATTGCTGCTCAATTCACCATAGCCAGATTGTGGAACCAACCTAGATGCCCTTCAGTTGATGAATGGATAAAGAAACTGTGGCATATTTATACAATGGAATATTACTCCGCAATGAAGAATGATAAAATTATGGCATTTGTAGGCAAATGGTCGAAATTGGAGAATATCATGCTAAGTGAGATAAGCCAATCTCAAAAAACTAAAGGACGAATGATCTCGCTGATAAGCGGATGAGGACATATAATGGGGGGTGGGACGGGCTAGCATTAGGTTTAGGGTTAGGTTTAGAGTTAGGCTAAGGAGAGCAGTAAGAATGAAGGAAAGAAGGACTGTGTAGAGGGAAAAGAGGGGTGGGAGGGGTGGGGGGGAGGGGAAAAATATAATAAACATCATTACCCTATGTAAACGTAAAAAAAAAAAAAAAAAAAAATTGACAGAATTAATATATGAAGAGTTAGCTCCATTCCTGATCTGTGACAAGTGGTCAATATGTGCTAACCATTTTGATTATAAATCCAAGCTATTGGGTATTCTGTTTGACCATGGCTTCCAAGGCTCCGAAAAGGTATACTCACTAACAGTAACACTTGCTATTTTTTATTTAGACTCAACTCTCTATATATACTTCATCTGCTCTATCTTATTCTAACATCAACCCTATTCAGCAGATACTATCATTCCCACTTTACAGATAGGGTTTCTTCTCAGTCACTTAGGTGTTAAGTCATAGAATCATGACTTGAATTCTCCTGAGAAGCAATCAGTGCCCTGGTACTAAATGAAGCCCCAAGTGTAGCAGAGATTGTATGAGGATACTGTGAGGGGTAAGAGAAAGGGACAAGTCCAGAGTGTCAAATACATTTGAACATGAGACCAGGAGAAGAGACTAAGCCAGTAACAAAGAAAGATTGCCTGTTTTCTGAAATATAGCAGACAATTTCATATCCCCCCAACATAACCACCCTAATTCCATGTTCTAAGAGATACTTTATATATATATATATATATATATATATATACTTTATATATATATATATATAAACTGTACACATTCTTAGTTGCAGCAAAAATTATATTTTACTCATTACTTAAAATTTGGCCACACATCTTTTAAAGGTGACAATGAACACCTTTGCCTCAGAGAACCAGCTGAGAACTACAGCTCTTCACTGCCTGGTTTTCCTCTTAGAACTGGTGTCTGGCTTCACTAAATTCTGGCATGTTGCCAGGCTTCAGTCTCTAGGTGGATATTTCCATTCCAAGATGGTCTCACTAGAGTCAGAAATGTATTCATTCTGGCTGGGCACCCTTTTCCTGAAGCTTCCTATAGTCCTAACACACCAGCAAAGAGACTGGTGTTCTGTGACTCTTCTTTCTGAGCAGTTGTTGTACAAGAAACAACTTAGCCATTCTTTCCAGTGATTTCCATAGTTAACACATTCTTCTTTGTAATTAGAAAGGTTATTGCTGTTATTTTTAATGCTCTGCACAGATATTCAGTAACATCCCTGCATTATAATCAGTCTTTGAAAAGAGCGTTATAAGCACTTCTCTGCGGCTGTTGCCTCACTGAGAACTGCACTGCACCAGCTGAATATGAATAAGCTCCAGTGCTGATGGGTTGCCTTTGTGTAAGTAGGGATGCATGCCAAGTGACAGCTCAAGAATTGCTGGGATGGCTTCAGAATTCTAGTTTGGTGCTACATGTGAGGGGTTGTAGCAAGGGTGATAGATATTTTGACCCCAGAAGCGGGATGGCCCTGTCTTCATGAAAAATGCTCTAAGGACTATCTGACAACGTGAAACCTCCTGACTTTTGCTCTGTAGGAACATGACCTGGAATGATCCCATAAATCAGAGATGCTTTTTCCAAAAGTTCCCAGAAAGAAAAGAAAAAGACATTTTCAGCATATTCGTTTAAGTCTGTCCTCTAAGTGTCTTAGAATAGGAGCCTGTCTCTTTGGAACTTACACACTGTTCATATGCACAGACTACTAACTTGTAAAAATGGAGACTGGATCATTTTCATTATTTTTTTCTATTAAAAAAGACTTTTAATTTCATTGTAATCTGTCCCTGCATTTTATTGTGATTAAATATTGAAAAAGGTATCTCCTCCTTCTTGAATTACTCCCAGGAGCTTAACTGTGGCACCTGCGTGTTGTGGGTATTCATGCCTGTGAGGCAGTTTGCTGGACAAAGACTCAGAAAGGCACATGGAGTAATCACTCTTAAATGAGGCTGAGCCTTGGCTGAATGATTTACCACAGTCGACGTGTGTGAAATGGCAGGAGGCCATGATTTAAAAGGTTTAGACTGATTGACACATTGAAAATGTTTTAGGACAGGACAGAGTTTATGACAAGATTGGTATCTGATTGTAGTTTCACTTTAGTGGCCCATCAAATGCAACTCCCCTAATGCTGATAAATTTAACTCAGGAAAACTTTGAAGAGCCTCTTTCCTCTCCTTGTTGATGTTGATTTTTTAAACCTACTTAAAATGAGAAAAACTGGGAAATTGGGCATGACTGTGTCTTCTGCTCTAGACACTTCCTTTCTATGCTTTGACTATTTGACCACACCACGGATCCCCTAGGAACACATTTTTGAACTTTAGAAGCTTAGTTTATCTGCTACTCTTTTTCTTGAATATCAGACATATTTAGGAGGTTTTTTCCTGTGGTTTATTTTTATTTGTATCAATGTATGTAGTACTTTCAAAAGAAATCATAGAGTTGTGTTAATGGGCACATTTGTATACATTAAACATGCACAAGCACACATATAAAATATATGTTTGCATGTATATATTTATGATCCACATACACATACTCACAAAGAAACAAATTTAACTTAGACATTACAGTTTACTGATTATGTTCATTTTGTCAGTATAGTTTTAGAAAGGTTACATTGTCTCCAATTAGCTATTTGGAGAGTCTTGTGTTGTATCTATATGATATGGAAATAGTTAATTAGAGGATAATATACATATTTCAGTTAGCTGTTTTTATTGTATAGAACAAAAAATAATTGCGTTTCACATTTCAATTGATGGTGTGATATCATGAAGTAATTTAAAATAAAATTTAAGCTCACATCTTTGGCCTATGTGATGGTTTAGAGCTCAATAAATCTAAGGAACCCACACAAAGGAGCTGGTGATGTGCCATGCATAGTCCCCCAGATTCTTGTTCATACATCCCTCTGAGAAATTTGCCTCCCAGAAAGACTGTGAAAAGAAACAAATGATGGATTGTTCTTAGAATGCCTATGGTAGACATGTTTTCTCACATAGAGGGTGGGGAGAAATCAGGTTGAACAATATTTATTTAAATGTTAAATTTATTTTCTCATTCATTTGATAATTATTTCTTGAGCTTCTACTATACACTAGGCACTGTTGAATACAGAGATGAGTAAGGTAGTTTCTCTGCCTTCAGGAGCTACACTAGCAAATCATGTGTGTAACTAGATGTGAACCAAGTGTAAATATGGAGTAGGGTGCCAGCCCCGCAGGAGTTCAAACTGTGATGGAGCTATGTTTTTTCAAGGACTTGAAAGAGTCAGGGTCAAAGGACAGTGGTAGGAGCCCTTGGTATACAGGAGAACAGACAGAAACCATACTCAAGAGTGTGAACCACCAGGAAAGCTCACTGAGGAGGTGGGGTTCTGGAAGACCTGAATTTGACAGAGGGTCAGCATGGAACCCAGAAGAGAGGGAAGAAGAAAGAAAGGCTGAGGACACTTAGAAATGAACGTTGTTGTGTTTGGAGAATCGACAGTAGATTAATGTGCCTTAAATGAGATGTCATTGAATTAGAAATTTGGAGCCCAATGAGAGAGGACTTCATGATGAGCTTAGATATTTAGACTTGATTCTCAAATAATGGAGATCTGCTTATGCTTCATCTGAGTTGAAGCTTTATAAACTCTGTGTTTTTCCCTGCCCTATGATGACTACATTCCCCCACCCCTTACCAGTGCTGGAGATGGAACCCTGGGCCCTGCACATGCTAGGCAAGCACTTGACAGCTATGCTCCATCCCCATTGCTTCTTTTAAAGTATTAGTTTCATATTACAGTAAGAAAAGTGTTAAAAGTTAAATCAACCATATTTACCTTGCTATGAACAATGTGAGGAGAAAAAATATCTGACGACAATGGCTAAGGTGATGAAGATTCTAATGAACTTCCTTCTCCTTGTGTTCATTAATCCCTTTTTTTACAAATAGGTGAGTACAATTCAACCAGAGAATAATTATGAGCTTCTGTAGAAACACTATAGAAAATCATTTAATTAAACCCACCCACTACCACTCCCCACTCTTCTAAGAA
Source organism: Sciurus carolinensis (assembly GCF_902686445.1). Lineage (NCBI taxonomy): Eukaryota > Metazoa > Chordata > Mammalia > Rodentia > Sciuridae > Sciurus > Sciurus carolinensis. Next base: position 109,715,275 of record NC_062223.1, read on the forward strand.
TGGGTTCCAGACTCCTCTCTTCTGGTGTATTTCTCAGTTCAAAGAGAAAACACAGGATGAACTGTTAGAGCAAAAAAGAAGGAAAGAAAGAAAAAAGAAAAAGAATTTCCTGAAATTAGACTGCTGGGTTACTTTATCCCTTCTTCTCCATGTGTGTCCAAGGAAGTGAATTCGCACATTCTGTTTTATTAGCAAGATCATCATTATTTTAGAAGTAGGCCTCTTTAGGGTATAGTTTCCTGGTGCTTAGAAAATGTTTACTTTTTTTTCCCCTAACTAATTCACTGTATTATTTTCTTATTTAATTCTGATATTTTGTACCAGCTATTTGGCTTAAATAGTAAGAGTTTCATTAAACCCAACTTGATTAAATTATACTATATTGCCTTGTTTGGTAGTTGATAGTAGTTGACAGCAATAATAACTACTTACTATTTAAAGTTTATTGAGCTCCAGCTTCTCAAAGCACTTTATCCACATTCTATTTAACCTTCACAATCATCTCATAAGTTATTAATCCCACAGGTAGAAAGACTAAAACTTTAAAAATTAGGCAGTGCTTGCTTAGCATGGTGGTATGGACTATAAAAATGACCACAGAAGATGAAACTATGCAAAATAATCTTAATAATCAATGAGAAGCATTACTATTATTCTGTGACCTTTGCAATTTTCCCTAAAACATTAAAACTATATAACTGTCAGTGATAAATTCATAGGGAAATAAAAACTAGCAAATCTAATATTTATTGAATATACTGTAATTTAAGAGGTTTATTTATTTGCAAAAAGAAAGAATGAAAGAAAGAAAAGTGGAGTACAGTGTTGCATGCCTATAATCCTAGAGACTTGGGATTCTGAGGCAGAAGGATTGCCATTTTCAGCCTCTGCAAACACTGTCTCAAAAAATAAAAAGGGCTGGGGATGTGACTCAGTAGTAAAGCACCCCTGGATTCAATCCCCAGTACCAAAAAAAAAAAAAAAAAAAAAAAAAAACTAAAAGAAAAAAATCATATCAGTAGTACTTCAAACAGTGACTGCTTACTTCTGGTCACATACTTTATGATATAGAGTGAGCATCTTTTCTCTGTCTTGCAAATTGTCATATTCTCTTCTATGTTTGGATGAACTCTCAACATTTCATCCTTTGCTGTTTGAATGTTGTGAATTATCTCCAAGAATTCCTTCAATGTGAAGATGATCACTGGCTTCACTTCCTCTGGGACATTATAATCTTCATCACTACCACTTTATTCATTTAATGTCCCTAAGTTTGCCTTCATGGAGTCTTCCAGGTTGCATATCTGGAGTGTCTTTTGAAGTGGCAGTGTCAACATTCCTCCTACAACTTCAGTTTTGTTTGATTCTAATTTTACTTCAAGCAGTATCACTTCTGTTTCTTTGCTGTATTTTTCTCTTTGCTGGCCAATTCTCTCTTGAGATTATCCAGTTTTGTAAAACATCACTTGAATTTATCATTGGAAGACAAAGAGGCAATGCAACTACACACTTTGCTGTCTCTGTTTGAACTGAATAACACACACCGTGGCCAAACATCAACAGTTTCTGAAAGAAGTGACATAATTGGCACTCATCTTCATGTCTCTCTGTTATTTCATGGTGATTTGTGGACTGAGCAGCTAGTACTGAAGTTTGTACTTTGTGAAATTATTCATAGTTGATGCACGTGGTAACTGAAATTAGAAACATACAGGTGGGAGATTAGTTATTTAAATTGTAGAAACTGGAGATTTCTGTATATCAGAATTGTGCCAAGTGAGGCCTGCCTGCCTGCAGCTGCTTAGGTTGATGCAGTCAGCAGTGACAAGTCCAAGACTCAAACTCAAATCCAAGCCTCTGAGTTCATCCTTTGATCAATGCCTTGCAATTGATTTAAAAGTGCATGTATCCCCAGAAATAGGCAATTTCTTTTTTCTGGAGGAGGTGTGGGTACAGGAGAGATGAGTACAGAAGGAATTACAAGAAGAAAGAAGAAGTAGTGATGGAGAGAGAAGATTGAAAGGGGACAGAGAAAAGTGAGAATGAGGGCAAAAGAGAGAAGAATAGAAGAAGAAAATAAGCCAAAGAACATGCAAGAGCAACAGAACAAACAGTAGACCAGAGCAAACGAGAGAAGCAGAAAGAAATAGGAAAGGAGAGAGAAGAGAGGTAAGTTCCTACAACAGTGATGCTATGGTCAGTGTGAAACATTAAAACACTGCTCCTGATAAACCCTTTCCAGTCCTCCTTCCTTGCACAAATTCTGAACTCTTTAACTACCAAAATGGTGCCACACTCATTTTTCCTTTCTTTTTGCCTGAACACTCCTGATCCAGCAATATCTGTTCAATTATAACACTGCCAGTGGGCATTTGAAATGAGCTTTTGTTATTTAATAATTGATATAAAAGTACATAATGTAAAATAGTCACTCCTTTACAAAATAAATTCCACATGATTAATGAGTCAAATATAAAATTCTAATCAAAGAAAACTATCAGAATATAAAGTTATGAAAATTAGATTCATCTTTAGAGTAATGAAAAATTATAAATAAGAAATAATCAAAAAACTTAATTATGTAAACATTTAAAGTCCTAGTATAACAAAGAATAACATAACTGAAATACAAAAGAAAACAAAGACTGAAAATATTTGCAGCAAACTTGAAGGTTTGTAGACATTGACAAAAGTGCCTAGACCGAAGCACAAACAAAGGACATAAGACAATTCATACAAAAGTAAACACAATTACTAAGCAAGCAATTGAGAAAATATCCTAAAACTATTAAAATACTAATAGCAGGGTATCATTTTGCACATGAAATATAAACAAATGCTTTAAGTAAAATCCCTACTCCTGGTCAAAATGCTTCAAAACTATTTTCTGACACACTGATAAGAACAATTTAAATGTGTTCTACTGTCTTAAGAAGTAATTTTGCAATGTATTTTGTGAGATTAAAAAAGCACATACAATTTGACCCTGTAAAATATTCATGGGAATATCTAAAGAAAAATTAAAATACATGGAAAATAAATGGCCATGGATATTTTCATTGAAGTATTAGTTACAAGGTGAAATTGGAAGTGATAATTATAGAACTATGTGAAATATTATGCAGCCATTATAAAACAAATATAAAAACAAAATATTTATGAAACATGATAAAAGAATAAAACAAAATGCAAAATTTTGTAAATGTCATTCTACATATTTATTCTAAACATGTAAGACATTCTAAATTTGTAGGCCTTGATTACATAGGCACAAAATTAAAAAGATAGTGTGCAGTTGATTGGTCAGTAGAATTTACATTTTTTTCCTTTTGAAAGTTTTTCATAATTTTTTGTGTCATGCATTACAAATAGTATACTTTGACATCACATTTCTTGGTGAGATCAGACTTTCCAGAAGTAGACAATGATCTCTCATTAAATAAAAAGAACCAAGGAAATGATTGGACAAAAGATGTTTCTCAAGATAAACATGGGAGTAGAAAAGTTCTCTTTCCCTCTGCCTTATCAAAATGGTCTGTCAAAAGACTAGAAAGTAAGCTAGACAACTCACAAAAATGAAGGAGCTTCCACTTTTGAAACTCCCTAAAAGAACCCAACATGAAAATACCCCCAAATAACTTTATTTTTTTCATGACATACTTGAGCCACTTGAAGACTCAACTCTAAGCCTGTTAACAGTGACTTAGTCATTTCAAATTTCAGATTTTCCCATTTTGGCTCAAATTAAACTCTATTAGCAAAAAATAGTCTAACTATTTCCTCTGGATAATCGTAAAAGTACCAAATAAAAACAGTGATATAGCTTGGTGATGCAATATATTCAAATCACCTATTTTCTGACTTAGTAATTAATGGCAATGAAATGCATGAAGCTACTGCATAAAAATATGGAGACATGTTATGTTTGCAGTCAATTGTTTTATTATCCCCAGTGCCTTAGAGTTTTATGTTATTAATACCAATATATTTTCATCAGTTGAATCAATAAGGACATGCTATAATGAATGTTTCATGCTCAGTCTCGAGGATAATAGAAAAACTGACAGACTAAAACAACGACTGGAGTTTCCTGCTATTCTAATCTAAGTTGTTAAGGTAGCTACAGGGTTTTTTTATCCAAACAGCGCCTGGGTTGCTGCTTCCATGCCAGCTGCTTCAGTATGGCAGGAAAAGTCTTGCTTTCTAAGGGTTGCAAGGCTGAGCCCTGGTAGGAGGCATCTGTAAAGATTCACTATTGCCACAGCAGGAGGAAGATGTGGAGGCAGCTTTTCTACCCACGGGAGTGGGAGGACAACATCTTCCAGCAGCAGAGAGATGGAGTTCCTCTCTCTCCCTGGGGAATGACTCAGAAGCAAGTATAGCCAAGCACCAAAAACATGGCTTAATGGCTACCAACTGAACAGACAGAAAATTGCTGTACCATGTAGTGTAATGGTAAGGATGGTAAAGGGTATATAATGAGCCCATGGAGACAGTGCTGAGGTCTGTCCTAGAGACAGTTTCCTAAAGGAGGTGAAAAATAAATGGAGGTTTTAAGAACAAGGAGTTCTGCAGAATAAGAATGGGAAGAAGGAAAGGTCCTAGGGAGAGATGACACCATACAAATTATTCACGCAGTGGTGGATAAAGCAGACAAATTCTCTACCCATATGGGTAATAACTAAGAGTATGTGGGGAAGACAAACAATATATAAATATTGGATAAATGCTATGATAATAAATAAAGCAGAGTAGGGAAAGAGAAGATGGGGACAGATATTTTAGATAAAATCATTGTGGAAGGCAGCTCTGAGAAGGTGACATTTGGGAAAAAACCACATTTGAATCAAGTGAGGGGGTAAGACATTTGAATTGGCTAAGTAATTAATGGAAATGAAATGCACAGAACTACCACATTAAAATATTCTGGGTGAAGAGTGTTCCAGAATGAGAGAACAGAAAGTACTGTTCTGAGATAGCAGCATGCTTGGCATGTTAAAGAAACAGTGAGAAGACCAATGTGACTGACATGGAAGTGGAAAAGGTGTCCTGGATATGGAATATGTAGGGTTCTGTGGACACTGGTAGAAAGGTTTTCTAAAAGATAGTCTCGACTTCTGTGCAAATAAAAGAATGTAGGATGTGGAACATGTGAGAAAACAAGAAGACAACCCTGAATTGATCGCAGTTACCACAAAACAAAGGTGATAGTAGCTTGAATTAAGACATTGGAGGTTGGATTCAATTTGTTTGTTTGAAGGTTCAAATGGTAGGATTTACTAAAAAATTGAAAGTAAGACAGGAGGTGTGTTATAATGAGTGTTTCATTCTCCAACCTGAGGATAATAGAAAAACTGATAACAAGCATCAAGAACACTGATGACAGTATCAAAGTTTGTAACCTAAATAACTAAGTGAATGGTAATATTGTTTTACTGAGATAAACATTGAAGGAGAAACAGAATTGGAACAGTGGGAAGAGGAACTGGAAATCATGAGTTAATTCAGTTTTAGCTAAATGGTGTTAGAGATGCTGGTTGGACATGCAGAGTTCAACTACTTTTTTAGGATCTACAGATTTGGAATTCTGGGGAAAGGTCAAGACTAGAAGGACACATTTGGAAGCCGTCAGATTAGAGAGAGTATTTCTAAATGAGCCTGGATATTGTCACCTGAGAAGTAAGAGCAACTAAGGAAGGTACCTGAGGAATCAGCCCTAGCCCACTCCTACCACATTTAGAGACTGGGAGAGAGAGGGTTTCCATAAAGACATCTGAAAAGGAGTGGCCAGTGATAGAGCATGAAAACCCAAAGATATGGTACCCCAGAAACTGAGTGAAGAAAGTGCTTCTGAAAGAGAATTCATCAGTTGGGTCACTTGAGAATTGACCATTGGTTTACCAACATGAAGGTCTTTGGTGATCTTTGCAATTGTGTGGAGCGGTGGAGACAAAACTTGAGTAAATTGAAAAAAAATGTGAGGAAAGGAAGTAGACACAGAGAATGGGAACAATTTGGTAGGAATTTGTGCAATTACAGAGAGTTGAGAAATGAAGTAATGTCTAGAGCGGAATGCTTTTTCTAGAGAAAAGTGTTTTTTGTTGTTTTCTGGTTTTTTTTTTTTTTTTTTTTTTAAGAGAAACTATCACAAAGTATTTTCTTGCTAATAGGAAAGTAGTTAAGGGAAGTTGTCAAGGGAAATTGATGGTCTGAGGGAATGATTGAAGAATCAAAGTCCTTGAAAATTGAAAGGAGGTAAGATCTAGGATGTGAAAAGACAAGCAGACTCTAGACACAAGCAAACCTCCTCCTTCCAAAGCAATAGATGAAAGGCAGCATTTGCAGGCACAGATGAAGGGAGAAGGGCACAGCAGCAAATGCCAGCTCACTGATGGAAAGGAAAGGAGTTCAGTGAGACTAGAGCCAAAAGTGTAGGGAGGATAGTTGTTCAATGGATGAATAACTCCTTCAGTTATCAACTCAGGAGTTGTGAGATGCTTGTCTTATATGATCATAACTTGAATTTGAAAATGTACTTGAAATGATGTAATCATAGTCTTCTATTATACCTGCTTTAATAACAATCATGCATAACACATGGCAAGTGTCAGGTATTACTCTAAGCATTTTGCATATATTAATCCATTTAACCCTCACATCAAATCTATGAATTAGGTACTATTATTATTAGTATCATTTTACAAAAGAGAAATCTGAGGCACATACAGGATAAGTAACATACCTAAAATCATATAGCTAGTAAATAGCAGAGCTAGGATTTCAATCCAGGGACAAGAGCCCCCACTCATCGTTAGTTGCTATATTCTGTCCTTCTGATTAGAAACCATTTCAAAGGTACATTAAACCTGTTTTTAAAGCCATGCACCTTCATAGATACTCCTTTACCACCCAAGGTTTATAAAGTGTATTAAATTGAATTAAAGTATGTCTGCATATTTTAAGTGTGGTCTAAACATCTCTCCATACATACTAAACTATAAGCTAACTTGATGCTTAACCTGTTCTTGTAACAAGTAGTGGAGTCTCCGCCAATCACTGCAGCTGAGCATCAGCCAATCACAGGCGGCCAGTTCAAACCAGGTTTAAATAAGTAAATACCAAGATTTAACCAATGACACTATCTCTGTATCTCACTTCTACTTTCTGTATGCCCTTCCCTTTTCTCTGGCTATGAAAGTTACCCACCCATGTGGCAGGGCAGAGCATTTGGAATGGTTTTCAACCTGGAGTACTGCCTATTCTAGAATGTCAAATAAAAGTCCATTAAGAAACTGAGTTTGTTGTAGTTTTCTGTTTAAAAAAATGTGACTGGGGGCTAGGATTGGGGTTCAGTGGTAGAATGCTTGCCTTGCACATGTGAGACACTGGGTTCGATTCTCAGCACCACATAAAATAAATAAATAAAATAAAGGTATTGTGTCCATCTATAACTGAAAAAATATTTTTAAAAAAATGTGACTGGGAAAAGAGGGGTGGGAGGGGTGGGGGAAGGGAAAAAATAACAATGAATCAAACAACATTACCCTATGTAAACTTATGATTTCACAAATGGTACGCCTTTACTCCATGTACAAACAGAGAAACAACATGTATCCCATTTGTTTACAAAAAAAAAAAAAATGTGACTGGGAAATTGGTGATTCCATGGTGATGGAGAGAGCATACCAGCAAGTGTGGCAGTCTACCTTCCCCCGGTCTGGTAAAGACATTTGATCAGACCCTGCTCTCTGAAAGTTCATTCTCTTACCTACTAGGCTTCACTGCCTTCCCTGTGTGTCCCCTTGAACAGCTACACTAAGTTCCCTGAAGTCACCCAGAGCGTGGGCTCTTCCTCTAAACTCCTCCACATCTGATTTTCTAAGAATCCAACCAAGCCAAGGGGCCCATTAAGCAAACAGGAGTACAGCATAAACCACTGGTACTTACTTGTGCTCAGTGGTCTTCATTTATTTACATTTCCCAGATTTCTGTGCAGTTAAAGTGAAACCACATTGTTGAGGTGTGGCTGATAGGCTGTGATTAGAAATGACAGTGACATATGTCAATCTGGACCCAAGGCAATGAAGAGTCATTCTGCTTTCATCATCTCTCTCTTACTTCCTTGGTAATCATTCTTTTAAAAAATCCAGATGACATAGCTAGTGGATGGAGGAGAGCTACTCAACTCTCATCAGATTTTAGGTGAGTGAGAGATATGCTTTTGCTGGGTTAAGCTATTGAGGCTTTGGAGGTTGTCTGTTGACTGGTGACCCTCAGCTACCAATACTGTTCCTAGGGAGCCAAGCTTCTGCCTCTGACAGAGCAGATGGTGAGAAGAAAGGCTTATCCCCAGAAATCACTCAAGCAGTCAGCCAGGGTGGCAGAAATAAAAAAAGGGGCTTTAGTGAATGGCTGTTTTGTTGAAAGGAACAGAAATTGCCTCAAGGTACAAGAGCTATTTAAAGGATGACAGTTCTCAGGACCATCTAAGACAAAGAATAAAGTGTATATGGGAGGGACAAGGACAGATGAAATAAAATCAAAGTCATGCTCTCAGGAATCACATGGTTTCTCCCCTCTCTTCTTTCCAGTTCTCCTTCTCTCTTGGACTGGTTTTACCTATTTGCACACAACCCCACTCAGAGAGCCAGTCTTGTCTTTCATGAGTGTCCACCATCATCTAACTGGTTCATCTCAAACTGTCTCAATGCCAGAGTCTTCTGAGAGGGAATTTGCACTTGTTCAGCCAACCTACCTTTGGATGCTGCTGAATTAGGTAGCATGATCTTTCACCCAGTTCAATAATCCCTGGTCACAGGAATAGATCTCATTATTTTAGAAGTGACTGTGAGGTATGGGCCTAGGCAAATTCAATCAGAAGCCAGGAAGAAATCTTAAAAGAAGTTTTCTATAGAAGAGTATTTTAGGGTGCCTTATGAGAGAATTACTAAAATTGCTAAGAGGTTAAGGGGGGCATTATGAATTAAGGAAAAGACAAGGCATCAGGAGAAAGAAAAATGACCAGGCCAGAAGGAGAAATTAATGGAGAAGTGAAGCCCAAATTACTGCAGAATTCAAGACATGGACCAGTCAGACAACTGCAGGGTGCCAATCTACCATGGACACTAAAACATCATTGAAGTATATGGGGCCAGTTAATTCAGGCTTCCACACATGGCATCCCACACAAGCAGGCAAATATAAATTGTTGCTAATCTATGCGGTGTCATTGAATAAAGTTTTTATAAAGCATATTCCTCAGTAAAGCTTATGTGTCTCTGTTGAGCATTTTTGCAAAGTGCATAGAACAGCTACAACTTCAAACCAGTCCATGGACAGTTGCCTGAGGTCAACCCTCAGAGTCAGCAAAATTTTAAAAATGCCATTATGCCTGACATAGAACCATGTAACAACACAGTGTTAGTTTTTAATATATATTTCAAGTCCTTTAATACATTTCCAAGGAAGGAACTTCTGCATTAGGAAATCACAAAGGAGAGCTGAAAAGAGAACAGAAATATAGAAAAGTGCTTTTGTAGAATTGATTTCACAACATTGACCCTGCCTCTCCAGGGGGAATGATTTAGTAAATGAATGTGTTTCACGATAAAATAAATGTTAATAGAAAATCAGTTTATCCTCACCTCCATTAAATGTTTAGGAAGTATCAGTTTGAAGGGTTGCCAAATTATTAACCCAGCTTGGTCTGACTCTGGCTGGGGTTGTATGAAAATAGGAAATAAATCAGTGTCCTGTCCTCATTGATCCTGTGGATAAGGATGGGAAAATGATGACACAAAGTAGTAGATTATAATTGTTACACTGTGCGTGGCATTAAGATGTCAACTCCTGACTTACCCCAACTTCCTCTGCCAAAGGAAGAAAAAGGGGGCACTGTTACTAAAAGACCCTCTACACAGTTAATGACTTAATCATAATATACTTAGTTTAGATTTAAAGACAAAATTTTTGAATGAGGAAAGAATTACACCATTTCAAGGGACTGTGACATATTTTATCTCCCTTAATCCTCACACCCTCACTGGTAAACAGATCTAAAAAGTTTTCCACACTACACAAACAAATAAACTCCCACAGATATTTAAGAACAGTTTCTTACAAATATAGTAAATTTAAATTTTCCTCTCTTTTCTCTTCCCTTCTAGAATCCTTTATCTCTCTTATCTAGTATTATCTTGATGCAGTGAATACCAGCTTCAATTCAATTTGCTGAGTGTTTGTCAGATTAAATTGAACTCTTTGTGGAAAGTCTACTTATGGGCTGATAAAAACAGAGAATAGAATAGTTGCTACCAGAGACTGGGAAGAGAGGCATGAGGAGATAGTGGTCAAAGGGTGCAAAACTGTAATTAGACAGTAGGAATAAATTATAAGTATTTAAGGTGGCTGGAAATATTAATTAGCTTGATTCAATCATCCCTCACTGTGTACATGTATCATAACATGACTGTGTACTCCATAATTACATATGGTTATAATTTGTCAAAAATACATTTCAAATAGTATCCTGGGTATTATAGGGACCACAATATCATATGAGAGTTTACCATCTTCTAGACAAAAATCTCCTCTCAGGCATGGCTGAGAGAGGGACCCTGGAGCTAAACAAAGGCACACAGTGGGCAGACTCTGGGATAAAGTTCAGTGTACCAAAAAGAAGATGGTACCCTAAGGAAAGGCACAGGATGATTGATGCTGGCCAACTCAGCCCCCAGGATCAAGAAGGGTCAGCAGAATAACAAACATTCAGCCAGACAGAGGGAAAGGGCACAAAGGAATTCCAGAGCAGGTGAAAGACAGGCATAGGGGGTTGGAGCCTGTGTCCTGACCCTCAGAGCAGAGAGGCCTAGAGTAGCTATAGGCAGGTATTCTCTGTGCCATGGGAGCTATAGGATGTGTCCAGAGAAGCCCCAGGAGCTTGGGACAGAATCTTTGAGAAGCTCATCCTTTAGAGGATATAGGGACAAAGAAGCCATAATGAAGAAGACCTCAGAATATTGCAGTTTCACAGAAACCAAATGAGGATAGTTTTAAGGAGGAGGTATTTGCCACCAGAAAGGTACTGATTGGCAAGTTGTCAGAGACTTTCTAGAAAGTTCAGGTCAGGGACAGCTCCCTGGCACATGCCATATACATCTACAGTGAATCACATTTTATTCTTGAGTCGGTTCATGTGACTCCCACATGGTATGAATGTAAGTCATTTTTTATTTCGACAGGTACTCAAGCGTGTTTCCAAACAGAATGGTTTTTTTTTTTCTTCTAACCTTGCTATTGTAAGAACTCAAAGTCACACATTGAATTTAATTCTTTTTTGTGATCAATTATTTTCTGACAGGGAAATGTCTAAATTTCTATTCAGATCAACTGATGGAATAGGGCTTTCAAAATAGCAACAGATGTGTCTGGGGACCTGCATGTAGTGAAACACAGGGTGGTGGACTGGTCATGGTGGTGTGTTGGGGGCACAGTAGTGGTGCTATTGAGTCTCAGCACATAGTGCCCGCAGGACAGTGTCTCAAGGAGAGCCTGCCTGAGTGCATAATGGGAGACAGAGAACACACTTAAATGGAGAGTAGCCTTTACACCTCCTTGGGCTTTTTGGTAGGAGTTCTAAAGTATTTTTCAAAAGGGCCAGTCCTTGCCAATAGGTATGACACCTTTTTAAAAAAGTTAGAATATCTGAGTTTTAAACCTTTCCCCATTTCTTTCTTGCTCAGGGATTTTAGGCGAACCTATTAACCTCATTTTTGAGGCTCAGTTTCTGCATCTATGAAGAGATAAGAAAATCACATCTTGCAGGTAGGGCTTATTGTTCTTCATATAAAATATCTTGCACAGAGGCTCAATAGATTGTACTATTGTCATTATTATTGACAAGTGAATCTTTTTCCCTCCAGCCATAATAGATAAAATAGACCAAAAAAGGAGAGTGCTACAGGCTAGTAGAAATGGGGAATTCAATGGGTACTGTGAAGAAAAAGGGTAGCCATGGAGCTCTGTACATCATTTACAGAAAAGGCTGAGGGAGGATCATAGTCCAGGGACCCACCAGTACAGTTTCCAAAGCACCATATCATTCTTTCCAAAGTACCATATCAGTCTTTGTTTTGATCCATGCTTCCTAGGGATTTAAAAAAAAATTAAGGAAATAAATAACGTAAGTTTTAATTACTAAACCATTGGTAGGGGAAACTGAATCCACATAAACTGAAGAAAGTTGAAATAAAGAAGCAGTTGAAGTCTAAAATTCAGTCAACAGAAAATAGAGTGGAATCTGTACAAACCTTTTAGGGTCAAATATGTCCAGTCACTTGGGCATGAATTATGTTGCATATGTTCTGCTTTTCTAGGTAAGGTATGATCCTCAGAGGCATAACTGCCTTGAAAAATAAGAGGAAAATTATGGCTTTTGAAAGCTGACCATGCACTCAAGCCTGTTGACATTTGCTCTGTGGTTTTATACACCACTCTATGAAAACTATGATTATTTTTCACTATAAATGCCTGAGTAGATGCACTATGTCCACTGGCTTTGGAGGCCAGAGTCAGCCTAAATAACCGAGGGTTTAGATGAGAACCAGATAGAGAACAAGAGTGGACTGAATTTCAGAAGTCTAGCTTGGAGTGGATGGTCCTTTTAACCTTGAGAGGTACGGGCTAAGTGGTCTTGAGCAAAACTGGTAAGTGACTCAGAGGTTCAATCTAAGAACAGAACATTTTGGAAGAGAGAGAGAAAGAATGAAAGCACAAATGACATTAGTTCTTGTCATTTGGTTGCAAGTGAAAAAAAAAAAAACCTTCTTGGTCTAGATGTAACAAAGAAAAGCTTGAGATTTACTAGGGAGAAGCTAAAACAAGCTGAGGAATAGCCACTCCAGAGTGACCACACCCCAAGACAAAGTTGCAGCTGGTGTCTGTGGCCCATCCTGATGATAGGACCTAGCTCTCAATGCCCCATTTCTGTGCATCTGTTAAGTTATCTGGAGTGTGGAGGGAAGGGCATATTAGCTAAGAAGAAAATAGTCTATAAGGGCCTTTCCCTGAGGGCCATTGTTTCCCAGGTAACAACAGCTCAGACTCCTACCCAATGCCACATAGAAAAAGGGAGAAAGAGATGAGCCAGAGAAAGAGAAATCCCACATTGACAAAGTGTCTCCAGCAATTGATGGGTACCCATGGAATGCACTTTTATCTAAAATGGCATTAGGAGACAAGGAAAGTGAAGATCACAAATGTACATTGATAGATGAATGGATAAATAAAATGGGGTATATAAGTCCATGTTCATAGTAGCATTATTTACAAGAGTCAAATATGGAAGCAGCCCAATTATCCTTCAACAGTTAATGGATAAATAAGATGTGGTATATACAATTAAAAATAGAAGGAAATTCTGATACATACTACAACATGGATGAATCTTATGCTAAATTAAATAAGCCAGACACAGAAGAACATATACTGTACTGCTTCATTTACATCAGGTAGTAGCCAAATTCACAAAGACAGAAAATGAAACAGTACTTTCTAGGGGACAGAGGTAAGGAAGAATGTAGAGACAATGTTTAATGGGTCCAGAATTTCAGTTCTGGAAATGGATGGTGGTAATGGTTACACAACACTTTGAATGTACTTACCACTTTATTCCTAAACTGGCTAACATGGTAAATTTTATGTATATTTTCTGTATATTTTGCCATAATTTTTTAATGATAAAGAAGCAGAAACCATTATATATGTTGCAGAGAAGTGAGCAAAGAGAAAGTAAATGTACATTTATATATCTGAACTATTTCACAAGAAGTTTTTCTGTGAAGAGATGACAAATGTTCTTCCTACATCTACAGGAACATGTCATTACATGCCTTCTTTAAATCCAGGCAGAAGGCATTTAGGGGTTTGCATATGCCAATCATTTATTTGCTTCATTGTGCTTACCATGGTCCACTGAAGAGTCCACTACAGTATCCCACAAGGAAAAGCACCAGGACTTGAGCATCTGCCACCTAGTTAAGCACAGAACTCCACAAGACCTTTCCTTTTATTTCTTCTTTTTCCCATCAGAATCCTGAAAAATTCAGACACCACAGAGCAATAGGGGAGGTAGCAAGGCAGATTTCTAAAAACTGGTCAGCTCTCATCTGGAAGGAGCACAGATTGCATGAGAAATTGAAATTTTTATGTAAGACTGAACTTCTTAAGATGCAACTGTTTTTTCAATGCCAAGAATTAGTAAGAATAGCTATAAAACTAGTCTAAATTGTTATTGAGGGACAGGAGAGGGAATTTTGGCAGATCAGACTTAAAAGGCAATATCAAGATAATATATAATTGCTTTCAATTCATCCTACTAAATTCAGCTTGCTAATAATAGAATAAGCTTCCATTTAATCTTTACAGTAACCCTAAAGAGATAAAGATAATTATATACTTCCTATATAGAGAAACCAAGGTTCAACTAAGTGAGTTAATTTACCTAAGGTCCTACTAGCAAGTTAAAGGACCGGTGTCTAAAGTACACATATTTAGGAGGCCATGCTTCCTATTTTAATATGCTTAATGTATATAAATACCCTTAATGAGCCCACAGATGAGTATGCAAAGGACAGGAATATGATGACAGTTCCTTCTGGGAAGTCTGGCAGTGACTGTAAAGGAGATCAGTTTGGCCTCCAAAATGAGGTTTTCTGGAATGCAGATCTAAGGGACTAATATTAAGCAAAGGGTTGAATCCTTTATAGTTGTGTGACAAGTATGTCTAAGTTTCTGAATTTCATCCTCATTTAGTGGGTGATAAAAAAAAAATGGTTGGTGTTTTGTGGGCTTGTATGGCTAAAGTGATGGATAGCCCCAACAACTGAGGTCATTCATTAACTCTTAACTACATACTTTTCAGGTTCTTCTCTGAACTTGGCATTTTAAATAGATGACAGATTCTGTTTGTTCTCTATACCACCATATTTATAGCCCTTATTTCTCAAATCCTCACTTTTTCCCTCATTAGATGTCAATGATAGCACCTAGCAAGAAGAAAGGGGGAAATGGGACCATTATATTGTTTTGTCCTTCAACTGCCTCCTCTGTGTCATTATTCTTGTGTATTGGGGCAAAATCCCATCCACCAATTCTCTTGTTAAATTCAGATTTCTTAAAGCCTAAGGTTTCAAATAGCCCGTAGGTGTTTCTTCCTCTGACACATGTCACCAGTCTCTTAGTAACTGGGTTCAGTTCTATTTCCTAATGGCTAATAAAAGAGCCAAGAAAAGCCTTTAAAAGACATTACCACCCTATGTCAGCTTTATTTAACTCTCAGTGCTTTGCCATAGGTTAGTATTGGTAATCCACATCTTCTGATTCTTCTACAATTGAAACCAGTGGTTCTTGACCTTCACAGTATACAAGAATCACTTGGGAACATGCTAAAGCACATTAGACATCTCCCAAGACTCATTAAGTCAGAATCTCTGGATCAGTTACTCACAGATTGGTAGATTGTGAAGACCCCCAGGTACTTCTAAAATACAGCTCATGTTGCAAACAGTTTTCAAAGCTATGGTTTCTCAAATGCAATTGGAAAGCAGTGCTGGTCAGCAAACTTTGTAACCCATTTAGGATAAGATAAGAAGCTCATGCCATCATCAAGAATGTTGTTATGCACACTGTGGTTCAGTGGACATTTTTTTTATAACAAGAGAGTCTCAGTGAATTAAGCAGTGCATTGATTTACCCTTTGGTGATAGCTCTTCATCTTGTCACTGATCTGTAACTAAGAAAAGGGCTAGAGATGTAACTCAGGGATAGAGTGCCCACAGTTTTAATTCCTTGTATTGCAAAAAAGAAAGAAAATTGGTAAAGCACACTTCTAGATGTGTATGTGAAAGTGTTTCCAGAGACAACTGGCATGTAGTTCAGCAAACTGAGCAGGGAAGAGCTGTCCTGAATGTGTGCTGCACTGTCCAATAGGTTAGAGGCAAAGTGGAACAAAAAACAGAAGGGGGAAGCTCACATATGCACACATGCTTGACTCTTCTTGAGCTTATCTTGGAAGGAGAGATGAGCTCCCTCACTAGACATTCAACCTGCTGGTAGCTTTCCCATCCTCCAGAACTATGAGAAATAAATTTCTGTTCTTTATTAAAAAAAAAAAAAAGAATCTGAAGGCTGATTTCCTTGAGTAGCCTTCTGTACATATCTTTGGCACATCCAAAATCTCCTGAATGCTCTACCTTTTTTTTTTTTATTGTGAGCACTTTTGATCCTGGGCATTTAATTCAAACATTTATTGTTATGGTCCTGAGTTCTGTGAACCAAGGAGATTATAAATGTATAAAAAAAAGCATATAATTCCAAATGGAACACAGCATGAGCAGACAAGATGAAGACCTCTTGTCTTGATTGGAGGGTTAGGAAGCACTTTACTAAAGAAGTAGCTCTGAAGGAATTAACTTGGTGTGCACATGGGAGAGGGATAAAGCTATATGACACATAATATGAAGGAAATGTTTACTTATGATTTTAACTCAATATAGATTAGCCTAACTCAAAAAGGAATACACTGAATTGGAAGTCTACCATCTGGCACCAGCTTCCAGGACCAGCTCAGACAAATATCACCAGTCACCATCTGTCTTTTCATCTCTCGACTCCCTTTTCCTTTGTATTAGTATCATTCTTAGTCTGGTCTTCTCTACTTGGTAGAATAGAACAACCATAGAGGCAGACCTAAGAGTCTCTGTCTAAGAAAATGAGAGATCTGCCTTCTCTTAGGATTCATATTTATTGCCAAAGTAGTGCTGTTATTGACTTTGGATATAATATCCAACTATGAACCAATCACTGGATTTCACTGATATGGCAGTTTGAGTCCCATGTTCCTCCTCTTAAGGAAAGGTGGAACTAGACAACAGATAACCCACTAGACTGGTGAGATACATGTTGAAAAGTAAA
The DNA here is from genome assembly GCF_902686445.1 of Sciurus carolinensis. Classification (NCBI taxonomy): domain Eukaryota; kingdom Metazoa; phylum Chordata; class Mammalia; order Rodentia; family Sciuridae; genus Sciurus; species Sciurus carolinensis. The sequence continues at coordinate 109,732,246 of NC_062223.1, forward strand.
GAGTGTAGGTGAGGTACATAGGGGTAGATTAACAGATGTCCATATACATATATTGATGCCATTTTATACATTTTGATCTTTACCATAAGAGCAAAGAGAAATAACTTGAGCATTTTAAACAGTGAGGGAAAATAATCAGATTTGTACTTCAATATCAATCACCCAAACAGCAGTTGGATGATAGAGGGGGCATAGTAGATTTGGAAAGATCAGTTAGACTTTCAGACTGGGAATAATGATAAATTGGATTAAGAAGGTTAACATACACTTAAAAAATGAACAGGTAAAAATAATATCAATAGAATAAAAGAGGTTAAAATCAATAGTAGTTGAAGATAAATTGAGTATGGAAAAAGTGAAAAGAGGAGAAAAAGAGAAGCAGCTATAGAGGAGACCAAGAACATGAACTTGCCCAAGTTGAGGTTGGGTGCTGCTATGATTGGAGTAAGTTACCCAAAAGTTCATGTGTTGGAATTTAAAGTCTTCAATGTGGCAATGTTGGGAGGTGGAGGCTAGTGAGAGGCATTTGTGTCATGGGAACAGAGCCCCCATGAATAGATTCATGCCTTTTTTGCACGAATGGGTTAGCTATCACCGAAGCCTGATTCCCTTTCTCTCCTCTGCAGACACCTATTTACCCTTTTACCATGGTGCCCTCATCACAAGACAAGTAGATTCTGACACCATGCTGTTGGACTTGCCAGCCTCCTGCTGTGAATCAAATAAACCTCTCTTCTTTATAAATTACCCAGTCTCACATATTCTGTTCTAATAACATAAAATGCTCTAAAACAGCATCTTGGAGAAATCAAAGTGGATTATGAATAGGGGGTTGGACATATGTCTGCAGAGTTCATAGAAGCTCTACAGGCTGGAGATGTAATTCGGGGAGATACTAATCATTTGCCGGTCAAAGCCATGAATATGCATGAGAATGACTAGGAAGAGTGTAGTGATAATATCTCTTTGAGCCTAGAGGAAATGCAATGCAATAAGTATTTACATAGTTTTGACCAGAGTCAAAATGATCCTCATTCTTCTCTTTGTTGCGTATTTCCCTTCTGTTCTATACTCTCATCCAACAGCATGCTTCCTAATTTGGCCATTTTAATGGGAATGTTTTCATAGATTATTGTAAATTGCTACATGATAAACAAATTACAAAGATTGAATATACAGGTATAGAGGTTATTGTTGTAATCAAACAAAGCCTGCAACAGAGTTAATCAGGTGCATATTTTAACGCTATGCATATTTTAATTTTGCTGCATATAAATTAGTCTTAAATGGAATTCAGTTCACAGAAAATGACTGTAATCAGTATTATATAGCCAAACCAAATCAAATTTTTAGTTTTTTTCCTTTTATGCAGTTAGTTCTCCAGTATTCATCAGAGTTATTACTGTTGACTTTTTTCTTATGGATTGTTTAATCTCACACATGCATGTGTGCACATGCATACCCTGAATCTTATTGAATGATAAGATTACCTTATTCCTGTCACTATCTTATAATAGTATAACAATTTGGTTAAACTAGGTTGAGGCAGGGTAGAAAATGTTCCAAAGATCATAATGGTTTGTAGCAACAGATTTTATTCATATCTCTGCTCCCACTCTCTCCATATATGTATTTGCAATGTGGCTCTAGTCTCCATTGTCTTTGCTCTGGGACCCATACCAGTGAAGAAGTTTCTGTTCAGATCCTATTGGCAACTTTAGCAGATGGAATGAAGAGAGAACATAGATTGCCACGTGCCTGTTCTTAAGGCTTCCTCCTAGAAATGACACCAACCATCCCATTCATTTTGCTGGTCAATGCAAACTGCAAGGGTAAGAAAGATAATTTTCCTCCAGGGAGGGTGTCAAATATTTTGAAAAAGAGTAGGGTATACTAATGCCACCTCCCTCTGGTAACTTTGATTCCCAGTTGTAAGGGTTTTTTTTTTTTTTTGCTTTTTGACTCACAGTCATCTCACAAGCCCTCACCAGTATACTTAGAGCATCTGGATTCTAAAACAATCACACCACAATTTTCTGCTGAGTGTCCTGACTATCAAATCATTTGTGATAGTAGAAATCCTGGACTATGAAGCTCTGGGTTGGCTGTCCAGAAATCACCATAATGTCAAGGAGGTGACAGTGTGGCAAACCAGAAGGAAGAACAGAAAGCAGTGGAGACTTAGATAAGGAGAGAGAAGACATGGATAGAGCTCATGTTTAGTGTTTGAGGTCAGTGCTAAATAACAACAGGTAGACTATAATAAACTGAAGTGGTTATTTTTAGAGCATCCCTAGATACAGGATAATTAGAGAAATAAGCATAATATTTCCCATATTACATATATTCTAGCAAGTACTAGAGCTAATATTTAACTCACATTAGTCTATATTGCCTGTGAGTTGCCTATCACTATTCTCTATCATTCACTCAACCTTCCTACTCCCTAATAGGCCTGTTGGATTCCATATCTCACCTGACAGACATTTATTTGCACTGCACCTCTTTTCCTTATACCTACCTTTTGCAGGGGGATGTCCATTTCTTCAGATCCTGGTCCTCCCACTTTTTTCTAATGGTTTACAGATAACCATCCCATGGTATAAAGCATCCTTCACAAAGAAAGTTAGGTAAGGAATGGAAAAGGGCGTGGTTCTCAACTCTTCCCATTACAGTGAATGAATTCCTGTTCAAGGTGATAGTCATCTACATCAATGTTTGGAAGGCAAGTCTCCCAAGAGTGGGAGAGATACTCATGAAGATAGGCAGGAAGGGAGGCTAAGCAATATCTTGCTGCATGACCATTCTCCTGCCACAGATGATTATTTCTTCTTTCTGCCTCTCCTTCTCCCCCCCCCCACTTCCTCTCTCTCCCTCGATGTTTTTAGGGCGTGGTTGCAATATATCATCTAATAGGTAAGGGTACAAAGCAGGAATTTTGATCCTCGCAGATCAAAGTAGGACCTTGAATAATAGATTGGACAGAGTGTATCAAACATTATCCTTGGCCACTTTCTTGCAGGGTTGTCTGGTACAGTTTTTGACTGGTCTTAATTCTAAAATCCTCACTAGTTTCTGTCCCTGCCAGTACAACTTACTTGGACTTCTCATCTGACCCTTCTAGGATATGTTTTCAGGGCTCTCTACTTCCTATAATCTGAGTATATTTGGCAGATTCAGAATAATTATTGAAGGACTTTTGACAGCCCAATTTGTGGCTTCTGTGTGATGCTGACAGTTCTCAAATTTGTCTGGTTTTTCTGTCTGATGCTGTTAGACCTCAACCAATTATCTTCTCATGTACATAGTTAAATGACCTGAACTTTCAAGTCATTGAATCCTGGGGACAGTGAAATTCTGTAGTTCAATTTTAGACACTGTAGACATATGTTGGGTATATCTCCCCTAGAGATTAATTTATAAAAGTACGCTTTAGTAAAAAAAAAAATTACAATTTAGCCATCTTCCAATTAGAAAACCTTGGAATTACAGTGTAAAAATATTCCCATCCATTAAAACAATTTCCATCAATATCAAGTCCTGTTTCTCATCATTTCTGTGATATTGTCCAATTAGAAACAATGTGAAACAAGAAGTGCCCAGAGATGCTGATTCTCATTTTCATTAGTAGCAAAGGTCAGTGCTCATTTCATTTAGTTCCCCTTCTCTGGGTCTGAAACCTAATGTTGCTATGCAATTGAGCAATCAAGTTATACAAATGTAGTTCCTTGGCCATAAAAATCTAAAATGATTGATGGTGGATTTCCCATTAATTTTTAAAGTGCTTTGGTTGCTCCACATTATTAGAACATTGTGTCAAGTCATCTTTTCTGAGGCAGACATTACCCCTCTAATTTCCCATTGATTCTTTAATCTGCTGATCAGCTGATCCATTCGTTGATTTTAGGAAATCATTAGGTAGAACAGAGGTGTTTTGTGATAAAGTATCTGTCAATTTAATTTCACTTTGGTATTCAAAAGGTCAAATCTGTTTTTCCTTCTGAATCTAACTGGATGACGGTCATATTGAAAGATGCTAGCAAAGTCCCCTGAATAGCCAGAGGTCACAATGATGAGTCACCTTAAAAAGCATGAGTCCATCTAAAAAAAATAAAAAAGGTCACTCCCAAAACAACCAGACTGTGAAACTCTATATAGTAAGAAAGTTGAGGTCAAACTGCAAGGATCTGGTCAGAATGTAGGTAACTATTTAACTATTTCTTATTTAAATTTTCCAGCCCTCAGGTCAGGAAAATTCCAAGGAACAGTATGTAGATATTAGCCATGGATAACATGGAAGTGCCTATAGTCAAGTCACTGAGTTTTTACTAGAAGTGTTCTCAAGAGCTGGGTCACATCTTGTCATTTCCCAAATGTGGAAGCTGCGGTCAGCAGGATCAAGGTCCAGAGTTAGGTAGCTGCATGGTCAGAGCATGATGGAGGATAAAGGGTCAGTTCAACAACCTGAAGAGCTTGGTTCAAATCTTAACTCAGTTTTATTAGTTGTACATTGTTTGGTGGATTACTTGACCTCCAAGTATGTTGCTTTAGGGTTCAAAGAAAAAGTATTTATAAAATATCTGGTACACAGAGATTGCTTAATAAATTTAGTTCTCTTCATTTTCCTTTCTATCTTAGGAGCACAGGAAAGGTAAAGAACATCCCTGCTTTCTTGGAGAGCAAAAACTTATTTTTGTACCAACTTTCTATCTCTATTCTATCTTATCACTTTTTCAAAAAGGATGTGTTAGGAATAAAATAGTAATAAGAAGATGGAAATGAGATAATTATAACTCACAATTAGTTTTCAGAAACTGTGCTATTATGTTTCAAACCCACGAGAGAAGGTAGTATTACTTCCTGCAAAGAGGAAATGTGAATGGACATCTCTTCTCCTAGTCCCTTGCAATACCCCTAAGATAAAACATAAATGAGAATTAACAGGGCAATAGAAATAGGGACTAGAAGATTCAAGAACTTTGGGGAATCTCAGAATGTAATGCATTTTCTTTTTAAAATATATTTTTATTTTTAATTGACATCTAATAATTATATGTATTTTTGGCATACATTGTGACATTTCAACAGATGTATATAAAGTGTAATGATCAGATCAGGATAACTGCATATCTGTCAACTCAGACATTTGTCATTTTGTGCTGGGAATATTCAAAACTCTCTCTACTAGTTATTTTGAAATATTCAATGAATTGTCAGTCACATTTATCTTGCTGTGCTATAGAACACTAGAAGTTTTTCCTCCTATCCCCTGTACCCCTTCATATTCTCTGTCTGCTGCCCTCTTCACACCCTTCTCAGGCACTGGTAACCATGATTCTATTCTCTACTTCTATAATATCAACTTTTAGCTTCCACACATAAGCAAGAATATGCAGTATTCAGAGATGCCTGATTTATTTCACTTAACACAATGTCCATTTATACTGCTACTAATGACAGAATTTTATTTGTTTGTATGATTGAATAATATTCCACTGTGTGTATAGATATCATATTTTCCTTATCCATTTATCTGTCCATGGTCATCTGGGTTGATTCTATATCTTAGCTGTTATGAATAGTCCTACAATAAACATGAGCATGCAGATGTCTATTTAACATACTGATTTCAATTCTGTTGGATACATAACCAGTGATGGGTTTGCTGGATCCCATGGTAATTTTATTTCTCATTTTTTGAGGAAACTTCTTGCTGTTTCCCATAATGGCTATACTAGTTACAATCTCATCAACAGTGTATGAGAGTTCCCTGCCTTTCTCCATGTCTTCACCAGCATTTGCTATTTTTGCCTTTCTGACAGTAGCCTACATTCCTTCTGGGGTGAGATGATACCTCCTTGTGGTTTTGATTTTCATTTTTCTAACAATGGAGTTATGTTGAGCATTGAGTGGAATGTTTTACATTTTTGGCTGTATCTATTCTTCTGGGTTGGGATGGGAGAGTTGCATGTGATATTGTAAACCTTATGGGAAAGGACAAGAATGGAGAACCCAGAGAGTAGCAAATATTGGAAAAACAGAATTCAAATAGACTATAGTAGACTGGTTTTAAGATTAGAGAAAGGAAAAGATGGGGTTTTATGTCAGAGCCCAGTGAGGTAGCAAAGGGACTGAGCATGGATTCAGAGTCCCAAGAGGTGGCATAAAGTCCAATAGGAAAGAACATTTTTCCTTGTATAGCCAAAAGAGAATTGAACAAAATAGATCAACCTAGTAATAGAAGGTGGGAGTTCCTTAAAGTCAATGACCAATTATTTATCTTTGTATTTTCAAACCTGCCATGAAATAGCTATGCAATCATTATGCGCTAAATGAATGAGTGGGTGGATGGGTAGATGGATGGAAAGACTGAAGGAAGGAAGAATAAATAACTCTGGGGCCCAAGGCCTGTGGACTTTGTGTGTGTGACAGGGGGGATTAGTGGGGATGGGTAAGTTAGAAAGTCTGAAAAAAAATCCCTATAATCTGGGCCAAATGAAGCAAATAATATACTTGACCAAAAAAAATTGCTCTCATCCTTGAGTAAATTTGGTTGGACAATTGACCCATCTCTGTGCTGGGCTTCAGGGAATAGGATAGCCATTTCTACTCTGATAAAGTCAACTGTTTCCCCAACCTTGCATAAACTTAGAAACTATTCCAATTCTGACACCCCTCCCATATATCCATGCCTCAGCACTTCATAGGATATGGAAAAGTTAGCTACAAAGTAGAGCTGATCATTTTGAGATTCAAGAAGTTGTTTTATCTCATTCTGCAAGGCCCCAGTGTCTTTCCTTCTAGCCTTTCCCATGCACCTGGCACATTTGTGAAACAGACTCATGAACCCTAGGAAGAGCATCTGTGGACACAAGCCTTTGTCTCTTGTTCCATATTCACTGACCCTGTTGTTCTGCATCCTGTTGAGCTGTATCAACACTCCATTCATGGATTTCCCTCTAGTTTCTGATCCCTAAATTGGCATCTCCTTTTCCATTGTATCTGCTAAATTTGACAGCCTTTCAGCATGAAAATCTTGCCTCACTTCCAATTCTTGCCCCATTTGCTACCAACATGGATGATAATTTAGCTAGTTCCTCATGCCAATAAAGAATTAAACTAGACATAGTGCTCCAAGATAAGCACATGCCTAGCTTAGGGCTATACACTTGTATTCTCTCTACCCCCAAATATTCAAATAGATTGAATTTTTCAAGTTCACATAGATTCATATACTTTTGCAATCATAAGTTTCTACTCAAATATCACCCCGTGAGAAAGACCTTCCTTGCTAGTCTTTCTAAAATAGTATACCCTATATCTTGACTCTAGTTCATTTTCTTTACATCTTATCCAACTTGAAAATATATGAGATATGTATGTTTCCTTGTTTCTCGTTTATCATAAGGACTAGAAATTAGTCTTTAGAAACAGTTACTTTGTCCAGTTGGTCCATCATCATATCTCTGACATCTAGAAAAGTTTGTCATATAATGAATATCAAATAACCGTTTGTTTAATAAATGAATAAAAACCTCAAGCCCATCTAGAAGTGATCCCTGACTGCATAATAAGAAAAGTCAGACCGATCCATCACTTGGTTTGATGATGATCAGAGTTGACTAATTGGCTGTAAAACTTGCAAACAGAAAATAAACCTCAATCATATATAAAGATGCAGTAGGATAGTTTTAAATTATTCTTATAAATGAATACTAGAAAACAGCCTAGAAGACTGCTTCCCAATATACCTTTCCTCAGTAGAGAAACCCTAGTGACAAAATTAATTGAACCAGCTTTTCCCCCTACTCTTTACCTGTCATTAATCATTTGCTACTGACAAGTAGAAATGTAGCTACTTTCCAGCTTGTTTTAAATGTAATTCTGGCTCATCTGTTTGAACTAGTAATGATAAACATATACACTTTTTATATGGGATATCAAGATTTATAGTTTCTTGGAGTCAATATTGATTTCTACTTTACCTGAATCAAATTTCATTTCTTTGGTTAGTATGTTTTGAGAGTTGTCTTACCAGTCACAAACATATTTTCATTGAGAGTCTAAATTAAGAACTATGTGTCTTCCCAAGGCTCCTGATCATTATAAGGGGATGCATCACATCAAGTGGATATTCTTGCCCTGAAGGAGAGCCCTGGCCTAGCATGGGCATGTGGGAAGGCTCATTGGGACCCATATTCAGATGTGTAAATCCTTCCTCTTCATGGGTATTTATTTCTTTATTCAAATCATCTTCACCTGTCCCTCCAAAAGACACGATTCAGTTAATCATTTCAATTGGAGAACAGCAATAAATAATACATATATAACCAGTCATTGTTTTGTAACAACAGGGATGGATTCTAAGAAATGCATTGTCAGGTGATTTTTGACATGGTGTGAATTTTGTACAGTGCACTTGTATAAACTTATGTAACCTTGTGATATAATCTTATGGTACCACCACTGCAGTTGCAGTCTGTCTTTGTCTGGATGTCATTATACTGCACATAGCTATAATGTAAATTGTGAACATCATGGCTACAGACACAACAATGAAGTTTTCCGACATGGTGAAACAACTAGCAAATTCACAAATCTGGGCTGTAAATGTACATCTACTGTGATAAAAATCTGTGGCTTATTTAAGTAAGGTACACATGAAGTAAAAGAATCAGAATGCAAATTAAAGCTAAATCCAGTTCTCTGTTTTGGTTATATAGTCTCATTTATTCTCTGTAATGATTTCTATTTAGATAAAAACTTCCAAGTTGAAACAACCAATTGGTTATACCCATTAAAAATATAGTATGAAATTAACTGAACAGTGTTCCATGAAAAACAAAAGAGGTTACTCAGTGAAGTATAACGTTCTTAATTGGTATTCCACACATTAACAGCAGAGCTATCACATGCAGGATTCTGGAAGATATATATGGCAACAGCAAAACAGCAACTAGCTTTTAGAGGGAAAACTTGCATTTTCTGACAAAAACACAGAATAGGCTCAAGGACTTAGAAGAGTCTCCCCTCTCTTTCTTTTGGTCCACAGTTCTTAGTCCTTGATGGAGAAATCTCCTTTAGGATCATTTGCTCAAATAGGCTTTACAGAGTTTTAGCCTATGATCAGTTTCAGGAAGTTATTCCAGAAATCCTGATATTCATAAACAAGTTATCCCTAAGTGAATATTTAAATTGTGTATTGGCAGGAATTGAAAATTTGAGTACAGAAAAGTTGATGAATCATCAGGGTTTCCTGTACTATTTGCAGTTGGAAATGTATAAAGGCAGGAAAATCTTAATTCTATTTGTTGTAAGAGTGAGTTTCAAATATGTAAAAGAGGTTGTCTCTCTCTCTGGCCCATGTGGAGACTTTGTCCCTAAGAGATAGAATTTCACTTAACCTTCCACAGACTCTATACAATAGGATGCTCTGTCCTGAAGAGAAGACCCTTCAAAACAGTAACTGGGAGGCACTTCCACTAGCAAGAATAACTTTTCCCCATTTGGACACAGGAAACACAGGATCTGGACAGACCTCTGCCATAAGTCACTGAGTTCCCCATAATCCTCTACCAACTGGGCTACTACCATCAGAAAGGCAAAAATCATGGTAAGTTATGTTGTTTTAGGCAAAATGTCTCCATACCCTCATTGAGGGTTTGGAACTCAGAGGTGGAGGAAACTCTTTATCCCAATCCCACTGTAACTCTGGAGTAGACATCTCATCCAAATCTCCTTTAGCTGCTATTGTAACCACCCTAACTCTGACTTTTGGAGACCCCTGGGAGATTAACCTCCCTCAGGGTGAGGGGGCTAACTTGGGGATAAAATCCTGGTCCCCTTCCCTCAAGATGGGACAACATTGCATATGTCTTATATTCCAGAACTCTGGAATCAGTCACATGCTGAGCTCCTAACACTTTCTGATCCTGTTTGACTGGTTTAGTTCATTTTTTTATTACTGTAACAAAATACCTAAGGCAAGCTACTTATAAGTAGAAAATATTTGTCTTATTCTGGAAGAGCAAAGTTGAAGGATTGTGTCTAGTGATGGCCTTTTGTTAATGGCATGACATGGCAAGAGACTGGAGAGTGTGTGTCTATTTTGATTCCTCTCCTTCTTATAAAATCACCAACATTCAATCATAAGGTCTCCTAAAGGCCCCACCTCTAATAACATAGTCAAATTAAGTTTCTACCATGTTAATCTTAATCTTAACCTCACCGCGGTAATTAAATTTCAACTCATAAGCCCTTTGGAATATACTCAAATCATACCCAACCATAGTACCCCCATCCTGTAGGTGTTTTCCCAAAGAATATTTTGTCCCAGGGCCTACAGAACCTGCTCTAATACAGATACATTCCCTCCCAATAACAGTTGGGGCAAGAGCAGAAAGAAAGTGTTCAACTGCACCATTCCCTTTGGAAGAATCTCTAAAAGTCCCCTGGAATTAAGGAACCCACTAACCAAGTTGACTTCACAATCTCCCTAGTCAAATACAGTCACCAATGGAACCCAAATAGTCAATGGCAGCCAGATCTGCACTCCCACACTCTGCCTCCAACACCTCCCAAAGGGTGAGCCACAGTCATATGGGTGGAAAAGACTGTGAGTCAGACTTTAGATGCTCCTCTGTTCTCTCACCACATCAAAGAAGCTCAAAATGGTCTAGAGGTCTAGTACATAATGCAGTTTAAAAGATACACTTCTATCCTATAGACAACCAAAGCACAATGATGACATGCACAATGGTCTTATATTTTCTTATTTTAAAATACAGAATCAGTATAAACTCTAAAATCTGATTTGGGATGGGAAGGATGGATCTGTATTTCCTGACTAATTGTATTTGTGTGGGTGTGTGTAGGCTGCTGTGGATGGAAGCAGACTGATGTAGGGGACAGAGTGTTGATTTAGTCAGGTCCCTTTTGACATGCCATTACAGACTCCTTCACGTCTCCTTTCCTGCTCCACATACTCCAACAAATATCTAATGAACTATGTGAAATACTTTCTCATCTTCTCCTTCTGGCCATAAACTCCATGACAGCAAGAAATGTGTCCTATTCGTTAAAACCTCTTACCTCCTCAATCCAAGTAGTAATGACTCATCATCAGTGGCTAAAATTCCCATCATTGAATTCAAAGACCAAGCTCCACTGCCAGTTAGCAGTGTGGCTTTGAGAGTTACTTGACCTTTTTGAGGCTCTTTTTCCAAATAAGTAAAATGGGTATAATAGCAGTGCCTGTTTATTATGAAATTAAATTAAACAAATCCCAGGAGGCCTAGTTCTTGACCCATTATAGGCACTCAATAATATTGTGTTTGCTATTACTATTATTATAATTTTAATTATTATAATATTAACGCATCTGGATTTTATTATTCACAGTCCTGAATGAAGAAAAATGTTGAACTTGAGTTCCTGCTTATGAACATAGAGTCACACATATATGTGAATATTCTCTACATGGCTCCTTCACAGTTTCCTCCTGTTTTGGTGGTACTTTCACTGCATCAGACCAGAATCTTCCCACTTAATTTAGATGATTCATTTTTCTTTCCAAATCCAACACTTATTTCTCTGGGGCACTCACCTCTAAGTAACAAGATTTGTGGAGGTCATCTGAGCGGGCAGCTCTCAGTGCAATATATGAGAGCACATTAGCAGACCCTGTGGCCCCAGGCTTCCTGGCCTGTGATTTACAAGTAGAGAAAGCAAGGGTGGCAACTCCAAGCTCACTGTCCCTAAGAGGAAGGTAAATGGCAACAGAGCTTGAAGCAGAACCTGGATCTTCATTCCTCACGCCTCAGACCAGATCATTCCTGTGTGCATCATATCCCTCCCCTGATCATGTTCATTCATCTCTCAGGTGAGTCCCTGCAGTTCTGCCCAATGCTAAAGGTGCATATGCAACAGAATCAGGCCTGAAACCACTGTGAGGTTGGCAGATACAGAAGCTCCTTGTTCACCTATAACACACCAGAACACATTTAATACCAGCAACTGCAGAGTGAGCACATTCCTCTTTTCATCCTGCTCACCAAGCCCAATTGCAATATCTTCAGTCATGGACTTGCCGCATCAAAGCTTCCATTGTCCTTTTCATTATCAGAGAAAGTTCCCTAAGAAGATTCATTAAACATTGAGCTAGAGGCCTACTATCAATTTAGTGTCAAGAGAATGCAAACAAAGTGGGAGAATTTCCAGGCTGATTTGATTGTTAGTGGCCTGAAAACATATGTCATTGAGTATATTTACCTAGCATACATGGGGGGAATTATATACTCATTAATTCTACATTATTCAGAGTAAGTTTTCTGAAGCATGACTTCTTTAGCTTGTCTCTGATTGGGAATGTGCTATACTATCATTGCAAAGGATTACGTGGGGATGAATATGTTAACTATTGCATTGCACAAAGCTTAGACACTATTTCTTAGTTTATGGTGTTTTCAACAGTTTTGGAGAATGTCATAGCCCTTGGGATTTAAACCTTCTGAAATACTAAGTAGTATATTCTATATCAATCATTATATAGTTTTTATTTTCCTTTAGTATCTCTTATTTGTAAAACTCTTTCATGAAATGGGTTATATTCCATTCTCATGCTTGAAGGACTAAATAGAAATCTTAAGGAAGACAAAGTGACTTGCAGCAACACTGGCTGTGTGCATGGAGGTTTTCAGAAAATTCAAAATTCACACAGAGAAAGTACAAGTAAACAAGTCTTTGTGGTCTTGTATAGAGCAGCTAATTTCTACAGTGCTAAATTAATTGATTCATATTACCAGCTCTAATAATCAAATTATTCCTAAAGGTGACAAGTAACTTTTTTTTCAGAAGAGTCTCTACAAAACATTATTTTAAAATATACCCTACTCCCTCTTCAGACAAATACTCTAGGCTAAAAGCACTCCTTACTCAAATAAGCTTTAGAATGCCACATTTTATGTTATGTTTGAATCTTCATAATTCATAACATAATTAATAACATAAAGACTGTGAAGTCCTTTAGTGAAGAGATTTGTTAAATTTTAAATTGCCCAAGTTTATCTGATAAGAAATCCTTTATTGATTTACACTTAAAGTATTACAAAATCAACTATTACAGAAAGCTCTTTTAAGACACCTGTTCATTGTTTCCTTTAATGTGAAGCAGCCATCTCTCTTTGCAGAATTCAGGGGAAACAGAAACACTTGAGGAGTCACTGGGCTAAGTAAGAACAGCAAGAGAGAGCACTTTATCTTTCTCTGAAAAAGGGATTTTTTTTAAGTTGGCCTTTTTTATTAATTCAGTCTTTTGTGATTAAGGTTAAGTGCCAGAATCCATATTGTCTCTACAGATAGCAGGAACCATGTACTGGTCTTACTGGTAGCCCCTTCCATCTTCATGCTTCCTTTCCCAAGCAATGTGTGGCTCAGAGGATGACTTCTTGGAGCATGTCTATAGTTACCATGGCTACTCCTGAGCAGGTACTGCCTGAACGCACCTGGTGGTGCTCCAAAGCTTCACAGTCAGCCTATAGATCACTAATGTCCTAGATGGCTCTCCCCTTCTAGTAATATAATTGGATCCATTGCTCATCTGTCATGCCCAAAGTAGAAACAGACAACAGGCCATCTGTTCCACTTCTCAGAGTTCTTCTTCCTCAGCATGAGGCCCCATCTCTGCTGTTCATTGTTACCATGGTTAGATGCACCCATGGTAACAATGAACTGCGTGGCCTTGGAGCTGCCCACTTAGCTGTCTGAGTGACACTCTGATTCAGCATTGACTCCTTCTTTGGTTGGGGGGGGGGTGCTATTCTTACTGAGATCTGAGTGTGAACAAGTAATGCAAATGCTATGTATGTCCTTGAGGTGCTTTCCCTGGACTCATTTAATGCATTTTAATGGCTCATGTGTCCTCTGCAAATGGTTGGGTTTATTTTGACCAAATGTGAAAAATAATTAAGACCATTCTAAGCCAAATGAAGTGTTGAAATGCACTCGAAGAGGACCTCAACTACTACAAATGTCTCATTGCCTCTGACCCTATATGATAAGGTGTGCTTTATCTGTTCACTTCTACTGAAATGCTCATGCTGGGGCTTTTCCTTTCACGCCACCTCCACCTATCTATATCAGGAAACCTCTCTCCTTGCCCTTTGATACAGATGTCATAAAAATATACAAGCTTGCCTGGGGTGCACAAGGCCCTGGGTTCCATCCCCAGCACTCCAGCACTGCAAAATTACTTAACTAAACACACACACACACACAAGCTTATGAGAAAGAGGCTGGTGCTTTGAAGGGGCTCAACAAAGAGCAAAGTCTTCAAGCACCTTCAGCCAACTCATTCATAGGACAAGAGTTTGGTGTTGGTAGGTTGTGGAGAGAAGACTTGTCTACCACAGCAACAAGATAAAAAGTGAAGTGTCTTCTCCACTATGGCCATGAGCACTCATCCTTCCAATGGTGACAGGTGAAAAACAGATGTGGCTGAGCTTTCTTCCTCCTTCTCCCTGTGAGGATCTGCCTGATTCCTAAGACCTGAAAGTGTCCCCCTGTACACAGCTGAAACTAATTCTGATTTGAAAACAACCTCTTGCCCCAGTATTCCTAAATATCTATGTGCCAACAATTCATGAGCACTTACTATATTTGTCAGGCACTATGCTAATACCTTACATATGTTGTTAAAGTTTGATCTTAATTCCTTCAGGTAGTTTCTATTATCCCAGTTTACATTTGAGTAAATTGAGGATTGCAAAGAGATTCTTATTTACCCTAAACCATGCAACCCTCAGTGGGTGAAGCTGAAATTCAAATTTGTGTCTATGAACTTCACCAGTCATATCCGTAACCTCTTTACTATGTTGCATCTTACTATTCTGTCTGTCCAGGCTGAAGTTGTGGCTCAGTGGTAGAGCACTTGCCTAGCATGTGTGAGGCCCCGGGTTCAATGCTCAGCACCACATATAAATAAATGAATAAACATTCATCAACATCTTAAAAAAAAAAAACACACAAAACAACAATCTGTCTGTCCACCTTGTCTCTGTAATTCCAAATATCCCATTACTCAGCTGCTATGTCCAAGGGTTGTTCAATCTGCCAAAATGTTTTCCTGTTATCCCACCTTTTTCTACAGCCTCCCCATTCTCTTAGGCCTTTTTCCATCGTCAACCCTTCCTTTATGTCCCAACCTGCTCTTGCCAGGCAGACCATATCCAGTCAAATCCCCAGCCAAAAACATACACTTGCAATGCAAATGCCATGATGCCTAAGAAGCATCAGGTCCACTACCCATGAGAAAGACTCATAATTCTTACTTCTTATATAACACTTTACATTTGGTAAAGCACTTTAACATATTACCTTATTTAATGTGAACAAATAATTGAAGGTTTGAATAGCAAAATTACTCTCTCTTAGGCAGTCCGTGTACAAACTGGCAATGGTGACATTCTCCAATAAAAGAGGGAAATGTGTGAGCCAAAAATAATGTATGTTTTTTATAAAGTCCTTTAGAGTAATTAGTGGGTTTTCTTTTTTCAGTTCACAGTTCATATTTGCACTTTCATAGACATGGTATGTTTGTATATCACAAGTCTCCTGTTTTATAACCAGGAGCAAGTCTCTGTTAACATTTTTTATTGATCATAATAATTAGAAAAGCAAGTGGTTTAGCAAGTAAACAAATAATTACCTTGAGTTAAAAGCACTCTAAGTTTTTCTTTTTTCTTCCTTTTTTTTTTTTTTCCTGTAAGAAATGTCATAGGGATTGATTGGGAAAGAATGAGAAAGAAGTGTCAGGGAGGAGAAGGGAGCATAGACATGATCAAAGCTCTCTCTCCTCTCTCTCTCTTTCTCTCTCTCTCTCTCTCATATATATATATATATATATATATATATATATATATATATATACATACATGTATGGAGATGCCATAGTGAAACACATAAATTTGTACACTTATCATGTGTTCATAATTACAATAAAATTTTTGAGACAACAGGGACATTTGAATATTGGACTTATATATCTGAGGGTAGTAGGAAATATTGACATTTAAGGTATAATTAAACTTTTTAGATATGGATAGTTTTTCTGATTAAAAAATGAGTCTTAATCTTTAAAGATTGCCTACAGAAAAATTACCAGATGAAATGATGTCACGTTTTGGTTTAACTTCAAAATAATTTGGGGTGGAGGTGAGAAGTGGAGGCAGAATGATGAAACGAATTGCCTGAGATGAGAGGAGCTGGGGGTAGGTGTGGGCTGACGGAAGTTGATTGCACTGTTATCTCTACTTTTTAATATGTTTGGGAATTTCATGATGAAAAGATAAATAAACGTTACCACATAAACACATTTTTAAAGGTAGTGTTTTAAACCCATAGTTATGCTGTTACTCTTCTTTAGAGGACAATAACATTTGGTTATATTAATAGTAGTAAACCATGTATACTGACTGTTCACCTATGTCTAAATTCATATGCATTCAGATGTCCTCTGTCACACCCCAGATCATCCTGACAGGGTCCTCTTTAAGTTGTGTTAGGATGGTATTCATTCTGTTTCCCCCATTCAGAGCATCTCCCTAGCATCCTTTCTGTGTTCCTAACAGTTTCAAAAGATTATCTATGGAAATATTTTGAATATGTCTTCTTACCACTTTGAAGCTTTTTGGGGAGGGGGGATTCCAAGACCACTCTCAGGTTCAATAATTTGCTAGAAGAATTCCCAGAAATCAAAAAAGCCATTCATGTTGATGATTTATGACAGAGAAAGGGTACTGATGAAAACCAGCAAAAGTAAAAGGCACACCGAGTAAAGTCTTGCTGAAGCCAGGCATTAAGTGTCCAGGTGCCCTCTCTCAGTGGGGATGGGACATCAAATAGCACTTAATTCTCCCAAATGATGTGTGACAGCATGTGCAAAATATTGTCAACCAGGAAAACCCATATGAACCTTAGAGTCCAGGATTTTTATTTGGGGTCAGTCACATGAGTGTGGAGTTCCTAGAGGTCTGACCTTAATTAATCAAGTCTCTGGCACCCAGAAGTCAGACTGATATAGCTAGACTTAGGAACACAGGCGAACAAAAACAGGCATTTATCATAAATCATATTGTTAATATAAACTATCTGGTACAGTCCAAGGTCTCAGTCATATGAACATACTCTTATCAGGCAGTATAGTCCAAAGGCTTAGAGCTTATTTTCCAGGGTCAGGTCATTCTTTGCCTGAATGAGTGCCCCAACACTGATGAGTTATTTTTTGACTGCACAGAAACCTGTTGAACAAAACCTTTAATATTGGTTTAGATGTCTCTAGTTAGCTTTATGCTGATTACCTTCATTAATTTAAAGAATACAGTGGACCTAAGGCAGTCCTGGAAGCTGTGGATACAAAACTGGTTAAAATGTGATAGCTCTCTTACTTTAAAAATATCCCTGAGTAGCCCTTTTTAATTGGAGGGGGTGGGGGCAGGAGAGAATTATTACTGGGTAGCTGTTCAATTGTAGCACACATTGGTCTGTTTCTTGTAGATACATCTCATTCTTTAACAACTAAGAATGGTTTCATCTGTTTCATGTACACTTTAGAGAGCAATGAGACCCTTTGTACAAGAAATGTTTTCTATATTGTTATGTTTGATTTGATGGAAGCTTGTGAAGAACACAGCAGGATATGGCAGAAAGAACACAGTGTCATAATTTCTATATCTGCCACTTAATAGCTGTGGCTTGGCTGGCAGAACTCACAATTCTGGATTCCAGTTTCCTCATGCATACAGCAAATATCTGGACTGTGTAGTTCTTAAGATTCTGTGAAGCCATTAGTGTAGTTCGCCAAGTGATCCCGGCTTTCTTCCTTCAGGGGAATCTGGTGGGATTGCATCCCATCAAAGTCTTCCTTTGGTCAATGAAATGCAAGTGGAAGGACAGGCACCACTCCCAGGTAGGCACCTTAAGAACTCGTATGTGATTTCCTGCGTATCATACCTTTTGCTGTGAGGACTGTGGAAACATCTGAAATGGAAAGCCTATCCTTCTTCCCCCATCAAGCTGCATTGGGCATATAGCCTGAATGCAAAATAAACCTAACTTTTTAAATGAGACACTAATTTGAGGGTTGTTTGCTGCCAAAACAACACAAAATTTGACTTATCCTCATTGATAGATTCCCCTCAGTCTCATTCCAATCTCAGTTGTTGATAATGGCAACAGCCTCCCAAAGTTGGTCTTGTTATCCAGTCTCACCCCAACCCTCCCAAAAACATTGCGTTCTTGCCAAAAACTTATAGTCGTTTTTATTTCTGTTAAATTATCTTAGCTTCTTTATCCTTAAGGGATAAAGTCCTTAAGGGCTGCCTCATGTATCAGCCCACCGGACTCTTATGGCCCCATCCTTTTCAAATATCTGGGGCTCCCCAACCCTTAGTCCAAACATTAATTCTTTGGATGGGAGGACTTCGACTTATACCCCATCCAGTTGGTCCTTATCACTGCCAGTCATATCACTTTCCTAGGGGATGGTTGTTATGAAAAAGTACTACAAATTATTCTAACTGGGGTGAGATGAAATCTCAGTGTACATCTGATTTGCATTTTCCCTGATTGCTAATGATGTTGAACATACATTTTTGGCCATTTATATTTCTATAGAAATGCCCATTCAGGGTATTCAAGATGGCGGACTAGAGGGCGGTTGCATTTCATGTTGCTCCAGGACGGAGGATTCAAAAGAGGAGATAATGAGTGACTTGGGACCAACTCAAAGCCGCCGGGTGAGTCTCTCCCTTTGGGGAGGCGTCCCGGATGGGGCGGTAGCCCCGGAATGCAGGGAACTTTGTGAAGTAGAGTTGCTCAGCGAGACGCCCCTCCCCCCCACTGGAGCGGTAAACACGGACAACTGGGATCATTGTAGAGGAGGCGGCTCAGCAGAGCACTTGGACTCGGAGCAATCACTGGGGCTCCGGGCGGCTGCCTGACGAGGAGCTGCGTGGCAAGCTATTTAGACTCAGAGCGACCACTTCTGAACACCGGGGGGGTTGCCCGGAGGAAGAGGAGGAACGTGGGGAGTCGCTTGGTCTAGGAGTGACTGCATCAGAGCCACAGGCGGTTGCCAGAGGAGGAGGCGAGTGGTGAGTTGTTTGGACTCAAAGCGACCGCTCCTGAACACTGGTGGCCTGCCTGGAGGAGGAGCGCAGTGGGTCCCTCGGTCTCTGAGCGACAGATCCTGAACGACCGGGGGGCTACCCGGAGGAGGAGGAAGAACAGGGCGGGTCACTTGGACTCGGAGTGACTGCCTAGGGCTATGGGCAGTTGGCGGGAGGAGGAGATGCGAAGTGAGTTGCTTGGACTCCTAGTGACTGCGCTGGAACACCGGGCGGCTGTCCGGAGGAAGAGGTGTGTGGCAGGTCTCTGGGTCTCAGAGCTATTGTACAGGGCTCCAGGTGGCGGCTCAGAGGAGGGGCCGCATAGCCAAGCGATTAGGTGCAGAGCAGGGTCCCAGGACCTAGGCGGCTTCTTGCTGGAAGAGCCGCACCGAGACATGCCTAGGGGCGGAGTGAAGTTTCCAGGACTGTGGGCAGATTCTCTGAGGAGAGGCAGCCTAAGGAGACTCGCCTGCGAAGGGTGAGGCTCCCAGGCCCAGGAGGTAGGTCCGGGCCCCTGGGAACATTGCAGAGGAAGACAGCCCAGCCCAGGCGGTAGTTGTAGATTGAGGGGAACCTCTAGGAGGGGAACTGACCAGCGAGACCTCCCCACCGGGTGAGTCTTCCCTGTCGGATGCGGTTTTCCCACAAGGATAGTAAAACCAGAGACACAGGCACAAACAGGCCTTGCCTCAACCCCCAGCCTAGTTCCCTGTTGGATAACCATTGGTCAACAAGTGCAGGCACCTCTGGCCACTATCAGGGAATATACCCCACCTGAGGGTCACCAACCCTAGAGAGGCAGCTTCCTTGTGGAGCACCGCATTATCAACTTCCTCCAAGACTGCAGGCTACTGAAGGATAAGAGGGGATATACTAGCAATCTTCAGGGACATTATAAGTCAATAGAGGAAATCTGCAATATCTTAATGACCCACAGATTGCTGAACAATATGAGAAAACAAGGGAAGAAAATGCCCCGAACAAATCTAGATGTTACATCAATAAAATCCAACAACACCATGGCAGCAGAAATGACAGAAAGGGAGTTCAGAATGTACATAATTAAAATGATCAGGGAAGCAAACGATGAGATGAAAGAGCAAATGCAGGCATTGAATGATGAGATGAAAGAGCAAATGCAGGCACTGAATGATAGCACCAATTCACAGTTAAAAGAGCAAATACAGGAAACAAAAGATCATTTCAATAAAGAGTTAGAGATATTGAAAAAAAAACAAACAGAAATCCTTGAAATGAAGGAAACAATAAACCAAATTAAGAACTCCATAGAAAGCATAACCAATAGGATAGAACACCTGGAAGACAGAACCTCAGATATTGAAGACAAAATATTTAACCTCAAAAACAAAGTTGAACAAACAGAGAAGATCGTAAGAAATCATGAACAGAATCTGCAAGAACTATGGGATATCATGAAAAGGCCAAATGTGAGAATTATTGGGATTGAGGAAGACTTAGAGAAACAAACCAAAGGAATGAACAATCTATTCAATGAAATAATATCAGAAAATTTCCCAAATCTGAAGAATGAAATGGAAAATCAAGTTCAAGAGGCTTATAGGACTCCAAATACACAAAATTACAACAGACCCACACCAAGGCACATTATAATGAAAATACCTAACATACAAAATAAAGACAGAATTTTAAAGGCTGTGAGAGAAAAGAACCAAATCACATTCAGGGGGAAGCCAATACGGATATCAGCAGATTTTTCAATCCAGACCCTAAAAGCTAGAAGGGCCTGGAACAACATTTTTCAAGCTCTGAAAGAAAATGGATGCCAACCAAGAATCTTATACCCAGCAAAACTTACCTTCAAATTTGACGATGAAATAAAATCATTCCATGATAAACAAAAGCTAAAAGAATTTACAAAAAGAAAGTCAGCATTACAGAACATTCTCAGCAAAATATTCCATGAGGAAGAGATAAAAAACAAAGAAGCAAATCAGCAAAGAGAGGAATTATCTGAAAGGAACTGTCAATTAAAGGAGGAACCAAGGTGTGTCAAAAAATAAATAAATAAATAAATAAAATTTTAAAAATGAACCAAATGACTGGGAATACAAATCATATCTCAATAATAACCCTGAATGTTAATGGCCTGAATTCATCAATCAAAAGACATAGACTGGCAGATTGGATTAAAAAGAAAGATCCAACAATATGTTGCCTGCAAGAGACTCACCTCATAGAAAGAGATACCCATAGACTAAAGGTGAAAGAATGGGGAAAAACATACCATACACAAGGACTCAGCAAAAAAGCTGGAGTATCCACCCTCATTTCAGATAATGTGGACTTCAAGCCAATGTTAGTCAGAAGGGATAAAGAAGGACATTTCATACTGCTTAAGGGAGGCATAAATCAGCAAGATATAACAATCATAAACATCTATGCCCCAAACAGTGGCTCATCCATGTATGTCAAACAAATTCTTCTCAATTTTAGAAACCAAATAGACCATAACACAATAATACTAGGTGATTTTAACACACCTCTCTCACCACTGGACAGACCTTCCAAACAAAAATTGAACAAAGAAACCATAGATCTCAATAACAAAATCAATAATTTAGACTTAACAGACATTTATAGAATATACCATCCAACCAAAAGCGAATACACTTTCTTCTCAGCAGCACATGGATCCTTCTCTAAAATAGACCATATTTAATGCCACAAAGCTACTGTTAGCAAATACAAGAAGATAGAGACACTACCTTGTATTCTATCAGATCATAATGGATTGAAGTTAGAAATAAATGAAAGAGTAAAAAACAGAAACTACTCCAACACCTGGAGATTAAACAATATGCTATTATATGATGAATGGATAACAGAAGATATTAGGAAGGAAATTAAAAAATTCTTAGAGGTAAATGAGAACAAAGAAACATCATATCAAAATCTCTGGGACACTATGAAAGCAGTACTTAGAGGAAAATTTATTTCATGGAGCGCATTTAATAAAAGAAGTAAAACTCAACAAATAAACGACCTAACACTACAGCTCAAAGTCCTAGAAAAAGAAGAACAGACCAACACCAAAAGTAGTAGAAGACAGGAAATAGTTAAACTCAGAGCTGAAATCAACAAAATTGAAACAAAAGAAACAATACAAAAAATTGACAAAATAAATAGTTGGTTCTTCGAAAAAATAAACAAAATTGATAAACCTTTAGCCACACTAACAAAGAGAAGACGAGAGAAAACCCAAATCACTAAAATTCGGAATGAACAAGGAAATATCACAACAGACACGACTGAAATACAAAACATAATTAGAAGCTATTATGAAAATCTATACTCCAACAAAATAGAAAATTTCGAAGACATCAACAGGTTTCTAGAGACATATGAATTGCCTAAACGGAATGAGGAGGACATACACAATTTAAATAGACTAATTTCAAGTAATGAAATAGAAGAAGTCATCAAAAGCCTACCAACAAAGAAAAGTCCAGGACCAGATGGGTTCTCAGCTGAGTTCTACAAAACCTTTAAAGAAGAGCTCATTCCAATACTTCTCAAAGTATTCCATAAAATAGAAGAGGAGGGAACCCTCCCAAACTCATTCTATGAAGCCAATATCACCCTGATACCTAAACCAGACAGAGACACATTGAGGAAAGAAAATTTCAGACCAATATCCTTAATGAACATCGACGCAAAAATTCTCAACAAAATTTTAGCAAATCGCATACAAAAGCATACTAAAAAGATAGTGCACCATGATCAAGTGGGTTTCATCCCAGGGATGCAAGGTTGGTTCAACATCAGGAAATCAATAAATGTAATTCACCATATCAATAGACTTAAAGTCAAGAATCACATGATTATTTCAATAGATGCAGAAAAAGCATTTGATAAAATACAGCACCCCTTCATGCTCAAAACACTAGAAAAAATAGGGATAGTAGGAAAATTCCTTAACATTGTAAAGGCCATCTATGCTAAGTCCATGGCTAATATCATTCTAAATGGTGAAAAACTGAAAGCATTCCCCCTAAAAACTGGAACAAGGCAGGGATGCCCTCTTTCACCACTTCTTTTCAATATCGTCCTTGAAATTCTAGCCAGAGCAATTAGACAGACCAAAGAAATTAAAGGGATACGAATAGGAAAAGAAGAACTCAAACTATCCCTATTTGCTGATGACATGATTATATACTTAGAGGAACCAGGAAATTCCACCAGAAAACTTAGATCTCATAAGTGAATTCAGTAAAGTAGCGGGATATAAGATCAATGCACATAAATCCAAGGCATTTTTATACATAAGTGATGAATCTTCAGAAAGAGAAATTAGGAAAACTACCCCATTCACAATAGCATCGAAAAAAATAAAATACTTGGGAATCAATCTCACAAAAGAGGTGAAAGACCTCTACAATGAGAACTACAGAACACTAAAGAAAGAAATTAAAGAAAACCTTAGAAGATGGAAAGATCTCCCATGTTCTTGGATAGGCAGAATTAATATTGTCAAAATGGCCATACTACCAAAAGTGCTATACAGATTCAATGCAATTCCAATTAAAATCCCAATGATTTACCTTACAGAAATAGAGCAAGCAATTATGAAATTCATCTGGAAGAATAAAAAACCTAGAATAGCTAAAGCAATCCTTGGCAGAAAGAGTGAAGCAGGGGGTATCGCAATACCAGATCTTCAACTCTACTACAAAGCAATAGTAACAAAAACAGCATGGTATTAGTACCAAAATAGAAAGGTGGATCAATGGTACAGAATAGAGGACACAGACACAAACCCAAATAAATAAATTTTTCTCATACTAGACAAAGGGGCCAAAAATATGCAATGGAGAAAAGATAGCCTCTTCAACAAATGGTGCTGGGAGAATTGGAAATCCATATGCAACAGAATGAAACTAAACCCATATCTCTCACCATGCACGAAACTAAACTCAAAATGGTTTAAGAACCTCGGAATCAGACCAGAGACCTTGCATCTTATAGAAGAAAAAGTAGGTCCAGAGCTTCAACATGTTGGCTTAGGACCAGACTTCCTCAACAGGACTCCCATAGCACAAGAAATAAAAGCAAGAATCAATAACTGGGATAGATTCAAACTAAAAAGCTTTCTCTCAGCAAAGGAAACTATCAGCAATGCGAAGAGAGAGCCTACAGAGTGGGAGAAAATCTTTGCCAATCATACTTCAGATAGAGCACTAATCTCCAGAATCTATAAAGAACTCAAAAAACTCTACACCAAGAATGCAAATAATCCAATCGACAAATGGGCTAAGGAAATGAATAGACATTTCACAGAAGAAAATCTACAAGCAATCAACAAACATATGGAAAAATGTTCAACATCTCTAGTAATAAGAGAAATGCAAATCAAAACTACCCTAAGATTCCATCTCACCCCAATTAGAATGGCGATTATCAAGAATACAAGCAACAACAGGTGTTGGCAAGGATGTGGGGAGAAAGGTACACTCATACATTGCTGGTGGGGCTGCAAATTAGTGCAGCCACTTTGGAAAGCAGTGTGGAGACTCCTTAGCAAACGTGGAATGGAACCACCATTTGATCCAGCTATCCCACTCCTTGGCCTATACCCAAATTACTTAAAATCAGCATATTACAGAGATACAGCCACATCAATGTTCATAGCTGCTCAGTTCACAATAGCCAGATTGTGGAACCAACCTAGATGTCCTTCAATTGATGAATGAATAAAAAAATTGTGAGATATATATATATATATATATATATATATATATATATATACACAATGGAATATTACTCAGCCACAAAGAATGATAAAATTATGGCATTTGCAGGCAAATGGATGAAATTGGAGAATATCATGCTAAGTGAGATAAGCCAATCTCAAAAAACCAAAGGACGAATGATATCGCTAATAAGTGGATGAGGACACATAATGGGGTGTGGGAGGGGTTAGTGTTAGGGTTAGAGTTAGGGTTAGGGAGGGGGGCAAGTATGGAGGAAGGAAGGACTGTATAGAGGGAAAGGAGGGGTGGGAGGGGTGGAGGGGAAGGGAAAAAATAACAGAATGAATCAAACAACATTACCCTATGTAAATGTATGATTACACAAATGGTATGCCTTTACGCTATGTACAAACAGAGAAACAACATGTATCCCATTTGTTTACAATTAAAAAAAATGGTAAAAAAAAAAAAAGAAATGCCCATTCAGTTCATTTGTCTGCTTATTGATTGGGTTATGTTGTGTGTGTGTGTGTGTGTGTGTGTGTGTGTGTGTGTGTGTGTGAAGTTTTTTGGTACTTCTTTATATATTCTGAATATTAATCATCTGTCAGAAGAATTACTGGTAAAGATTTTCTTCCATTCTGTAGACTCTTTTTTATGTTATTGTTTCTTCTGCTCTGCAGAAGCCTTTTAATTTGATGCCATCCCACTTATTTTTCTTGGTTTTATTTCTTTCCCTTTAGAGATCTTATTAAGGAAGTCAATGCCTTTGACTATATGTTTTTCTCTATCAATTTGCAGGGTCTGGTCCAATTCCTAGGTTCTTCATTTACTTTAAGTTGATTTTTTGTGCAGGGTGATAGATAAGGGTAGAAGGAATATCAGTAGAGGCCAGATAGGGAATCAAGGTGGAGGGAAGTAAAGAAAGGGCAAGAACAGAGGAATAAGACTGACCAATTATGCTTTATGCATGTATGAATGTATCACAATGAATCTCACTCTTATGTATGATTATAATTCATCAATGAAAAAATGACACATAAAAATAAATACAAGGAAGATCAGAAGAATAGAGGAAGGAGAATATGGGGAGAGAGATGGGAAGGGAAGGAGAAAGCACTAGAAAATGAATTGGAACAAATGATGTCTTGTGCATATATTAATATGCCACAATGAACCCCATTATTTTGTATAATTGTACTAATAGAAATATAAAAATGAAATGAAATCCCCAAGTTTAGTATTATTTTAATTGGGGATAAGGAGGAATGATCCACCTTAAGATAATTTGGTGACATTGTGTTTTCTGTGCTTACAATATTTCTTCTGTATACTTGAGCAATATCAGTGAAAGAAAAATGTCCCCTCTGGAGAATCCAACCCTGTTGACATTTTGATCCTGAACTTCTAGTGGGATAGGGAAAAACATTGGAATGAACTTGACCTAACTTTTCTATGAACACATATGAATAAACCATAGTGAAATTTGCCATCATGTGCATTCACAAGATGTTAATTTAAAAAAAAAACTATAAATAAATTGCAGAAAGATCAGTAGAGTAGAGGGAAGGTAAGAGATCAGGGGTGGGAGGAGGAGGAATGGAAGGAAAGGGGAAGTACTTGAACTGGATTAGAAAAAACTGTATTCCATGCTTTTATAAGTATGTCAAAATGAATTTTATTGTCATGTATAACTAAAAGAACCAATATAAATAAATAAATAGTGTAAGAAAATTAATTTATGTTGCCTATGCCACCTAGACCAGTACTCCTTTAGGCAACTCTAGCAAACTAATACTTGTGGTTACTTCTTTTCAACAGAAAAAAAAAGTGATTAAATTAAGATCAGAATTCAAATATAATGCAAAAACCTATCCCTCTTTTTTGATTTAAGAAACTTAATGAAACTAGTTTATTTCAGTACCCCAAGGAAATACTGTGGTAACAAAAATAACAGACATATTTTGAACAATATTAATACATTTAATGCACACACCCAAATGTAGAAGAATGATTCCTGAAGGAAGGAGGAAAGTGTATGGCTTCTTTTCTAGGAAGGAGGTAAACTTATGGCATGTCACAATTGGCAGACAAAGTGACTAGGAGAACAAAAGTAGAAACTGATGATATGGTTTGGATGTGAGGTGTCCCCCAAAAGCTCACATCTGAGACGATGCAAAAGGGTTCAGAGGGGAAATGATTGCCTTATGAGAGCCTTAACCCAATCAGTGAATTAATCACCTAATGGGATTGATTGAGTGGTAACTGAAGGCAGGTAGGGTGTGACTGGAGGAGGTGGGGCATTGATGGACGTGGCTTGAGAATATATATTTGTATCTGACAAGTGGATAGAGATCTCTTTTTCTCTCTCTGCTTCCTGATTACCATGTGAGCTTCTTCCCTGTGCCACAAACTCCACCAAGATGTGCAGCCTCACCTCGAGCCCAGAGGAATGGAGCCTGCTGTCCACGGACTGAGACCTCTGAAACTGTGAGCCCACAAATAAAATATTTCTCTCCTAAAATTCTTCTGACCAGGTCCTTTAGTCACAGTGGTGAAAAAGCTGACTAAAACAATTAGTGAGAAAATACAAATAAGAAATTCAAG
This sequence comes from Sciurus carolinensis, assembly GCF_902686445.1. Classification (NCBI taxonomy): domain Eukaryota; kingdom Metazoa; phylum Chordata; class Mammalia; order Rodentia; family Sciuridae; genus Sciurus; species Sciurus carolinensis. The sequence continues at coordinate 109,759,748 of NC_062223.1, forward strand.
GAACTGTAAGAAAAGAAAGAAATCACCTAGAAGTTAAAGAAATTTAAAAACCAAGGAACGCTGAGATGGCATTCATCAGTATATAAAGGACTTTAGCTTGTCTAATATCTGTGTTAAGGTAATTTTAGAAACTGGAAGTATTTTTCCATATTTATATGACATCCCAGTTTGTCTTCATATTTTGTGAAATTTTAATAAAAGTAGTACAGAGTTGATCATTAATCTTAATTTGGGTGATAAACTAACATGCTAGCAACACAAAGCTATAAGAATACAAATGGTTATTTTTACCAGAGCATTGTGGTTGAAGACAAATGATTGCCAGGTTGCCTGGGTTCAAATCTTAACCCTGTATCAGCAAGCATGTGGCCTCTGCTAAATTATTCAGTCACCTTTTATTATCTGTTTCATCATCTACAAAATGCAGTTATATTACCTAATCCATAAGATTAGTTGTATTACCCATCCAAAAGATTAGGTTAATAGACATAAAGTTCTCAGAATACTTCCTAGAATAAAGTGAGAACCATACAAATATTCATCATCATCATCAATATGAATCACAAAAAATCTAGGAACTATTAGCCTATTGTCATGGGTGCTGTTTACTTTTGGGAATGTTACTGTGTGTCCAGAAAATTTGAGAGCAGACTGTGTCAGGTCTCAATAATTTTTACAAATTATTTTTAAGATGAAATTGAAAGAAGAGTGCAATTGAAAGATAGATTTTCTCAGATCAATATTTTTTAAACAAGAAGAAAGGGTAACAAATGATCAGATGAGTACCCTAGCTGTATATTCCTGTCCCATGCTCTGAAATAACTCATTTTTTAAAAACTTCATTTATTCTTTTACTCCAGATTCTTCTCAGCATTTTCAAGTGAGGATCAATCATCATTATAACCCTGGATTTCAAAAAGGAAGAAATGAATTCTTTTTTTTTTTTTTTTTTTTTTTTTTTAGCTTACAATTCAATTTCTGCTCTGAATGTTTTTTCCCTGCTTTAGAAAAATGTGAAACTATCACAGAGACTTTGTTCATTTTAAGCGACAGGCTCCTGGATTTAGCCTTGGTTTGTGGAGAGGACTGATTGCTACCCAGATCACGTGCTCAACAGGGAGCGTGCATTGACGTGATTGTGGCCCCTCAGGGCCACACTTACTTCCAAGCTTGGGCATCCATTTGCAGTGGGCCTGCCAACATCCAAAGTAACAAACCCCCAAACCCAACAAATACGGAGTGGGGGTACTGCTTCAGAAGATTTATAGAAGGAGAGATGCTGGCAGAGATGGAGGCAGACATGTTGGGGACTTATTTCTAGACCCTACAAGTTTGGGATTTGTCTAAGAATTTTCACTGGATAAATCTGGCATTTTAGATGAAGTGGACTGAACTACAGGAAAGGTTCAGTCTTGGGGGAAATAACCTCCTTATTGTTCTCTAACCTTATAAAAATAGCTAAAAATGGAATGGTTTTCTGTATGCCAGGTTAAAAAATAAAACTCCTTAACATGCATTATTGCATTTATTCCTCCCAATAATCTCATAAGTAATTTTACCACAATCATTTTCAAAAATATGTCTTCGAGAATTTAAGTAATATTTCAAAAGTGATATAAATAGTGAGGAACAGAGCCAAGAACTGAGACTAGATTGTCTGACTCCAGAACCTAAGCTGCTAAACACAGTGCTACCCTGCCCTAACTCTCCCTTGCTACCCATCACTTCTCCCTTGGTCTGTTGGTCCTCCACACTGCAACAAGTTTTCCGCCTAAAGCTCAGCTTGCATCAGGTCATTCCTCTGCTTAAGATATTTTGATGAGCACCTACTGCCTACTGAACTCCTGAGCTGGCCTTGAAGGCATTACGGTTTGCCTCTCCAAAGTCATCTTACTGATGCTCTGGGCTCCAACCAAACCACATCTGCTACTCCCAACCGTGATATGCACAATCCCCTGGCTCTCTGCCTCTACTTTCACTGCCCTTTCAGCCTAGAACCTCTGCTCCATCATTTCCACTCGTTGAACAACTGTTACCTGACACCTGTGGTTACAGTAACAACAATCAGTGGTAACGGTTTCTTGAGCCCTTACTCTATACCAATTTTATGACCAGATTTCTACCCTATGAGATAGATACTGTTATTATTTCAGTTATATAAATGGGGAAATTGAGGTGTATTAATACCATCGCTACTAAGTGGACTGGGAAGAATTTGAATCCAATTGGTTGAAGCCAGAGTCTATACTATTCTGATGAGCAGAGACATGCCCAGCTTTGAAGTCTCATGCACCACAGTTGTATACCATTTTGCTCAGCCTTCTTGGTATTCCAACAAAAAAATTAGCCATCAGCCTCTGCTTCCCAGAGAGCCCCATACTGTGGGCCTCTGTTGCAAAAAACTACTTCACTCTGTTTCCTTTCAGCTGTATCTCTCGCCCACAGGATTCACTCTGTTTGAGGCCATGGCATTTGTCTTTGTGTCCTTCATGAACCTGATGCCAAAACTGGAGCTCAGCAGGAGCTTCCTTGATGTATACTGAATTCATTCAATGACTGTTTATTGAACTCCTACTGGAAGGATCTCACCCCTGGCCTGCAAGCTCCCTGTGTAATTGTTCTTATCCTTTTTTAGTTCACACCCCCCTTTGAGAATCTGATGAAAGTCATGCATCTTTACAACAGAAAAATGCAACAACCAATAAAATTTTACACCCTTCTTTATGTGGCTCATGAATTCTGGGTTCAGAACCTAACTGATGTGAATTGAATTATCAGAGAGCTGAATGTATATTGTTACTTAAAAATCAATTCTCTTTTCCCCCACATTATAAAAATCCAACTGCAGCTACCTTAGAGAAAAGGAGGGGGCAGTGGTGGTGGTTGTTTAGCATAGTGAGTTCAGGAAATAAACAAGCAAACAGAGGTGAGAATATGGCTCTGAAACAAAAGGAACCAAGCTTAAATTTTACCAGGATATGCACCTCTCTGCAGATCACTTTTAGTTTCTAACTAGCTTCCGCGGCAGCTTGGAGACTGTGCTTGCTGATAGCTCCTGTGTGTCAAATCTCCTACTAGAGGAATTGGCCCTCCTCCCTTAATCACAATTTTTTTAAAGATCCCAGGGAAGGATTCTGATTGGTCCACTTAAGAGACGCATGGACTCCCGGACAACTGGTTGTCAAAGGAAGATAAGTTCGGCTGAAAGGGGGATATTCTTCCCAGAAGTAAGGAGTAGAAAGTCAACATGGGTTTTCTCACCACTTCACACTTGTTTCTCACATCCAGCCACCTGCACCCCTTGCAGCCTCATGCAGCCAGCACCCAAAGCTCTCACACTCTGTATCCTCCCCACCTTCAATCCAGCACCCTCAAAACTTACTGTTCTGCGTGGCAATCCTTTCAGCTCTCAGTTTTTTCATTTTTAAGAGAATAGTTAACTAATCCAGGGAACTGATCTGGGCCAGAGGAAAATAAACAAGAAAAAATTGTCACTCAGGCTGTATTGTTGGGAAAGACAGAGTAATTTTATCAATGGTCATCTAAATTAAATAATCAGACAAGATCGGTCGCATTCAGGGTGGTATGGCCGTAGACAGACAAAGTTGCCAAAAACATATAAAGGAGAAAAGATAGCCTATTCAACAAATGGTGCTGGCAAAACTGGAAATCCACATGCAGCAGAATGAAATTAAACCCATATCTCTCACCCTACACAAAACTCAACTCAAAATGGATCAAGGACCTCAGAATCAGACCAGAGACCCTGCACCTTATAGAAGAAAAAGTAGGTCCAAATCTTCAACATGTCGGCTTAGGATGAGACTTCCTTAACATGACTTACAAAGCACAAGAAATAAAAGGAGGAATCAATAATTGGGACAGATTCAAACTAAAAAACTTTTTCTCATAAAAGGAAACTATCAGCAATGTGAAGAGAGAACCTACAGAATGGCAGAAAATCTTTGCCACATGCACTTCAGATAGAGCATTAATCTCCAGAATCTATAAAGAACTCAAAAAACTTTACACCAAGAATACAAATAACCCAATCAACAAATGGGCTAAGGAAATGAGCAGACACTTCACAGAAGAAGATCTACAAGCAATCAACAGATATATGAAAAAATGTTCCACATCTCTAGTAATAAGAGAAATGCAAATCAATTAGAATGGCGATTATCAAGAACACAAGCAACAATAGGTATATTGGTGAGGATGTGGGGAAAAAGGTACACTCATACATTGCTGGTGGGGTTGCAAATTAGTGCAGCCACTCTGGAAAGCAGTATGGAGATTCCTCAGAAATCTTGGAATGGAACCACCATTTGACCCAGCTATCCCACTCCTTGGCCTATACCCTAAGGACTTAAAATCAGCATACTACAGAGATAGAGCCACATCAATGTTCATTGCTGCTCAATTCACCATAGACAGATTGTGGAACCAACCTAGTTGTCCTTCAGTTGATGAATGGATAAAAAAACTGTGGTATATATATATATATATATATATATATATATATATATATATATACATACAATGGAATATTACTCAGCCATAAAGAATGATAAAATTATGGCATTTGCAGGCAAATGGATGAAATTGGAGAATATCATGCTAAGTGAGATAAGCCAATCTCAAAAAACCAAAGGACAAATGATCTCTCTGATAAGTGGATGATGACACATAATGGGGGGTGGGAGGGAGGCAAGAATGGAGGAAGGACGGATTGTATAGAAGAAAGAGGGGTGGGAAGGGTGGGGGGAAGGGAAAAATAACAGACTGAGACAATCATCATTACTCTATGTACATGTATGATTACACAAATGGTATGACTCTACTTTATGTACAACCAGAGAAATAAGTTTTACCCCATTTGTTTACAATGAATCAAAATAAATAATTTATTAAAAAAATCAAATAAATGATCACCTTAACCCAAAGTAGTTCTAATAAGAAAATTATCTCAGACATTACATATGCTGAACTTCAATGCTACTGATGTAGACAGGTAAGGGCTCCCCTGTCCAATCCCTTGATCAATAGATGAGAGACTTAGGACTAGAGACCCACTTATCTAGGTCACTTGTAAATTATTATCAGAGCCAAACTGGAGCTCATACGCCCTGACATCCAGTTATCTTTTTCCTTGATGATGCACCAAGGATAAATGTTTGTCATGGGCCCAGTGGGGCCACTCCACCTGAGTTGTTTCCTCAATGGGTCAAATGCTTATTTGAATACTGTCTACAAAAATATAGAGAAGCCTGTATTATGGGAGGCATATGTTATAGGTGTTAGGAGAATGGGCTTTGGAGCCAGTTTCTGAACGGTCATACCTCAGACTTACCTACCACTTACACTCTTGAGACAAGTTAGTTAATATTTCTGGACCTCAGTATCCCCATGTATAAAATGAGTCCTCCTACAAATCTTTTATAGTGATAGTTCCACTAAGTGTTTGTGTGTGTGTGTGTGTGTGTGTGTGTGTGTGTGTGTGGTGGTTTATATTGCTCTGGTTGTCAGCAAATACACACCATACAGACGCCTGTTAGTATTCTCTACAATGGGTTGTAGAAGAAAAAATTAATTCATGAAAATCTCTTATAATGGTATCCAATGCAGAATAAGTGTTTAATGAATGTAAGTTAGTATAATTAAAGTGAAACTGCCAGGAAAAAAATTGAATGTTTAAAAGGCAAAGGCAATAAAAATTAATTAATTTTCTAGAAGTCAAGTAGTTCCAACCCTTAATTAGCTAGAATTCTTTTCCTAACATGCCTTCTTATGACAACAACACAAAGAAACACTGTTGCCAGGAATATAAAGATAATAAAACAATTCAATGTAAATAAAGTATTCCTAGAGGCCTGATCTACTAAGCAGGTTGTCCGCATCTGCTATGCTTTACAATCAAAGCTGGCAGTCAGGATAATGATCTGTGTCTCCTTAAATCATGAGATCTCAAAGACAAAGAAGTCGTAATACTTGCTATCATTTGAGGACAGCTTGTCAAACAATGGGCAATGTGCTTAATGCTTAACGTACATTATGACCATTTACACATCCCTCCACACATTCATTTAATCCTCTTATTTAGGGGGTTGTATTTTTACACCTAATATACAGTTAGATATACACTTCACAGATAAGGAAGATGAAAAGTGGAGAAGTAAATTTTCCACACTTATACAATTGTTTATTGTGGTTAGGACTTGCACACAGATCTTTTTTATTCCAAATCCAGCAATCTGAACATCTATTATATTCTTTTATTTCTTTTTCTTTTTAATTTTTAAATTTTACTTGTTCCAATTTCTTTACTATTAAGAAAAATTTTGACAAAATTTTAATATAAAAGTTTTTCCAGAGTAAAATAGGCCCTTTGGAGAGGGGACATGGATTTCTCTTAACAGCCATTATCTATAGTTCTTCCAAGGTTTCTAACATGCTCCTGTTTCCTCCTATTATCATCATTCCAGTGTTGTTCTATTGTCCCCTGGTTGCCATCCCCACATATCATCTGTCATGAGATTCACAAACAGATCAAATCCCCACAATATTCCTTGGACATGTCAGCCACCATTTAATTCAGGAATAACTTCTTGTTCATAACTTTATTCAGCTCGGGAGGGTGAACTTTGCTTGTATTGTCTACTCAGCTAGATCAGAGCTTCCCTGTTTATATTCTTAATATTCCACTTACCAAGCAAAGAGTGATTCATCTTTTATTTTCAACCAGAACACAACAAAGGTTTCTCCTTGTTTCTTACTTATCTAGAAAACGTAACAGATTAGAAAACATCTTCCTTGGTCTGAGAATCTATTTCCCAGTGTTTGAATTCTCTTTCTCCCCACTGTGAGCAAGGAAAGCTGAGAGTTAACTGTGGACACAGGCTTATAACTCCATAAGCACAGGAAATTCATGTATTCATTTCTGTTTCCTCAGTAGAACCAAGAAAAAATATCTTCTTCATGGTGATGAAGCATGTTTATCCAACAAACAAATGAGTATATAGATGTGCATATTAGCCTCTCTGTCACACTGCTCTGTTTCAAAGAGGAAAGGTGTTCCATATGGAAAGACAGGTGATATAATAATAATAATATGATAATAAAAATTTTAAAAAGCACTAACTCAAGTGCTTTCTAGCTGTGTGATCATAAGCAAGTTGCTTGAACTCTCTGACTTTTGGTTTTCTCATTTGGAAATTGAAGGATTGCATATTGAATCATTCACATTGTTAGAAGAATTGAATGTACTAAGAAATTCTAAAATGCCTGTTTCATGGTAACCTTTCAAAAATCTATTTTGTTTTCCTTTCTTCCCTATTTTTAAAAATTTTCCCCATAAACCTACTGTTTTCTTACATTGTTAAATACAATGTATCATTCACAAAGTCCTTTGTGATTTATAGAAAATATCCTGGGATATCTTTTTGAAACATCACGATAAATCTAAAAGATAAGAAGAATAGAATAAACTCATTTTATCTCAAGTTATAGTTGACAAAACCTATTCTCTTCCAGTTTATACAGTGAGTAAATCATGGTGCCAAGATTCAAATCTAGATCCACTGGAGTAAATTCTGATCTTTCCTGATAACTCCAAATAGCTTTTAGAGAAAGAAAAAATCTTACAATCCTCCAGATTAAATATTCTAAATGCATATTTGTGATACCATAAGAGTCATCTGCAGGTTTGGTGCAGGTTTAGTGTCTCTCATTGCAAAAGCACCTTTCATTGGTTGAGAAACCAATTACAGCAATTTTTTACCATTAACACTGGATCTTTGGCAGGATTGCAGCTTATCATAAGAGCTCTGCATAAAACTCAGAGCTCATCAACTCTAGATAGTACCACCAGCTTTTGTTCTGTGGAGTCCACTGGTCAGGTATACACAATTAATTAGGACTATTTTTAATAAAACTCTAGTTTTTACACATTGATCAAAAGAATTTCACTTCTCTTTCTGATCTTCAAAGGTCTAAGAAGAAAGGGGAAAAACTGACTCTAAGAAAAAGTTTATTTATTTTTAATTTTTATTTGTTCTTTTAAGTTATACATGACAGTAGAATGTATTTTGACATATATGTACATGGAGTATAACTTCCCATTCTTGTGTTCATATATGATGTGGAGTTACAATAAAGTTTATTTTAATCTAAAAGGTTATTCCATTTTTTATGAGCTATGTTGAAGTGCAAAATGTTTCTTGTACAATTATTATATTATTGACTACTTCACATCTTTCTAGGATGACATTGTACAACCAAATAGATGTTTCTGTACAGAACAAAAAACCAGTCAACTCTGAGTCACCTCAGGAAACACTGTTTTAATAACAGCATATCACCATTATTCAACATCCATTAGATATTTCTGAACATCTTTTGAAATATATTGTTTATGGAGATTTTCAAAGAGCACTGAATTATGCTAAGCCCAGTTTGAAGACAATGATCGATCTGAATTTGGCTGACAAAGAAAATGGGAGAGAATGAAGAGAACTTGCATCCAATGCTGGGAAAGATGGCAGAGGAAATGGCTCTGGCATCCAGTGTGCTGACCTGCACACCTGGACAGTATTCTTCTTCAACTCTGTTCATCTTAAGAGGAAGTTCCCGTTTAGGATGAAGAAATGGAGGCACAGAGTGACTAGAATTCTGACTGTTCCACAGGACTGGGAGAAACCAACCTGGGAGAATATCATCCCCCTGAGGCAATTTCAACTCCCCCATCTTTATCTTACCCCTCACAAAGTAATTCATCAGGAGAAAAATCTAGCCACCTATCTATTCCAACTCAGATTTTTTTTTTCTTTCCTTGGAAAATACAGGGCACCCTCATGTTCCCCCTGCTGACTTCAGCTCAAAACAATTATGTGACTCCAAATGTTCAGGCACACACAAATTGAAATAAAAACAGATAGGTGACTCGTCATTAATTTTTGCCACCTGTTCCTGGTGTGAATAGAATTAGAGCAATTTCACATATCAGAAAAGTTATTTTCAAATAAACTGAGTCAGACTTTCCCTCACTCATCTCTCTGTGGGCCACAGAATCCTGTAGCTATTATTGTTGAGGCCTTGATGATAATGTGTTTCTCAGTGCTGACAGCTTACCTAACGTGATTAAACAGACTGCAAAATCATCTTCCAAAACTGATGAGAAGAAAAATGGAAGCGGATAGAGAAAGTTCACAAAGTCATATTTTTAGACAAAGCATACCAGATCTCATTCATTAGGGGATGAATCTATGAAGTGTGCTTTATGGTCAACCTCCAACTGAAATTTGTTATATCAGCCTAATTTATCTTTCAACCCAGCTCATAGGAATAATAAAAGCAATAGAAAGATAATGCTATGCATATAGTACAAGATGCCTGAATTATAAGCAGAATAAGTAGTCCCTCAAGGGACATGAGTAGAGACTTCTACTGCTCTCAAATACCTCTCTGGAAAAAGCAGCCACCCTTATGCTTGAAATTCCATGATTTGAGACTGATTCATATTGTTTAGGCATCATCCCTAAAGATAGTATTCTCCTTTCAAATGCAGGAGCTACTGGAGGTGGGAAGCAGGAAGTCAGTAAAATGGTAGTGTGGATAGATCTAGGATACTGTTTTGCTGGTTGATTGACAGTCTCCAGCATCCCTAAGATTCTTTGGGCATGCTAAAGATGAGAGTACCTGAAAGAAGCAAGGAGATGAAAACAGAGTGGGGTTATTTTTCACATGAGCATTTTACACCCCATCAGTAGATATCAATTTTATTAACTGCTTGACAGAGTTCAAAAGACAAAGTTGGCAATAAATAGTGTAGATCCTCACATACAAAGAACAAGATATTAATTTACAGAAAATGTCAAGAAATATGGTTTTGTTTACAATCTGTTACGCCAATAGAAAATTCTCTTTCCCATGTTGTCTTGTGACAGAAGAAATACATACTTTCTCCATACAGATGGAAGAGGTTTTATGACATTCCATTTCTCTGTAAACATATAGTGGCATTGTTGCAAAATGCTCATTTTTTTTTTTTTTTTTTTTTTTGCCTTCTGTAAAACAGTTCCAATCTTAGCTGTATAATTCCACTGAAAGCACTGGAGAAAAGATTTAACAGTGCCTTCCAACCCTCTCTGGAGTCATCGTTTCTATTTGTTCTTGCTCTGTGGGCTTCTGTTGGTGGTGCTTCAGAGCCTGCAGTCTTGTAGCTAATAACAAATTTGTCACTCCTGTCCCCATCACTCAGACTCCCCCCCACCTCAAATGCTGTTGCTCCTGCCTGTGCCAAGCTCAGAGGTGGCTCCCTGAATGGCTCCAAGGCAGCCTGTCTGAGGGGTGTGCAGGCTGAGCCACTGTCAAGATATCTGTCAGCCTCTTGGTTATCAGAGTTTATCAGATGGGAGAGATCAAATCGTTCATCTGCTTTTTTTAGTTTTGAATGCTGAGCATCTGGTGTTTGATTGTGTATTTCCATGTAAGAACACAATAATCTTCAAACATTTTGATAGCAAGTAGATCTGTGTGTGAGGGAAAAATGTCTTCCTGCTGGTAAATGTCTCCTTAGCTTTGATAGAAGGTGTGGAAGACATCACACGACACCTCAAATTGCCAGGGAAAGCCGAGGTTCATACTGTCTTCAGAGTTCTGAGAATTCAATTCCCAGCCTAATTTACCTCTTTCAATTTGCAAGTGAGAAAAGCTGATGCTCAGAAAGTGAGGAGTTCCTGATCACCCGCTGAGTTAGGTGGGTGACATTGGAACTGAACTCTGAATCAAAATTGTGTCTGCAGTCACTGACTGGAAACACAGGGTAGCCTTGTCTCTGGTGCTCAAATAGACTAAGAGCCCTGAACTACCCCATATGCCAGTACAAAGATGAAGGATGGCAGTTTTGAAGGAGGGTAGTTGATTTGTTTGAAGGCATCATAATTTGGTCCAACTCCAATGACAACATTCTTGGGAACTAGTGAGCAGGATGTTAGATAGCTATCAAGTGTTATCTTTATTATTTAAATCAGCATAGCTAATCAGAAATAAACTAAGTGAGATATAAATCTGAAAAGTATTCAAGTAGGACAAGCAATACTAATTAAAACTTTAGAGCGGGAAAGCTTACAAAGGATGATTTAGCCATTGAGGAGTTTTTCTTCTAGACGACCAGTACCTAATTAAGTAGAGATGTTGTCTCCTGGCTGGACCCAGAGGTTCAGCTACAAGGCTTGCCTGTTCAAAACTCTCTTCCCTATGCACCAACCATGAACACTCTCCATCAGAGAGTGTTCTCCTCCTCAAAGAACTACATCCCACAGTTGGTATGCTTGGAATGGATAATCCATTAATCCACTAGTACCTCACTTTTGCCAACTATTCTCTTTGGGAATTAGTTGGTAAAAAGTTAGGATGGAGGACTAGAAAGGTCTGGTGATGTTGGGTGCATGAGGAGATGAAGGGAAAGATAAAAACTAATATATTAATGGTACGTTATTTTCCAGTCACCTTGCTTAGGGCTTCACGTACATCATTTTATTTGAGCCTCACAATAAACCTGTAAAGGAGCACAGACACTTTATTGACCCCAAAGCCTCTGCCATGGGACGACATATTTATTTATTTGTAAGCCATGCATGGTATCTTTCTTCCGAAAGTATTTATGTTTTTAGCATAAAGTAACAAATAGAGCAGAATTAGGAAGGGAGCGATTGGACCGAAAAGTAAAGAGATAAAGTGCAGCTGAGTGCTATGGTGTTCCCTCACAGATTCTGGGGCTGTCTTTCCCAGTGACTGATTCAAGAGGCTAGAGGAGAAAGGAAACAAAGCATAAAGTTTCCATTCCTTTCAAGGATCTTAACCAGAAGGAGTTTCCAGAGATAGAAGCTATGATTTCTCAGGATTCTCAGGAGTCCTCAGCCCAGAATGCAGTGTGAGGAGCAGTAGGTTGGGGATGAAGTAGCCCACGGCACTAGAGTAAGTGGTCATATCAGGCATTTAGCAGAAAAAGCAAAGATCCAATGGAAACTAGGTTTTGATCTCATATCAAATACATAGTTGCACTTGAAGCAAGTTTTAGTCAACACTTTTTTTTAGTAATACTCTAGATGTGAAAGTTCTCAGTAAAGTTACAGGTATGCACATAGGTGCCCATGCAGGTCACAGCTGAGGTGGGTGCTATTGGAGATACTCCATTAACATGAATCCTCATTCTCTATCCATCTGGGACCCAAAAACCTCACTGTCAAAACAGCTCAAGTTCTGCTCAAATAAAGTCTTGGATGTATAAAGATATATTTAATAAACATGGAGGTGGAACCAAAAGAATCCAACTTGCATAGAATAATAATGCACTTCAAAATGGGAAATCCCAAGTCAGAGTCAGGCAGAGGAACTTGTTCAGCAAAGCTCTCTCAGGAGAAAGGAAACAGTGTTTCTAGATACAGCCTGAGGCTGCCTTTGAACTTCCCTCATCCTCCCTTCTAGAGAAGACCCATGGGTCCAGAGTATAGAATGCTAAAAGAACCCTTGAAGAAAGTATGTGTGATATTTACTATGTTAGAAACTAAAATAAGATTGATTATTCAAACATTTATTTATTCACTTAAAATAATAATGAAATCTATTCCATGTTAATATTTTTGTAAAAAATAATTTTAATATCCCACATAAAAAATTACTGAGGAAAGTGGCATGTGGTACATTTTGCAAATCTCTACAATGTTGGATGTTTAAAAAAATCTGGATTCTTACAACTCCCTCCACACAATCTTTTTAGGATCTACCATTTTGGTTGATGGATAGGAAGAAATCCTATCTCTCGAAAATATGTACTTTGAAATTGAAGAGCATTTTACTCTTCTTTCCAGAAAACTGTGAACAGTGTTCTTTGACACTTCACCCAAACTCAACAAGTGGCAGTTTCTTACAGGTCATTTGCAGAATCTGAAAACATAATCTTTGAATTTATCATACTTGGTAACATTAAAAATCTATTAGGCCATCTTGAACTCTGAATGGCTCTTTTACCCACACATGATTTTTTAACATCATGTATTGAATATTTGGAAAATGATGATTCATTGAGCTATGCACACCTTCCAAATGTTGACAACATGTCATTATCTAAATCAAAAAATCACTTATTAAATACTTCTACTCACTCTTTCAGAAATATCTTGAAGTACAAAGAAGAAACCAAGCTCACAGTGGCAGATGCAAGTTTTAATTTTCACTTAAAAGCTAAAAATTTATCATTGGTGACAAGCAAAACAAAAATTGTCAGTTATTTTCCCTGAAGGCAAAGGCTTACTTTGTTCATTTAAAAAATATCTGCCAAATACACAAATTAATAACTATAAATTGCCTGGCAGACATACTTCCAAGTAAAATACACAATTATAGCTAGTCATATTGGTGTATGCCTATAATCAGAGCTACTCCAAAGGCTGAGGCAGGAAGATCTCAAGTTCAAGGCCAGACTCAGAAAATTAATGGAATCTGTATAAAAATAAAAAATAAAAAAAGGATTGGGGGTGTACCTGAGTGGTAGAACTTCTCTGGGTTCAATTCCCAGCACCCCCAAAACTGAGTCATTTCACACACACACAACTGTGTTATTTAGCCTGCAACTTAAAAATTTGCTTAAGTGCACCTTCCCCAGAGAAGCACTGTATTCCAATGTGCAGCAGAATGCTTTTGTGTATTTCCCATTTTATTACCCAGAATATTAAAATGACACCTACTCATGGTTTAAATTTAAATAAAAATTAATAAATACTTCATACTGTTTCATAGGAGAAATTTTTCAGTGAAACTGATATTTTGAATATTTTTTACTGTGTATTGCAATGAAAATGGAATGTTTCTATAAAGTTTGTTGGCACTGCCTTGATTTATACTAAAGCACCAGTGCTTTTATCCACCATTGATTTTGCATCATCTGTGCAAATGAAATCTAAGGCTTCAATATTACAATGAAAATGTTTTTGACTTCATAGGGCCCCTGAAAGGATCTTATTGAAATCCTTGGGTCATACTTGAGAACTGCAGATCTAGGTCAATAGTTCTGAAACTTTGCAACTCACTAGAGTCACATGAGAAGCTATTTCAAATCCTGATGCCCAGGCACAACTGTGACTAATTAAACCAAAATCTCAGGGTTTAGGGCCCTAAGATGATTCTGATATGAAGCTAAGTTTGAAAACCAGTTCTCTTTCATTTAGTTTCCTATAAGACAGCAAATGAAAAATTATAAGAAAAGAGCTCTGAGTCTCCAAGAAGCCCCTGAAAGCTCAATTCAGAATATTGTAGGTGTAGGGTGGAATATCCATACAGAGACTTAGAAAACAATTTGCTAGGAAAATTAAATGGGGGACTACTGGAGACTGAACCCACAGGCCCTCTCTCTACCACTGAGCTGCATCTTCAGCCCTTTTTTAAAATTTTATTTTGAGATGGGGTCTCACTAAGTTGCTGAGGATCTTGCTAAGTTGCTGAGACTGACCTTAGACATGGGATCCTCCTGCCTCAGCCTCCTGAGATGCTGAGATTACAAGCATGTGTCAATGTGCCCAACTGAATATAAAAAAATATATATATATATATATATATATATATATATATATATTCAATTTCCCACACATGGGCATTTAGGTTGTTTTCAATTTTTTGTTCTTATAACTAGGACAAACAATTTATATAAATGCCTCATTACTTTTCTAATAATCTGCTCAGAATAAATTCCTAAAAGTATAATTATTGATAGGATTTTATTGTTTGGTTCATGTCTGTTCCCTCTAACATTTGATATAGAACTAAGCACAAAGGAAATACAAGTCAGAAAGCCTAAGGGGATGTGCATGACAGAGCAGGCCTGCAACATGCGAACATTGAGTGCCAAATAGAAATATAGATCAATTTCTCTGAGGAGGACCTACTGAGTCTATATCCCAACATTTTCTATCTTCCCAGGAAATTTCCTTTGTTTTTCACTTGAGAGAGAGTTTTTAATGTTAATGAAGAAATGGAGAAAGTTAACAATTTTCTGGGAAGGAAAAGCTAAAACTACTGGCAATAAACCACAATAACAAAGAAAGGAAGATTCTTTCTTTGCATTCTAATTGAGAACCTGAATACATTTTCCTCTAGAAGCTCTATTTAACCTAAAATATACCTGACTGTGGACATAAAGCAATGTCAGTTCAAATTCATTGCATTGTTTCTACAGAAAACTGCATCATATATCCTGCATCTCAGTAACCTAATTTAAAGGTTAACTGTTAGATGGGGGAAATTTTGTTTCTCTTCTCTACTCTCAACACTCACCACAGAACACTTCAGAGACAAAATGTTGGTGGCATGGTTCTTCAACAAGCAATTCTTTGACATCAGCTGGATATCTTACATTTCAGTTCAATTTGGTCACACAGATGCTACCTGGAGGTAGCATCAGAACCCATAAGTTAAGGGCTCCTTCCCACAAGACCATCTCCACTTCAGATGCCATTTGAAAGCTCAGGCCTCTGATACTTGCAACTGACTGGCTATAAATTGGGGGTTCTTGGGATCCCCTTCCCAGGTTCTATATTTCTAAGCATAGCTCCTAGAACTGAGAGAAGTACATTACTTGTATTTATTCGTCTATTATAAAGTTACAACTCAGAAATAGTCCTGTGGAAGAGATGAATGGACACATATAGAGGAATGGGGGCAGGGCTTCCATGCCCTCTGGGGGCACCAGCATGTGGTCCATGTGTTCGGCAACCCAGAAGCTGTCAAATAGGCTCCTGTGAATACCTAAGAATCAAATTTCCTGGAGAGACTCACTCACTGAAGAATACATACACTGTGTTGGTTGGGATTAAGTGAGACTAACCAGGAGGCAACTTGTATAATCTTAATAGCTAAGCATAACTGTAATAATACAGGAAAGAGGTGTCACTTACCCATAATGAGATTGAATTCAAGAAAGCAACATTTGTAAATATTTTCTAACAAAATTATTTGACAAGATTTCAACTATCAACCAAGATGAAGAAACAGGGACCAAATTTGCCTTACTACATGAAACAATGAAAAAAAAAACTGAGCAAAATATTCGAAAAGATAGTTTTTAATATATTTAACATTAAGAAATAAAAGTCAGTGATCTCTGAGATTCAAGAAACCAAAGAAGTAAGCCCTCTAATTATATCAGCTTATTTCTTAGAATTCCCCAGTAGTAGCACAAGGATGGGAAACTGAGAAGATTCCAGAAAATTCTCTGTATTAAAAAATCAGGGCTGGGAGGATGGGGAAATAAAGAAGGCTAAACTTCAAAGTACGAAGCACTAGAGAGGAAAGAGCTGCAGAGAGAGAGGAGAGTGCTGCAAAGATCTGCAGAGAATCCCCCCCTTAAGTCTTTAGCTAAGCACTGATCAACACCTGTCTGAGAAAAGACTACCCAAGACTAGGGAATAAAACACCCAAAATGATCAAAATACACAATCTCTATAGATCACACAGGGTCAGTCATATTTGTTGTCTTCATTAGCTCAAATGGAAACTCTTATATGTAATAGGGTGTTAGACAGAGTAAGCAAGAATATTTTTACTATCTTAAGTGTCCTCTGCACCCCCCCCCCACAAAAAAAAAAAAAAACCACCAGGTAGGATTGAACTATTTCAAAGACATAAATTGTCTTTGCTGCATCATAGAACTGTGACAAGAGTATATCTAGGAACAAAAAGTACCCAACACCTATTAGGTTAAAATTCACAATGTCTAGTATCAAATAAAAAATCGCCTAGCTATGAATGTGATCACACAGCTTATGATGAGAAAAAATAGAAGCCAAATGAGGACAACCCAGAAATGACAAAGATGATAGATAAGAATAAAATTAAAATAGTCATTAAAATGGTGCTGTGCTTGTTTAAAGAGCTAGATGAAAGACTGGCCATGTTGATTTGAGATTAGGCATAAAACATGAAACACAATGAGATATTACTACAAAAATTTCATAATGGCTAAAATAAAAAGTAGTTACAACACTAAATTCTGGCAAACATTCAGAGCAACTGGGTCACTTCCTCATTGCTTATGTAAATATGAAATGGTACAGTCACTTTGGAAAACAGTTTGCCAATATGTACTCTTATGCATTTATCCTAGTGAAATGAAAACTTATGTTCATGCAAAAACTTTTCAATAAATGTTCATGGAAGCTCTTAAGAGCCCAAACTGGAAGCAACTCAAATGGCCTTCAATGGATGAATGGTTAGAGCATTTGTTGTACATCTATATCACAAAATATTATTGAGCAACAAAAAGGAATGAAGTATTGATTCATATGACTTAATGAACCTCAAGGAAATTATGGTGAGTGAAAGAAGACATTCTCCAAAGGTTCCATAACATATCATTCCATTTTTATCATATTCTTGAAATAAAATAATTATACTAATGGAATAAAATGACTGATTCCCAGGGTTTACAGATTAGGGGAGATAAGATAGTGTGGCTATACCAGTATAGCATCAGAGAGTTTGGTGGTGGTTCCATGCTTTATCTCAACTGTGGAGGTAGTACACAAAGCTGCATGTGATAAAATCCATAAAATTATCTATACACAATGGATGTTTGTAAAACTGGGGAATATGAATAAGTAATGTGGTTTGTACCAAAGTTGGTCCCCTGCTTTAGATGATGTACTATACTTATTCAAGGTGTTACTACTTATGGAGTCTGGGTAAAAGAACATGTGTGAAACTTTATTTTATTTTTTTTTACAATTTCTCATAAGTCTATTATTATTTCAAAATCTAAAACATTCTCATAGAAAATACAGAGGTCTAGATGGTTTTAGTAATGAATTCTTTCAAATTTTTGAATAACAATAACAAAATTCACATAAATCCTTTCAGAGAATAAAAAAGAATTGTTCTTGATTTGTTTTATGACTCAAATGTAATATCAAAATCAAAACCTGACAATGACTTTATAATATTGGAAAATTATAAGCTAATGTATCATTATTAGATGTAAAAAAAACTAACAAAATTAATCAATAATATAGAAAAGGGGAAATACATCATGACCAATTTGGTTTTATACCAAGAATGAAAGACTTAATAAATCTCTACTATTGATTAAATCGCCACATTTACAGAAGAATGAAAAAAATTATGGGACCACCTCAATAGATGCAAAAAAGAATGTGACACAATTTAACACTCATTTATGATTAAAAACTTTCAGAAAACCAAGAAGAACTTTCTCAACACAACAAATGGATGCACCCCCAAAAATCTTTGTCCTGAGTTGTGGGTTATTAAATAATTTGGAAACAAGACAAGATTGCCTATTGTCACCGGTCTTATTCTATATCATATAGAAGGTCCTAGTCAATGTAATGTGGCAGAGAACAGAAATCAAAAATAAATATTAGAGGTAAATGTTATCATTTATTACTCACAACACATATATGTAGAAAATCTGAAACAATCTTCAACTAATTTTAAGAATATTTTAATTTGACAAAATTTCCAAATGCATTGAAGGTCAGTATATAGAAATTCTTTATATTCCTAAATGATAAAAACAAATAAATGAAACACAAAATATGAAAGTTTCACCATGTTTAATTGGATCAAAAATATCAACTAAAAGTAAACATAAACAAAAATATGCAAGTTCTCTACACTAAACATATTACTGAAAGAACAACAAAAGCAAAATGTTTGGAAAGATATTCCATACTCTGGATTAGAAGTCTCAATAGTCAGAAGTTTCAGTAATTGGAAACCCCATGCAAATTTCCATTTTAATGGCCAAATGGGTTCTAAAATTTTATAGAAATACAAAGAACATGGAGTAATCAAAGCAAACTCGAAAAAGAGTGAATAGGTTATATTTCTTGATTTTAAGATTTATTATCAAGCTATAGTTATTCAGTGTGAAATTGCCAGAAGGACAGATGAATATATAAATAGAACAGAGTAGGATTCCAGAAATTAACCCATAAATGACAGTAACCCAATTTAATGTCAAGTCTCCACTAACATTTAGTGGGAGAAAGTTCTTAATGATAAACAGTGCTATGCCAATTGAACCTCCAAATGACATCCTTTATCCATAACACCATAATAAAAAATTAATAAGATGGCCCATATACGTAAAGGGAATGATAAAACAAATTTATTAAAAAAAACTTAGGAGAATTTTTTTTTTTTGTACCAGGGTTTGAACTTAGGGGCACTGGACCACTGAGCCACATCTCAAGTCCTATTTTGTATTTTATTTAGAGATAGGGTCTTACTGAGTTGCTTAGCACCTTGCTTTTGCTGAGGATGGCTTTGTACTCAAGATCCTCAGTCTCCCGAGTTTCTGGGATTAGAGGTATGTGCCACCACACCCAGCAGGAGAATATCTTAATGACATAGGGATAAGTAAAGAATCCTTAAACAAAATACCAAAATACCAAAAGCACCTACTATAAAGTAAAATACTGAAAATTATATGTGATTAAAATTCCAGATTTCTGTTTTAAAAACAGTCTGAGAATGAAAAGGCAAACTACAGGATGAAGCTGTTTGTGATACATATATCCCAAAAGGACTCACTTCTAAAATATATTATGAACTGTAAAAAATTATATTACCCAATTTAAAATGTACAAAATTATGAACACACAGTTCATTAAAGAAGATATCCAAATTATCAGGAAAATGCAAACTAAAACCCCATGAGATACCACTACACAACCCATCAGCAGAGCTCATATCAAATAATTGTGCCTGGTAGAATTGTAAATTGAAACAATCACCTTGGAAAATGGTTTGTTAGTATCTACTAAAGCTGAGTAAACAACTTTTCTGTGACCTAGCTGGAAACCACCCAAACAGCCTCAATATTGAAATAGATAAACTAGTGTAATTGCACAATGGAATTTTATATAATAACACAAAAATACAATGCACTAATGACACAAGTTTCAACATGAAAAAATCTCGGAAACATTATGCTGAGCGGAAGCAGCCAGATAAAAGAGAGTATGTGCAATATAATTACATTTTTATGGGGATTAAAAACATACAACTGGTTTGTAAAAACTGGTTTGTGATTATGGAGATTAAAGTAATATTACATATTGTTGGGAGTTCTGACTGGAGTGAAATGATAGAGCCACCTGGAATACTGTAAATGTTCCATAGATTGATCTGCCAAGTATATATATATATATATATATATATATATAATCTACTTATGTAATTTATGCATATAAAAAATTTTTAAGCTACACGCTTATAATTCTTGCATTCTACTATTTGTAAATTGTGCCTTCATTTTAAAAACAATATAGAGATGGCTACTTCTGAAGCTCCACTGACCTTGGAAAGATACAAGAAAATATGAGTTAATAGGAGATGCTGTGTTTTTAAATCTTGCCTGCAAATAATTTGACACTGCTCTCATCCAGAAGTTAAAGTCTAATTCCTTTCCCTTTGGTATGAACCAAAATAATGATTCAGTTCTGACAAACACACATACAGAAACAGGGGAAGCAAAGCTGTATGACCTCCAAACATGAGCTAGGAAACTTGAATGTGACACAGCACCTTGTTTGCCCTGCTCTCTCTCCCTCTCCCCTTCTCCCTTTCTCCCTCCCTCTTCCTTTGTCTCCATATTACCTATTAACACCCCATGGGAAATAGACCTGGATAGACTCAACAAGGAGTCGGTATTAATCCTCAATTGTTTATATTATGAAAATTGTTTATATAGTTTTACTTTTTATTTCTTGGAAACCAGAATTGTTTCTCTTTTGCTACATAATAAATTATCTCAAACTTAGTCACTTAAAAATATCACCTGTTCATTATCTTACAATGTTTATAGGTTAGAAGCGAGGTGCAGCATAATTGAGTTCTCTGCTCATGGCTGAAATCAAGGTGTCAGGAAGGTTGTATTCCTATCTGAAACTCACAATTTCCTTCCCAATGTGATCAGTTTGAGGCAGAATTCAGTTCCTTGTAGTTTTAGGACTGAGGCCCCATTTCCTGGGTTCGCTTCCAGATCTAGAGGTCAAACTCATGTCCTAGATACATGGCTGCCTCAACAGCAATTCACCATATGGCTGTTTGATTTCTTCCTTTGGACTAGTAGGACACTCAGACACTTTAGTTTATTTTGATCACCTCACCACATGAGGATAGACCCACCCAGGAGAACCCCACTTTTGAGTAACTCTAATTACTAACCTAATCATGGAGGTGAACTCAGGGATAAGAACTTATATGGGCATATTATAGCAGGGAGCCAGTGGAAGTATTAGAGTTTTAGAATTCTTCCTGGTGTAGTATACTTTCTCTGAACACAGCATCCATCATGGTTAGTGCAATCACTGACGTCAAGATGATTTTATACCTAATACATTTATTGTTTATTTAGGAACTTATTCTCTAGAACTTCAAAAAGGTACTTCAGACAGATTATAATTAAATTAGTATCACTTTAAAAATGGAAAGATTAAAGGCACATAATGAGGGAGAAAGACCGTATCGGGAAACGTCTGTCTGAACATGCAACTTGGCTCCATCCTTAGCTTCTAAAACACAGATGGAAGTAACAAGCTCTTACTCATGCCTGTTTTAATTGCTAGAAAAGAAAACATGGAATTTCATGGGAAAGACAAACTATTCTGTCTTGAAAGCTGAAAGATTTTTTTCCAATCATTTTTGAGAGAAAGGAATTTCGAATAATAAGGTCCTCAATAACAGTCTTTGTTTTGTAAAACCTTAGATTTTCTCAAATATGGCATTCAACTCTCTGTGAAAGCCAAGAATATAGAGAACATTGGTCCATAACTCTGTTTCTATTCCAAGTATTCAAGTATTTTAACCAGATGAGAGAGGTTATTATTATAATTTTCCTACTTAACAGAAGGCAGAACTGAGTCTTAGGCTGGGTAACTTGCCTATGATCTAAGGGACAAAGAAATGAATTTCAGAAAACAATGAAGAGCCTATAGTCAATCAATCTCCTGCACATTGTCAGTTATCAGCCGCCTCCTCCAGGCTTTTCACAGGGGTTGAATGTCAATCAATTCCTAACTGAGACCAAAGCAGTTTATGAAAAGTTGCTATTGATTGAATGGAAATCCACATCCTCTATAATCTAGAGGCAAGTTTGAGAGAACTTAAAAAGACAAAGATGATGTTCCACTGTGCAAAGTGAAATGCTGAACTCAGAGTCTTGCTTTATTGTAATGGGACCAAAAGGATGGAGTGAGAAAGTGGGTAAAATGTCAGATGAGATCAGGGATGAAGGGAAAAGCAAATTTATGACATCTGTAAGCACTAAGGAGTAAATAAGGCAAAAAAGTAACCGAGCTTCCTTTCAGAGAGAATAAATTGATAGAAAAGGAAGAGGGGGGAAGACCTCCCAAGGGAAATGAAGTAGAAGTAAACAAAATTATAAATTTGTAGTGCTGCTTTTTCTCACTAGATTAGGAAACAAATATCCAGGTCCTGACTTGGTTACTAAATTTTTAGTGTCCTTGTGCAAGTCCAACTCACCCACCCAAGTTTCACTTTCTTCTTTACTGAAGTGGAAATTCTGAAGATTCCTGACTATAGCTTGACAGAGTTTTAGTGATATTATTCATTCGTTCATAAAACTTTCACCTGACACATTTTATATGTCACAAACTGCTTTAAGTAGTAGGAATACAAGGATAAAAGACCCAATATTTACTTTCATATGTTTTCCTTTCAGAAGACAGCAAGGATAAATACAGAAAAGAGAAGAAAATGTTATCTATGGACAGTTTCCATCCTCATGGTATATGCAGTCTTAGTAGGTGACAGGAAATGTAATGAATGTCTGAAGAGGTGCCTAAGATAGATGGTGCCATGATGAGTGTACATTCAAAAGGGGTGTCTTGGAAAAGCTGACTCCTCGCTTCAATACTGAATGTGTATAGAGGTTGATGATGCACAACCAGAAATAGGCAGAGTGGACAGATGGGTGAGCACTTGGAGAGCAGGCTGGAACAGCAGAAGAGTAAGCCTTCGGCAAGCTCTAGATTCAAATGTAATGTAACCTGCTTAATTGCCTGGGTCGTGACAGGTACCTGGCAGGATTATTATGAAGATTGCAGACAATTTTGAACAACAAAATAAAAACCAGTAAAACTTCAATAAACGATAGTTTAGTGAGGGTTATCTCAGTTAGTGAGAACTTGTACAGGGGCATGAGACAATGAAAAACTATAGCATGGTTTGGAGAGGTGAAACTAAAGTGAAATTACCAAGATTCCAGGTTAGAAATGGTGAGGTCTCATCTTAGGTAGTAGGAACAAGAAGATTGCTTACACGGGAAAGGATATGAAAGGATAAAGTCTCCAGGAATTGGTGAAGGTGGCATCTGCTTAGGCATGGCCTTCTTGTTATATGCTTTTATCCTTCACAGAGGTAATAGGGCAGAAGTTTTGCCTGGGGGATTTGGGCAAAAGATAGGAGCATAACAGAAAGATTAAGAGTTTTCTTTTGTACCTGTTACATTTGAGGGGTCTCTGGACATCCAAAGGAAATAGAAATTCAGGAATGAGTTCTGAACTAGGGGTTTTATTTTGAAAGTCATCAACACACAAATAGTAATGAAATTCACAGGGTAGACAAGATTACCTTGAGAGTGCTTTTAGAGGGAGACGGGGAGAGGACTAAGGGGAGAACACCAAATAGCACTTCCAGCAGATTGACTGAGGAGGAGAAGCCTCCTCACAGTGAAGGGACATTCCTGGGAGCTGAAGCTTGGCATCTTCTTCTCTTCCTTTTCTGGATCCCCAGCTCCTACCTTCGAGTGTCAGTCTTTGGGGCTTGTCTATTGTGCTCCCCTTTCAAGGGCAACATCTTATTAATCAGCCACCCTCTCTACTTTCTTCTCTCCCTCAACATCCCTAACTTCTTCAAGCAGATTTTAGCCAATCTGATAAGTTACATCACAAGCAAACCCAAAGGAACAGTAAACCAATGGTATAATACAGGCACCCACAGCAAACAGGCTGGTAGCAATCTGTGCTTGGCAGACTGTCCTCCCCATGACACCTAAAATTCACATAGATTCGTTCTCCCATGTGCATCTCCAGTCCTCGCTAAAGGCATATGGAAAAACAGAGATGAGAAGAACAGAAGGCAGCAAATGGAGTATAAAATGTAGCTGCAACCCTGTATTCTACTCCCTCTTCCAGCAGGAGGAAAGAACAGTGGGGAGATCCAGGAGGTGGGAAGACATTTTAGAGCAGAAGGTGATTCTTCAGGCATAGGGAACCTGGAATTCCTTTGTCCCCACCTGGCATACAATGTCACCCTGTTTTCTAGGCAAAACAATAAGATTTTTTTTTTTTAATTATCACTAGCAAGATCTACCAAACCATCCGTTTGCGTGGGACACTTAAGATTCGCAGGAAGAACTACAACCATGTGAAAAAAAATCTAAATATTCATAAATACTAGGATCTGAAAAGTAGATTCCAAGTTGTGCCAGGTGTTCTGGTTATTGTAAAGTGTTTTTGAACATGAGTATAGAACCTCACTGCTTGGACATCCCAGGAGACCACTTGCTCTCTACTCGAATGGGTGCATGTCTTCCTTGCAGATCACTTGTGTATTTCAAGATGTTTTTGTTTGAGAGAGAGGGACCTGAATTTATATCCAACAATGTGCACATATGACCACTGGACTCTTTCATCTATGGTCTTTTATAGCAGCTTCTAATCTGTTGGTCCTCCTTAAATGTTTCAGAACCACTGCTTCAGGGAGATCAGACTCCGTCTCCAGTTTGTGAGGCCTGAATTGTGTAGTTTCTTCTTTCTCAAGTCTTTCCCTAAGAATTTGATAATATACACTTGAAACCTCAGACAGTATGTTAAGAAGCTGGCCCAAGTGCTGGCAACTATTTATGCACTTGAAAGAGTGTGACTATTAATCATGTATTCCTGAAACATAAATTCCACACACAGGATTCTCTTTACCCTAAATTCCTTTTTTCAGAAAGATTTCCTACAACTTGGACATATAGATTCTCAGTAATCCACATGGACTTTTGAGAAGTTTCAAGTAGGCCAGTAGTTGATTTAGTTTTGACTACCAGGTCTGATAGTTGAATTTGGCCAAAACTTACAGATGATTACTGCTTCCTCTGATCCTCATAGGTATCCTGGCTCCTACCTAGGAAGATTACTATTCAAACTGTCACTAAAATTGTTGAGTATTAGTTTTAGGAAACAAGCAATCACAATTATAGAGAAACTGGCATATATCTCAATCTCGCCCAGAATCTATTTTTCCCTCTGAAAGGGAGCAAGGGGGACTGGTATGCAGGTGACGGAGACATATTTGGAAAGCTGGGAATGGGAAGAGATTATCAATAGCTCACTACCTTTCCTAGAAGTTCTCCTTTCCTTCCTTATTTCTGCCTTCCTTTTTCTCCTCCTTCTCTTCTCAGTAATTTTCAATAGCAATTTCTGTATGCCAGGTACTTAGCAGGTACTCTCTATTCTAGGTATTGGGGATTTGATAGTGAGCACCACAACCTGGATCATGGACTACAGAAGCCCACTTTCTTGGGGTGGGAGGAGATACACAACAAATGATTACAATAATAATCAAGTTAATTTCAGATAGTAGCAGGCACTATGTAAACAATAAAATGAATAAGATGGTGGATGGAGGATGTTAGAATAGATAGGATGGGGAGGGTGAGCTCCTCTGAAGATTTGACATTTGCACTGAGACTTGAATAACAGAAAGGGCACTCAGATATTTGAGAGAATAAGCTTTCCAGACAGCGAAAACAAATTCAAAGGTCCTGAGGTTATTTGTTGAGTTCAAAAAATAGAAAGGAGGAATGTGTGGCTGATGTGTATTGAAAGGAAGAAGACTAGGTCCATGTAATGGGGAGGAGCCTCATTACTGTGTAAGACATGCAGGCCAGAAGTCTTGATAAGAATGTGAACTTTAAGGGGTTGAGGTATAACTCACTGGTAGGGCACTTGCCTAACATGTACAAAGCTCTGGGTTCCATCTCTAGCACTGCAAATAAAATATTTAAAAAAAAAGAATTTTGATTTTATTCTAATGCAAGGTCATTGAAGGGCTCTAATGAAAAGTGTAATATAATCTGACTTACAAGTTTTAAGATAATTCTAGCAGATAGTTGGAAGAAGGAAGTGGAACAAACCAGTCTCATCATTTCAGAATCATTCCTATTATTAGATTTTAAAGCAATGCAACGAAACCCCCATCCAAATCGCTTGACCATTACCAAAGTTCATCTTCAGCTTCAAAGGACAAGTCTGGACCCCATCAAAATTTAATAGAATATGAAGTAGGCCCCAAAGAAAACTCCCAGAGAGAAATGCTACTTTGAATGTGCACATTCTGGCACATGATTCTTCAAAAATTTCTCCTATTTTAGCCTCACCAGCATTTTAACTTCCACAATACAGTCTCAACCCTCTGCCTCCCTTCATGGCTCAACCTCAGTTGGATATTAGAAGCACCCAACAGGCTTTAAAGACTGAAAGCCAGGCTCTGCCATTCAGCCATTAAATCAGAAACTGGGGGTGGTCCCAGGATTTTTTTTTAAGCCTTCCCCACATGATCCCCTTGTGAGCCAAGGCAGTCACTGTCTCACAAAATGGGCATTTCAGAGCTTCCAATGGTGATGATAAGTGACATGGGACCACAGGAATCACACACTCCTGCTGCAGAGTCCCTGAAGGGCCTGAGGAAAAGGCCATGATGAGCTCCCAAATGACAGGCACATTCTGGAAACCGAACGAACATAAACATACACAGGAGGCCACTCTGCAGTCAGCAGCACGTTGTTCTGCAGTGGGCTGCTCAAATTCACAAATGCAGCTAGAGGACATATTGTCTCTTTAGAGAAATTTTGGGGACCTTGACAAGCTCTATTTAAAAAAAAAAAAAGTGAAACAAAGGATGATTTCATCCAAAAAGGATGCTTGTGCATCTCACACCGTAAAGATAGATGCCACCCCTGCTCTGAGTGCCTGACATCCTACAGAGCTCAAAATGTAAAAGCTAACACATCTCGTCAAGCTCTAAAATAAGGGAGGCAGCTTTCCCACTTTCTTATTTAGTTTTTCTACATTTGTTATGCTTAGCTGCTAGGTTATAAGAGAAAAGGAAAGAAAGAAAAGGAACAGAGAGAAAATAGTAAAATAAGCCCTAGCAGAGGGAGAGTTGGCATTTTAGTAAAGTGCTATAATCCAAACAAGTTTTCCATTTTTCTGCAGTGGTAATTTGCTTTTGGTTTACTTTTCCATGATCTGGAAAAATGGACATTGGGTAGACAATGCTATAGAATCATAAACTACTTTTTCATAGTCTTTTCCAAATACTTGGCACTTAATTACATTCTTTCTTATAGGTTTGATATTATTTGATCTTTTCAAATCTGGAAAATTTCTGAAGAACACTTCTCTTTTATAATTTCAACAGCACCTGTTCACAGGTATGAGTTGTTCAGGATTCAAAGATTCCATAGTTGAACAACCCAGGTAATACTTGTGATTCTACTTTTATGTTACTTATTTCTTCCTGATCCTAATTCCCATCTCTTTTCCTTTTCGTCTCTGTGTGCATGTAACCCTGGAGAAGAAGCACAAGATTTGTTGTGCCCTCCCTAGAAACTGTGAAATTTCAGGGCAGATTGTCAGGAGTCTTAGTGAATAAGGTACTCTTCCTGAGAATGCTGAGACTGCTTCTATCTAGGTTCCCTGTGTTAAGACCCAGACCCCTGAAAGAAGGAGATGGACCCAATGAGAAGAAAAGTTTAGTGAGTCAATCAGTACCCTAACCCATAAGTTACCATAAAGTTGCTGGAAAAAGAAGTCATAGAAGTCAAGGATGTTCGATTCATGCTACTATATACTCCTTAAATGTATAATATGTCAAAATACATCCCAATTGTCATGTATAACTAATAAGAACAAATTAAATAGAATGGCAAAAAAAGAAGTCAAGGATGAATGCCCCCACTCATTTTTGAGTGCTAATATAGATCCCCACAGAAGAATAACCCTAGGCAGAGCAAGGCAACCTTCAGCGGGTCAAACTTTTGCAATACTCAGCAGCCTAGGAGTGGGCAGTGGGAGCCACCGGCATCACTAGCTACAATGGAGGAGAGGTTCATTAAAGCTCCCCAGTGACAGCTTTCTTAGAGACACATGGATGCTGCTGCCTGGACTTCTGTGACATAGAAGCCCTTCCCAGAACCTCCTGAGAAGGCATGGGACCATGAGGTTATATCCTTCCCAATTATACACATATTTATAGGAGACAAAAATTAAGCTCTATCATTGATAATGAGATTCACTGGATCCCCAAACCTTAAATCCTGCTGAGGTTTGAAGTTTTGGCATCAGTAAGATTCAGTTTATCACTGTGGTCTAAGAAATAAGCATCAGACACCATCCTGACTAGAAGTTCAAAGAGAGAATTTAAAGAATGAGAGGATTTAATGTGTCAAAAGTCATAGTGTTCCAAAGTAAGAGTCTCTAAATGGATTTCCTAGTTATCAAAATCATCTAAGGGACTTTTAACAATACAGTTTCTGGATCCATTCTGTAACCATTTGCTTTCTAAAGGAGTGAAAGGGGATGAAATCCTTACTTATAAAAGAGTCTCCAGATGATCCTGAAGACATGTGACTGGTTTGGGAACCACTGTTTTATATTTGCCCCCCAAATAATAGATTTTCCACTATTAATTAGCAGACACTTAGCCCTTAGTTATTTTGTAACAAAAAGTCATAAGTTTTCTGTTAGAAGGTCTTGATCTTAGAAGGTCTTGGTCTCATTGTCAGGGAATACAGAGATCAATATATAATAATCTCTACTTTTGCTGCAGAACATGAGCTTGGTAAGGAAAGAATAAAGTGGATGAGTTGTTTTTTGCTCAGTTGAATTCGCCATCATGGGTTCTATGCTCATTACATGTCTGAGACCTAAATGAATATGACAAAAATGATCTATATTTGTGTCAGGTCCTGAGATAATATGTCAATTCTTTTAGCTATTTCTAAATGATTTTTTCTTTAAATCATAGCTAGATAGAACATAATTCCATTGCAATCTTCCAAAAATTGTATACATTCTATATAGAGTATCTCAATCTCTGCGAATACTGGGAAGAGAAGCAGAGAGTTTTCCACCAGAAGGATGATAGAAGTTGAAAACAACTTATTAAAAAGGAAGTAGGACATAAAAGAGTACAAAAAGTGTGATAACAATATATGGTTTGATAATAATAGGCCAGGAAAAACAGAAAGCAGAACTCAAATAGTGTGGTAGTGAAATGTGGTGTGGTTAGTTATAGTAGTAGAGAGGACACTGATTGAGTCCTGATTTTACTTCATTCTGCTGTCCTGAGGTGGCACTGTGTTAGTCAACTTTCTGTAACTATGATAAAATAAACTGAGATAAACAACTTATAAGGAGGAAAGTTTGAAACTTCACGGTTTCAGAGGTTTCAGCCCATGGTCCACAGACTCAATTGCTTTGGGACCTGTGATGAGGCAGAAGGTCATGGCGGAAGCATGTGCAAGGCAAAGCTGTTCACCTTGTGGTGGCGGAGAAGCAAAGTGATAGGAAACAAGGAGCCAGAGTCCCGATATCCCCTTCAAGGGCACACCCCCAATGACCTAACTTTCTACCACTAGGCCCCACCTCCTAAAAGTTACACCACCTTCTACTAGCACCTCAGGCTGCTGACCAAGCTGTTAACATATGAGCCCTTAGGGACATTTAAGATCCAAACCATACCAAATACCTTATTTAAAGCTCTGTTGTTGCATTTTATAGTGGCTAGTGGCTATGTGTCATCTCTCTCTTTCTCTGCTAAGTTGTTAACTGTTTGAGCACAAGAACTGTGTGTATTAGTTTTGGATCCCATTTATTGACTGACTGTGTTCTATTCCTGGTACATAGTCAGTCAATAAATGTTGAATGAACAAGTGAAGCAGCTGTAGTCTTGAAAAATATTGTCTGTGGAATGGTTTTTGCAGATGAGTTAATAAAATGTTGAACACCACAAATTTGTCCCTAGAATAAGAGGTTTGGAAAATTTTTCCATGAAAATTTGTTAAGCTGTATTTTGTTCTTTTTGCTGTTGTTTTGTTTTTAAGAAAGTTGTGCTTTTTATTAAGCATTTAAGATACTATGTCATAGCTTCTCCATTGCAGTCATATTTCCTGTGTTTAGCCTCTCCTGGTGACCTCACTGCACTATATGTATAACTTGTGGGGCAAAAGGATATACTTATGGGTATTTGTTCCTGGTTCTGTTAATAGTTGTTTTTCTTTTCTCATTATGTTTTGACATTTTAGAAACCAAACTCTGCTCTATACTCTATTAGCCTCTTGCAATGGACTAAAACTGAGGTCTAGAACAAAAAGAAAGTAAAAATAGAAAAAATATGTAAGACCAAAATGGCACAACTAGGATAATAACTTTAGCTCATTCACCTGCCAACATGGAAATTAAGGGTCAGTCACTCACCCAGAGAGATCAAAGTACTGGTTCAAAGAAGCAGGAAAGAACAACCTGCCCTTGATGCTCTGCATGTTCCATGACATGCAGTTTTCCTTTCTCAAAGGCATTGCCAGTTAGCAGTGTATCAGTGAGCTATTGTCATATAATAAACAACACCTAAGCCAGGTACACTGTTATAAGCCTGTAATCTCAGTAACTCATGACACTGAGGCAGAAGGATCACAAATTCAAATCCAACCTAGGAAACTTATCAAGACCCTGTCTCAAAATAAAACATAGAAGGACTGGAGATGTAGTTCAGAGGTAAAATGCCTCTGGGTTCGATATCTAGTACCACAAATAATAATAATAATAATAATAATAATAATAATAAATAATAATAATAGTAGTAAACAACCATTAAATTTCAGTGACCTACAACATATATGTGACTGACATAGGCTGGGCTGGGCTTGGCAGCTGCAAGCTCTTGATTGGACTTAGGTCTGCCCCTTATGTTTCATCCTCTTGAACTAAATACTACCCTAGGGAAGATTTACTCATTGCCAATGTCTAAGGGACAGGGAGCCCACATAATCAGGGAAGCCCTGATCACATGGCCAAGCTCAAACTCAAGTAGTGGCAGAGTACATTCTTTTAATGAAGTGGCAGAGGAGGCATTACTATTTTTAAAAGACCAATGTCCACAGGTAGAGGCCTAGCTTGACGCATTCCAAGTGGTAATTGTGTAATTGTGCTAAGAAGGTCAAGGGTAGGTGATTCTCACATTTCTAATTCCTGGTCTCTTGTCCCTCATGCATTGGTGATAGGACAGTGAATTAATACTACTTTCCTGGGATATGTTTACAATATATATTAGAAACTTCTTATCTATTGACTTAAGAATTTGTCTGAAATGTATAGAAACAATTTTATGTAAGTTATCCATCTCACTTTAATGTTAGTGAAATACTTGAAACAACTCTAGGAGATGAGTAGAATGAAGTATGTCACATCAAGGTGAAGGGACATCTTGCTATATTTTAATGATATAATAGCAAAATATTTAATAACATGGAACCATATTACCAAAATACTTACTTAATGAAAAACATGTTACAAGACAGTAAGTGTAATGTGATCCTAATTCTGTTTTTAAATTATGTAGGTATAGGTATTCCTATTAAGATTCTATAGGGATATGAGACTGGGAATGTAGAATGTAGTACAGTGGAAAAGCAATTGCCTAGTATGCAAGAGAACCTAGATTTCATTCCCAGAACTGTTTATAAAAAGGATTCTAAAGGCCACGTCTGGTAGTGCACAACTGAGGAGGCTGAGGCAAGAGGATCATGAGTTCAAAGCCAGACTCAGCCAAAGTGAGGCACTAAGCAACTCAGTGAAACCCTGTCACTAAATAAAATATGAAATAGGGTTGGGGTGTTGAGAGCAGGATGGTATCTGTGCTGCTAACTGTCTCAAGGACAAACAGGACTGCTGGGCCCCTGTGCTTACCAAGGTTGTTAAGAGATATTTGTCCGAGGAATGTGCGGTTGCCTGGAGACCTTATCCGTCAAGGACGGGAGTGGGGCTTAGCCCCGACTCATCTCCTGCATAGTTCACCCCTTCCCTCCTCCCTTCTTCCACTAGGACTGTTCAGTTCTGGCGGGACCCAATGAGAATCAAATAGATTGGCCGGACCCAACCAGAGGAGGACTAATGTTTAGCTGTTCAAATGTTAACCAATTAAAAGAACACTGTAAAACTGCTTGCCTTTCATTATAAAAACCCTGCTAACGAGGGCTCGGGGCTTCTCTTAGCGTCACTCACTGGTTAAGGACGCAGAGGACCAGGTTTGAACTTGCTAATAAATGACTCTTTGCTGCTTGCATTGATCGTGGTCTCTGGTGGTCCTTGTGGGGTCTCGAGCCTTTGGGCACAACAGGGATGTGGCTCAGTGGTTGAGTGCCCTTGAGTTCAATCCCCAGTACTTCTCCCCCCACCAAAAAAAAAAGATTCTAAAGAATAGAGAATATAATAAAACTAACTTACAGAGGATTTCCCTCTGAAACCCATTCTAACTGTGATGGTCTGAATATTGGTATTCACCCAAAATTCATGTTAGAGCTTAATACCTAATGTGATCATATTAAGAGGTAGGGAATTTAGGGAAGTGAGTAAATCATAGGGGCTCTGCACTCATGAACAGGATTGGTACCCTTATGAAAGAGAGCGACTGGGGTGGCCAGCCCTTTCACCATGTGGGAATAGAGCAAGGTGCCACCTTGGAAGCAGAGAGCAAGCTCTCACCAGATACTGACTGCTGGCACCTTGATTTTGGACTTCGTAGCTTCCAGACTGAGAGAAATAAATTTCTACTGCTTTTAAATTACTCTGTCTAAGGTATTTTCTTAGAGCAACTTCAGTGGACTAAGATGCTATCCTCCTCCTTAGCACTAGAAGAATAAAAGATAATCTGGGAACTGTTTTCCTGTGTCTATCATGGGTCATAGAATTTAGTTCTTGGCAATAGAAGTGATTCAAAACCATGGTCCACAATTTTTTGCACAAAGGTTCTGTCCTCTCTTCTTGTTGGATGGAATGATAACAGCTGGAATAACTTGAAAGCCACATTGAAGATGACAAAACTACAACCTCTACCTGAAATGTTCTTAGAACTCTTTTATAAAAGGAAAATTAATTATATAATCTTTAATTCACTCAGTTTTAAGTGACTATATCATAGCAGCCAGCATAAACTCTAACACAGTGGGCTTAGTAATAATTTTTATTCTCTTATCTCTGTTTTTCTACATTTTCCAAAATTTCTATTTTAGTTCAATGGTAATGTGTCATTAACAAAAGAAATAATATTTTTTTTCAAACCTGGCCAGCTTACTCGAAGACGTCCTCAAAATAATGAATTACAAATGCTTCAAACAGGTTCCATTTTTTTGTTTTTCTCTTTCATCCTGATTAAATTTACAGGGAAGGAAAGCAACAATGATTTCTGGAACCTGCCAATTCTGTTACCTTCCACATATTTCTTTTTAACCAAGAAAGTTTGGAAGCTGAAAGTAAAACTTGAGGCTGACTAAACTGGCTTTCACTTTCCCTCTGAGAGTTGGATAAGTCGCTTGAACACTAAAAATTGAGTCTCAATTTTTCTCATCTGCAAACCTTGTAACTTTATTACATTGACCAAATGAACATACAGGGAATAAGAAATATCCCAGGGAATAGCATGTCATTATGAATGCTTTCACAAGGTATAAATTTCCTTTACTTCACGTCCTTTATAAAAATTTGATTTCTAAAACCAAACATTTAATATTGAAAAACTTGTGAACCATACAATTTTGTCTTTTCCACCTTGCATTTTGACCTCTCCATTTCACTCTTCTGGACAGGAGAGTTACAGAATTAATTGTATGACTAAATATACCACCAAATTCCTTTCCCTGTTCGTTTTCCCATTAGGCAGCTGGCCAGTTGAGTCAGGGAAAGAATGTGCTGACAGGCTTTTCAAGGTTAGCACAATATCCCTCCACCCCCTCACTAGTTTATATTTTGCAAAATATAGCTGAGGCAGGGAATTGTGTTGCTCTAGGCAGAAATTAGAGCCTACTTTGTGTAAACACAATTAAAAAGTAAGGAGGAGGGGGAGATGCAAACAGAAAAAAAGCTACAGTCTGCAAAAGCACTGTATGGGAATTTCATTGCATATGTTTTCTAAAAAGACTAGAAATAACAGCATACATACATAATCATGAAGCCCAATTTAAACTCAGTAACTCCTAGGGCCCCATGCAACCTTCTTTTATTCCACACTTCTCCTCTCTCATTAAATGAAATATGAAATCTATTTTAAAGTGCACACACACACACACACACACACACACAATACTTTTAGGTGGTGAACGTTTAATGAAATTTTTAAAGACCTCAGCTTCTGTCCCTGTTTTTCTCCTTTCCTTCAGGATTCATATTCTTTTTTCTTTCCCTCTCCTCTCCCTCCCCCTTCCTTCTCTCATTCTCCCTCTCTCACCTTCCCCACCTCACTCTCAAATTTATCCATTCCATCATCTCTCATCTCTCTTGACCTCATCCTCTTCCAATTGCTGAGGCTTTGTGGTCTTATCATCATCTTCTTAGCATTTTCCTGTCTTGGATATTCCATGCTGTACATAACCCACATTTCTGAGTCTTGTCAAGGTGAATGTGCTGAGGTTGTCAGAAAGATGTGTTCACTTACTGTTCTCTTAAATTGCCACATTGCATTTTAACTGTCACTTGTATGAATGAGAACTTTAAAGTAAGCTTTCCAGAATTAGCTATCACTGAAGAAGCAAAATAAGAATCTAAAGCATAAAAGGTTTTTGTCTATGTACTTGCTAACAACTGCTTTGAGACAATAATCTTAATTCTACATGGAATACTTTTCTCTCAGGGAGCATTTATGTTCTTGTGCCAGATATGACTGAAATTATTATAATGAATGTTTGCAACTGTAACCTTGTTTTGTGGTTTGGGTCTCAATTTCAGTCACTGAGTTTTCAAAGCTGCAATTCCTAGGAGCCAACTGAGTAATCAAGTATGAAACCTGGGAACTGAGTACCAGTTCAGTTACCAGAGTTCGAGGCAAGGACCACAAAAGACATTCACACAAAGATGCTCGATTGTTATTCAAGTTGAATGACTAAAAGGATAACCAAGTACAGCTGGTCACCAGAGAGAGGAGCTCACCACTTGTACGAATGTTGAAGGCTCCTGATTCCTCAGTAGGGTCTGACTTGGGTTTAATGAGCAGTCTCCATGAAGCCATGAGAGAACTGGAAGGGCTATGTGGACTGGCATTTACAGAGAAGTGGTAAGGAAGAAAGCAGGGGAATAACTCTGTTCTAAATAGGAAGGAAAACCCAGAAAAGTGGATGGAAATTAGAATTAGTTGTATGTCTACCATCTACTGAAGACTTATTTCAGGCTATGCATCAGCCTAAATGTGTTTTGTGCATTATCTCATTTAAATATAAACAGAGACCCTGCTCATCAGAGTAAAGTAAGAAGGATCAAAAATCAAAATTCTGGAGAACCCTAAGAGAAACAGGAGCAAGAGGTTTCATCCAGAAATTTTTAAAAAATATTTTTAGCAGTTAAATGTAAACCACTAGATAGACAAATGCTTTTCTTTAGGTCAATTCTTGAATAAATATGTACGATAGTTACGAACTATTTCTCACTATGTCAGCATTGGGCTAAGTAGGAAAGCATACCTTATTAAATTATTTAGTCATTACAAGAAGTCAAATATTACAAAGAAACTGGAGTTTTGATAATTCTTATAATTTCTCCAAGATTCTAAAGGTAGGGAACAGTAGAGCTGTAACTTGACCCTGAAGGAATTTTCCACCAGGTTCTGGTCTTTCACCACCACATACCACCTCTGGTGTGTTCTTTTCTCTTCCCACCTGAATCTTCTCAGTTGTAGGTAACTCTCCTGTCACTCTCATCAACAAATCTGACCTCATACCTAACTATTACTGTTAATAGAAACCAAGATAATAAATATTTGGTTACATTCATCAGAAGAGAAGTCCCTCCTGAGGCATTATTTGATATCATCCTAAACTCAGAACAGACTACAACATTCCTTTACCAAACCTGTCTGTACTTCAGCTCATATCGAACTCTCTTGATGCCAACTGCTTAATGCAAAATCATATAGCTCGACTCTGTGTCATAATATCAGCTTGCATTTCTTTAGCACCTGTCATCCCCATGGATACCAAAGCAAATTAGAGCCATGGACCAACATACATCTCTATCTAGGTGTCTGTACACCCCTTGGGGACACAGCTTCTTAGGCTCCTGAAGAATTTCCTGACAGTTCTAAAGAAGAATGAAGAAATCTTGTGCTATATATCCATTTTAAACAGAATAAATTTGAAGCTAGAGAATACTATAACTCTAAACAGAACTTCTCAATGCCTTAGAGGTTAAATGTTGTATTTACCATTTTACCATTAAATTCTGGAGATGAAAAACTATTTTTCTTTGAAAAGTAGCACTGGTTTTACAGTCTCTCTAATTCTATTTTCTATATTTAAAAATTTGTTAATTTCTTTAATAAGCCTCATGTCTCTCTACTTTCCTGGGTGCTACATGTTCCTTTTGAAAAATGACAATGTTTTTTCATCACGACCTACAAAGAAGTCTTCTCAGTCATAGCATTGTTTACTTTTCAGTTACAAATAATTCAATGTACTTGGAGCACCAATTATTTTAATCACTTGTCTAGAAGCTGGAAGGGGTAGGGGCAAGAATACAGAAAATGAATAAGTTATAATACTTGCTCTAAAGAATTTCATAATATGTCTGTCTCATTCCACCATTTTTATGCCCCCTCCCTTTCATTTCCTTCTACATAATCTAAAGTACCCCATTTGTGTACAGTGAACCAAAATGCAGTCTGTAAAAAATTTTTAAAAAGAATGAGATCAAGATAAAAGGTTCAGTTTTCAAAAAAAATTCTTTTTCAAAAGAATTTCATAATATGGCAGAATAAGGTATTACAAACAAACTATTCCATGGTAGACATGATAAATTTACAGCATATACATACTATTGAGGAACATGGAGGAAGAATAATAAATTCTCCCTAGGTAAGTAAGATAATCCGCAAAGGAGATGGCACATTATTTTCAAAGTTTCATATATCTGTAACCGTCCTTTTGTTCCGTACTATCTCTTCAAGGATGCTTATCTAGCAAACAGCCTTGGGAGATAGAAATAGTGTCTTCTTCTTTTGAGTAAAAAGCAGATTGTCATACTTTCCAATCTAATAAAGATAATGGCAAAAGATAGGTGTGCCTCAACCCCCATTATTAGAGTCAGATTCCTTAAACTTGGAGTTATTCAGCTGTAGTATAAAAGCTGAGTAATGCCCATCTTGTCCCCTCTACTTCAGCCCCATGGGTCTTGGGAGGAAAGAAGAGATGATACAAACATTATACTCATAGTCTTTGTTCTGCCATGAGTATTAAAATTCTTTGTCTCTGGCCCAGAAGTCTTGTGTCTTCTGCCAACATCCATGTAACAGTAACATGCTAACTTGTTAGCTGCCATGTAAGGAAAATCTCAGACCTTCACAGTTTCTCACGAATATTCTTTACTATAGGTTAGATACTCATCTAAGCACTTTGTGGCTATTAACTCACCCTTATATTAGTGCTCTGATGTAGGTCCTACTATTACCATCATCCCCTTATTACAAGTGAAAGAAACTGAAGCACTGGGAAATTACATTAGCAGTACAGATACAATGTGAATCTGGGCAATCTGACCCAAAGTCCACACATTTCACTGCTTGTCATTGCTATACCCATGCCTGAGAGCTCAGTATAACTCCTGGAAGTTGTAATGATCTACTTTTTGTGGGTCTAGAAGTTTTATTGAGACTCGATTCTTCATTTAAAAATTCTGCTAATGTGGCCAGGATCTATGCAAGAATCTCCTGTGAAAGACTGGAAACCAGCACCAAAAATGTTTACATAGTCATGGAAATGAAGGAGATTGTCTAGGGAGAGAGTTTAGGTAGAGGAGAGAAGTTCATTTTAAAAAGGAAGGAACGGAGGGAGGGAGGGAGGGAGGGAGGAAGGGACATAAAGAAAAAACCTGACAAGAGGCAGCCTAAAGGTATGAGGAGACCAGAAGCACATCCTGATGGAATAGCTAACTAGGAAAGTGTCCCAAATTAAAGTATCTTAGTCTAGAAAAGCATCATTTGCCTTTGGTAGTGTAAATGTTATATCCACTATGGTAGTTTTAGTGGAATGATTATAAAAAGTAGCTAAATTAAAAAAGAGAAAGGGAAACTGATGAGACAACTTTTTCTAGAAGTGTGGTTTGAAGGGATGTTAATTACAGGGATATGAGGTTGTGGAGAGTTTCATTTAACTTTTTTTTTTTTTAAACTAAGATGGGAAATAGAACATATAGCATGACTCCACACACAGAGATGATGTTTGAGAGAAAAGATAACCAAAGTAAATATATTCTTTAAAAAAGCTTAAAAGGATATGGTGGAGAACTAAAAAAAAAAATGAGGGAGTTAAAAAGGAGAGACCTAACCAAGATCTCTAGTTGGTGAACACAGTGTAGGGATTAGAATGGAGGCCTGCACTTCTTTTCCCTTTACCACAGCTCTTTGGGAATGCCATTTGATTGCATTGCACCCTGTTCTACAACATTGAGACACAAAGAAAGAAGCCTTAATGATTTTGTGACAAGTAGCTTGCTCAAATTAGATTTCAACATTATAACACAGACAACGTTTCAAAGAAGATTCTTTGAAAATATGAATCTAATTAGGAGAAGAGATACAATACATGTCAGGGGTCACTGTAGTTCCAGTTGTTTTTTTTTTATTCCTGTATTTTCATGGTTTAATGACAGAAGTGGGCTTAGCCAAGCTTTACAGTATACTTTTGCCTCTTTTGCCTGTTATAATTTTCCAACTCATCCATCCTCAAGATACTGGGAAGGTCAGTTGTTCTGCATTGTTTTCTCTGGCCATCCCTATTCATTTATGAGACTTTCACTAGTTTGGTTTTTTTAAACCTATTTTCTAAGCTTCTTCCTCCAAGTTCTAAATGAAATTTAGGAGACTTCCACCAGGCAATGGAGAATATGAAACACGGTATTTCATCTCATCCAGGTATATCAGAGAAGCCAGGCATACTGGAATTTTTTTTTCTTGTTGTTTTGTTTATCATGTACATTTGCATCAACAAACATTTTAAGTGTGAATTCTAGGCCACCAATTAAGTTGGGCTGTCCTTTCTCTAGGTTGTGAAATTGTGGTTTAATGATTGTATAATGAAACAAACAAAAAAGATTAAAGCAAAGGATCTTACATAAGGGAGAATGAGTGCTATTCATTTATGCTGACAAGTGGGATGGAGTTTTAATTACAAAAATACTTAACAGTACACAGATTAACTTGCTGTTGTACATCATCTAAAATTAATGAAATAATCACAATGAAAACTCTCACTGTGACAGCTAGCAACTTAATCCTTGTAAATTTTACAAAAATGTATCAAATTTGCATGTATGAGTGTATATGCGCATGTGTGTATATGTAATGCTATAAAATTTTGTTCTGGCATCTAAAAACAAAGATGGCTTACCTTCATACTTAGCTTCATATACTCCTTTAGGCTTTCAATTCACTCTGTGTGTGTGCATGTGCATACATGTGTTTTGTAGGTAGTAAGTAGATTCTATTTTGTCTCCTTTAGAAGATAGTAAAATTTTAATGGCAAGAAATCTGGCTTCGTTTCTGATGCCTTCTCCTCACAACTATCTTGTGCAGTGTTCTGTATACACCATTTGCTCAATTCAGCTGCTACTGTTGCAGGAGTTGAAGCCAGGGTGAGAGATGAAGACGCTGGTAGAGACAACAGGGTGGGGAAGCCAAAGTTGACAAAGAGATAAATCACCAGTTTACAACAAAGGGTAACCCAGGAGCATTTTGCATGAATGAAGGTGGAAGGACTAATTGCATTTCGATTGGGAGTGGGGTAGAAGGACAGAAAGATTAAGACTTTTAAGATTAAAAAATTAAAGAATAATATTTAGAGGTTTTGTAAAACATGAACACAATTAAACAAGGCTTCTTGGATATTTTTCTGTGATTTCCAGAAAAGCTTTTGGAAAAAATCTTTGAGATATATCTTTAGAGTAGTTACTGAATAAAATGGTGCTCTTTAAAGTCATTGGCATTTGCTAATTGTGACTTTTTCCAAACACAAAGGAATTAGGATTCTGAATCCATAAGAACAGACATAACCCTGGAAAGTTGTTTCTCTTTAAAGGAAGGGAAATTTCATAGTACTAACCTTTTTCTAGAGTTAAATAAAAATGTGGTAAGACTGAAAGATTTGTGTCTAGGTCTAAATTATATTACTAATATTGATCGTATCAATCTGTGGCTAGGAGTTGATAGCTTTGATCTCTACTACCTATATTTCTAGAGAAATGTCTGCTCAGCAACTGGAACCAGACTAATTACATTGAGATAGCTATCCTTCTGAATAAAATCTTACATTTTTAATTATCAAATATTGAAAGTGAGGGGAAAATTGAAAATGTTTAGCGTTTTATCATGCTACTTGAAAAGAGTCAGTTCTAATTATTGGCATCTAGCTGTATAATCTCCATTTCATGGAAGATGACCATGCATGTTCTCCATTACTGATTACTATCTGCTACTTTGTCTAGTAGAGATTTTACTAATTCATTGACTCTAAGGACAATGACACAGCTCACCTGGATTGAAGATGGACGTTACTACATTTCCTCATAGGGAATTTCTCTACTGTTGTAACTGAGCAGGAATGAAATGTCAGGTTTTACCTAGGTATTGTCCTTACACCTCATCCAGTAGTTTCCTAAGTATTTTAAAGTTTTAAGGTGAAATAAAATACATATATTTAAATATGTCTACCTGGTCACACATTATTTTTCAAAAGGCCTCTGGGAAAGCTTTCCAGAATTTTGCACCTCATAGAGTAATTTTTGATGCAATACTCTGATATTATTCTTTCAACAGGAAAAAAAAAGGGCATTTTTTGCTAGTGACTTTGCTATTAAATTTAAGACAATTTTTCAAAAGTCG
Organism: Sciurus carolinensis; assembly: GCF_902686445.1. Lineage (NCBI taxonomy): Eukaryota > Metazoa > Chordata > Mammalia > Rodentia > Sciuridae > Sciurus > Sciurus carolinensis. Next base: position 109,800,971 of record NC_062223.1, read on the forward strand.
CTAAATGTCAAGAAATGAGTGTTCATTCACAAATCTCTTTGACTTATTCCAATTGATTTGATCCCCACTCCCTCATAGCACATAAGCACTACATTGGCATTCTACAAGGAGGTCATTCATAAATTAGATAAATGAAAAGTGTCTAGGCACTGATCATATGTCCCATAAGGAGAGATTTTGTAAGATTTTACTTCCTCTCACAGAGGAAAAGGGGATAACTTGTAGACTGCCATCTGCTCACAATTATATCATGAATAATTAAATATTCAAAGAACCTTAGCTGACATACAAATTTAAGGGAATTTTGTGTTTTTTCAGGGAAGGCAAATAAGTTTCATCTTATAGACACAATGCCAATCAATTGACAATGACAGATTTAAATGTTACATGGAGGAAGATTTTGGGGTCACATCTATGTTCAATACAAAAGAATGCTTTGAAGGAATACCGCAATTTGCACAGCAGAGTTATGTGTCAGGAATTCATTACTCTGAGATAGACACCTGTGGGAGACAATATTGGCAGTTTTCCTAATGTCCAATCAAGTTAAGGTTGATTACAAATATCATTATTGATTGTTAGACAAGATCCAAATTTATCTGAGATTACACATGTGTCCAATATGCTACTTGAGAAAGTAATAGAAAAAGAATAAATCATCATAATGCTTATAATCTTTTGTCCTTGAGATTTGTGTAGCATTTGCTCATAGTTCATCAGTTGTGTTTGGTTAAAAAAATTACACAAATCCAGTCTTCAAAATTTTGCTATCTGATCTATAAGGCAGGATTATGTGTCATGAGAATATATTTATGTTAAAGAGAAGGAATAACTAGACAAGCTCCAAATGGGGAAATCATTACATGTTTGTCTTTTCCATCTCAAGCAATACATAGAAGAAAACATATGAAACCAATATTTTTTTTTTATATCTTGGGAAAAATTTGGAGTATGACAGATCTTAGTGAACAGACTCAAATTTGTTATTAATAAATATAAGAACTTTTCTCTTTTAAGACATTTAATTACAGGTTTCCATCGATGCATAGAAGAAATTTTTCTCATGATTCAGAACAATGTATCGGAATTTTTTAGTTTCTGCCATTTTTCCGGAGAGTATTATTCCTTCTACTATAAGAGACTTGTTGAAAGATTCCAGGATGAGGTATTTTGTTGCTCCTGTTCTACGTAATGGCTTCATTCTTAATTAAATGGTATGTTCTTGTTAATTCTTAGGTACAGCTCCCTCTGTATGGGTGTAGGTATGTATAAGCTCATTAGATTTCCAGATAGTCCAACAAAAATATACAACGTCATTTTCTTAATAAATTGAAGTTCCTGATCTTTCTGTGTGGTACTCCACATCAGGAACATGCAAATATTGTCATGCTTTTTCACCTTGCTTAGGAAATGGCTAAAAATAAATAGAATTTGGAGACATTAAAAACTTGATATCGTTACCTTATGTACATTTATGATTACACAAATGGTGTGAATCTACTTCGTGCACAACCATAGAAATGAAAAGATGTACTCATTTGTGTACAATGACTCAAAATTCAGTCTGTAAAAATATAAAAATAATAAAAAACTTGTTATCAAAATTTGATTCTGTGAACTCTGCCAGAATAAAAATGTGTATTCGAGAGCTCCTAATTTATCATATTCCAATCCAAGTCCCAATGAATCAGAAACATGACCTAGTCTATTTATTTTTTTTTAATTTTAAATATTATGGCATGTAGCACAAATGATTGGGAAAATAAAGTCCATTGTTTGTTGCCAACAATCTCATAATGTCACAGGAAGGTGAGAAGTTGAAACTCCAAACCTCAGTTCTTGGGATCCAACAAAAGGAAACAAAGTCAGAATAAAAACCATGAAAGAGAATTTTATAATAAGTGAAAATAAAGTAAGGGTCAAGCAAAAAAAGTGACTCAATCAAGAATTAGTGCAGCCACTCTGGAAAGCAGTATGGAGATTCCTCAGAAAGCTTGGAATGGAACCACCATTTGACCCAGCTATCCCACTCCTTGACCTATACCCAAGAACTTAAAATCAGCATACTACAGAGATACAACCACATAAATGTTCACTGCTGCTCAATTCACCATAGCCAGATTGTGGAACCAACCTAGATGCCCTTCAGTTGATGAATGGATAAAGAAACTTGTGTCATATATATATACAATGGAATATTACTCCACAATGAAGAATGATAAAATTATGGCATTTGCAGGCAAATGGATGAAATTGGAGAATATCATGCTAAGTGAGATAAGCTAATCTCAAAAATCTAAAGGACGAATGATCCCGCTGATAAGCAGATGAGGACATATAATGGGGGGTGGGAGGGGTTAGCATTAGGGTTAGGGTTAGGTTTAAGATTAGGGATAAGGAGGGTGGTAAGAATGGAGGAAGGAAGGACTGTGTAGAGGGAAAAGAGGGGTGGGAGGGGTGGGAGGGAAGGGAAAAAAATAACAGAATGAATCCAACAACATTACCCTATGTAAATTTATGATTACAAAAATGATATGCCTTGACTCCATGTACAAATAGAGAAACAACATGTATCCCATTTGTTTACAATAAAAAAAAGAAATATATCAAGAAGGAAAGATCAGTGGAGAGAAGGTTGTCTCTGAGCAGAGAACGACAAAGGATACAATGCTGCTTCCTAATTTATTATTGTTTGATATTTACCAGGAGAACCAGGTTCCACCTTCTACAGTCTTTAGCAATCAGATATTTATCTCCTCCTTCACATCAAGCAGGGAAGTTTGACCCCGGTTGGTCCTCTCTGAAGCCATCATGGTGGCCATGTTATTCAGGGGGGTTTCATCTACAAATCAAGGTTATGTTAATGTGGTTATCGTGGTCAATGACCAGGCAGACTTCATCTTAGTGCGCCTGTTCTATTAATGAAATTTCCCTTCTGAAATACATTGAGAAAACTCTACCCATAAATCCTAACTTTACAATGACCTCAGTAGACCTTGCCAAGAGTTAGCACCATTGATCTTTCCTTTTTGACATATTTCTTGATTGACTCACTTTTTTCCCCCACCTCTTATTCTCAGGGTTAATATACCTGTTGTTGTTGTACAAGTTACTTGATCTGTTCATGAAAGACAATTTCAAAGAAACCCCATGACTCTACTATATTATTGGTTCACATTTCACTGCTCATTACTAACTACTACCTAACAATAAGATGCCACTTATCAATAATTTAGTAAAGCCAGATTTTGTTGGATCACTGAGAATGGATCCACTCTAGGGGTGTCTGTGTGTGTGTGTGTGGGGGGGTTCTTTTCAAGGTCTTTCTCTGAAAAAGAAAAAAATTAATTTATAAAGATTCTACTTATTAAATTCTAACCCTAGACTATTGAAACCTTCATAGAAGATTTCTCTTTCAGATGGCTAATCCGATTTATAATGCATGAATGCTGCTAACTTGATCTTCAAAGGATATTCTTCACCTCCAAATATCTAAATAGCTCTGTGTATTTCTTGGATTAACTAGATACATACTGTTTTGCCTTGGCAAACAAGAAGAAAAATATCTTTCTCTATCGAGACAATGTGTTTTATCCTCCCAAAGCTACTCCTAATAAGATGAAAATAGCCAACAAATAAGAATTTTCTTTCAAGCAGCCAAATGAATCCCAGGGTGCCAGTCCTTGTCAGAGACTTTAACCTTGAATTAACTGCTCTTCAGCTTCTGTCAATGGTGTGACTGACAGATAAAATATCCTTACAAGTTAGTAGAACCATCTATTCCATTGCAATGAACACAGTATTCTTCCCCCTTATGTGGATTTGCTTTGGCTAGAACCAGGAACCCAAGTCCTAGTGGCTCAGCTCTTGAAGGAAAGATGACACTAAGTTACGCCCTGGGATCCTAATGCCAAAAGAGTCCTGGAGACTGTTAGGGAAATGCAAAGAAGAGGGGAAATCTGAATCCACCTTTAATCCATACAATGCTTTTCCAACATGAGGCTATGTTAATCTTGTGTATAAAGGAGACATCACAATTATATATGTGTATTATACATATATAAATATTTACATATATACAGATAGTGTATATAATATATATGTATGTATATAATGTGTATATGTTCACATATATAATATTTTCTGGTTTTAGTGTCTATCTATTTGAAGATAAGCCACCTGAGGCCCTGGGAAAGCTGTACATTTGTCCAATGCACATTGCCAAAAATATGACAGAGGAAGGACCAAAACTAGGTGACTAGAGTTCTGGTTCATGCCTCATTCCTTAAATGTCTCTTAAGAGCATGGAAAGTAAGCCATAAATACAACTACTTCAATAATTATACAAACAAGTACTTGTTGAGGACCTACTGAGGACCACACTCCAAGTGAGTCACCTCCAGGGATCAGATGATGATGACTCTTCTTCCACAGAATTACTTGAGTATTTAACAAGAGATTGGTAGATGAATCAACCAGCAAATAAGATTCCAGTCTTTTTGTAATAATGTTTTCCTTAGCTGATTCTACCTGTCTCCACAGGTTCACTGAGGTTCTGTTTTGACCTGTGTGTGCCCAGAGTAGGGTGAGATAACTCTGGGGCCTCAGAAAAACACTCCCTCTTCCTCCTTCCCTAAAGTATCCTCAAGGTATTGTTGTATTTACACTCTTGTGGATGGAATGCCAAGTTTTTGTTTTATATCCAGTAACCTATTTGAACCTCAGAGAAAACCTAAGAGATGGGCATTACTCTATGGTCCACATGTGGAAATGAAAAGCTTAAGTCTTTTGGATAGCAATTTTAATTAAATTGCCATGGTCACACAGCGAGTAAGTAGAAAAACCCAGATTCAATTTCACATCTTTCTGACTCCAAAGCCTAAACCCTTCTGCTTTGCACTGTCTTCTGAACCATGATCTCATTTGATCCTCACAGTCATTCTGCAACACAGGAAAGGGAAGAGCCAACCAACTGCACAATACTATGAAGAAATATCCTTCATCTTGATTCCAGTTCAGCTAAATCCAATTTTCTTCCTGTATCCTATTGACATAATAATAATTTCTGTACAGCCTCTGAGATTGTACAAAAGGATTTCATGTGCTTAGCTTGTTCATGTATAACACCAAAGCTGAAATGCTTTGTCATTTACATCAGCACTTAGGAAGCCATCTGCTATAGTCTTTTCATATCTTGAATCTGAAAGTAGCTGACTATAGCAGCATATCCCTGGATAATTTATGAGAATTGATTAGGATCTGACATTCTTGTACAGTTAAAATGAGGATCCTCATGAGAGAGGTGATAGCTTTATACCCGCTTATTAACAAGGGCATCCTGTGTATTTACATATGCACGTGCGTATGTGTTACCTGAAAGGTACTCAAATGCTCTCGCCACAAGTCTAGAATCTAATGGAAAGTTAACAGTTATTACTTTTGTGATCTTGGACAAAGTCATTTAACTTTTCTTAGTGTCAGCTGCCTGATGATAAATTGAGGGTAAAAATAACCCATGGGATTATTATCAAAATTCAATGAGTTAATTTTCATAACTTCTCAAAAGGTATATTGTACATAAAAGGTATTCGATAAAATTTATAATTTATTCTACAAATATTAAGCATCTTTGTCCACAGCATACCAATTTAGGAATATGATGAATAAAATGAATAAGACACAAACATGAGTTGGATGAATGATTTAATGTTGGTTCTTCATTACAAGGAATCCCATAGTAGGGGAGGCCTTGGCTTAAGGCTCACATCCACAGAGTGTTTCCAATTTTGATTTTACTCTTTAGTATTAGGAATATACCTTCAAATATTTACAGTTTTTAGAATGTCTTATTTTTTCATCTATTCTGCTTTAATTCCTTTTGCAATGTTTTAACTTTTAATTTTATCTAATTTTTATTATTTATGCTTTTTATTTTTAATTTATTTTAATCCTTTTATCTCATACTTTTAAATCTGATTAAAGTTATTCTTTAAATATTTTCCTTTTTTCTACACCATGTATCATGTTAAATTTTACTTCTATTTTTTATTTTTAGTCTGTATCTTACTATGTATTTTATTTTATTTCTTATTCTTAGATATTTATCTTTATTATTTTATTTTAACCTTCTTCTACTAAAATACAAGTACCTTGAGTTTTATGATTTGCTTTCTTGGTAACAGGCAAGAATAATAATAGTAATAATGATATCAGTGGGGGAAGTTTATGGTACAATTAAGAGTAGTTGGAAAGCTTCCAACTACTCTTGCCTGTTACCAAGAAAGCAAATCATAAAACTCAAGGTACTTGTATTTTAGTAGAAGAAGGTTAAAATAAAATAATATTTAAATAAATGCAAATAGTGTTAAATGAATTATAACAATAGATGTAATACAAATAATTTTAGATTAGTATAATTTAGGAAATTTTTTAAAAAGAGGAAAAAGAAAACAGAAAAAGGAATAGAAGGGGAAAAACAGAGTAGTTGGAAGCCTATTTCTCACCATTTTAAAAAATGTTATTTTAATTTTTCCATTTTCTCTTTCCAATAGAGTTTCTGGCAAGCTGAGTAATTTTCCCAGGAATGGGTTGGGGTTATGGCTCAGTGGTAGAGCACTTGCCTGGCATGTGTGAGACCCTGGGTTCAAGCCTCAACACCACATACAAATTAATTAATTAATTAATTAATTAATTAATTAAAGGTTCATTGACAACTAAAAAAATATTTTTAAAAATTTTTCCAAGAACATCACTGTGGCAGGGAAGTTACTAGTACCACAGAGAGCAGAGAGCTAATGAGGGAGGGAGCTGGGATCCACTCAGGTCTTGAGGGGCTCTAAGCTCTACACTTAACTCACCCTATTGCACTGCACTGCTCAGCCTCCCGGAGGCCATCCCCTAAAGGGACAATCTGACACATTCAATGGTAAGTCATTATGTAAAGGCAAACCTTATATTTTTTATTATTGAAAAGCTCACCACTATGAGGTTCTATTGTTGAGGGGAAGGGGTTTCTTGAGTTGTGTTTGTTTTTTTAAGTGGCTGTATTAAGAAATTAGTAATGTTTGTAATGTTCCTCAGCTAAGATGGTTATGTCATAGAATTTTAGGACCTTCATAACGTACTCATTCACATTCTGAAGCAGATCCAGACTCTTTCTGGGAAAAACCTTGACTTTTTCTGCAGTTATTTCCTAGGCTCCTTCCTTCAGCTTGTAGAGTAACCAATTGTTCAGAAATAGCATAGTTTCCTTATATTCATAATTGCATACTAACCCAAACTTTTGGGTGATTATTAAAATATTAACTGGTAATAACAAGGATTTTTTTAAAAAATTATTTTACTTGCAAGTGACAGAAACCCAATTTGAACAAACTTTAAGTAAAGGGGATGTATAGAAGTACATTATGGCAAATTATATTTTTATAAAGTAGTCACACTGCTGTATTTATCCATTCCCACATGCTCATCTTTCAAAGTGACCAATACTCTCTACCATGGAGTGGGGAATCTATGTTCTTTCCCCTTGAATCTGAGGTAGAGTTTATGATTGACCCAATGAATGGATGATGGCAGAAGAGATAACTCTTAATCCAAGACAAGGTTAAGAAAATATACAGTTTCCATTCAGCATGCTGTTTTCTATATTTTAGAACACTGCCATTGTATCCCAGCTGTGGTGTAGGGGGAACAACTCATCCTTATTCACTAGGGACTTCCCCAGTTTTAGCATTGTGTGTCTTACATTCTGAAAACTGCCTCAGCCCCAATAAAACCATGATGGTTGTTTATGCTCTACCAATTGTGCTGTGAGGAAGCCCAAGTCAAATGAAGAGGCTACATGAGAGTGTTCCAACCAACCACCTTAGCTAAGTAAGGTCTCAGCCAGTAGACAGCCATCCATCAGAAAACATGTGAGTGAATGAGATATATATTATTCTCTCCCTGGTTTTGAGTCTCCCTCCCAGCTTAGGCAATAAGCGTCATGGAGCAGAGACATGCCATTCATACTTGGCTTCCATACAAAAATGTATGCATACATTTTTGATCTATAGAAATCATCAGAGGTAGTGGGCTGGGGTTGTAGCTCAGTGGTAGAGCACTTGCCTGGCATGTGTGAGGCACTGGGTTTGATCCTGAGCACCACATATAAACAAATAAATAAAAGAAAGGTATTGTGTCCATCTACAACTAAAAAGAAAATAAGAAAAAGAAATCATCACAGATAACAAATTAATATTTTTAATTGACATATAATAATTATATTTATGGATATAATATGATTCTTTGATATGTATATACATTGTGGAATGATTAAACCAAACTAGTTGGTACAACCATCACTTCACTTACAATTTCTGTGGTGAAAATGTTTAAAACGTACTTTTACCAATTTTGAAATACATAATGCATTATCATTAAGTATAGTCACCATGCTGTGTGAGCCTTGGAGTAATTTCTTACACGGCAGTTGTTAACTAAAACAAGATGTTGAGTTACATGGTGGAAATGTAAGTGGGTATGGAAAAATTGAAACCAGAACACAAATAGTGTCAGGACTATTTTCATATATTCTCTGCTTTCCTTTATGGGTGGTCTTAATTCTTACCCATTACTGATGACAAGCTTTCTTCAATGTACTTCAAAACATTCACATTTTCAATCTTACAATTTCACCCATGAGGCTTAAATCTTAGGTCTTGGAAAATAGTTCTGATTAGTCTGGCCTAGGTCAATCCAACACTTCTGAACTAATCAAGAATAGCTAAAGAAAAGAGGAAGGAGAGGAGAGGAAATTCCCAGAAAAGTGCAAAATCTGAGTAGATCCTAGGGTGATGAGAATATGAGCATTTTAACTTCATGATCTTAAATACATATTGTCAAACTCTTAGCAGAGACTTAACTTCGAGAAAAACTATGCATAGACAACTTTCTGAGTATGTACAGAACAATCATGTCTCTGTATTGGGTTAAAAAACAGAGATTCTTGGATCTCACCCCAAATTTATGATTTATATCTTAAAAAAAGTTTATATTTACATATAAACTTTGGTATCATAATATAATTATGTACTTAATCATTATTGTGTTTTAGGGGAAAAAAAACTTAATATTATTTTCTGTCTTCCAAAAACTTTTCTCAAAGATCTTTTGTAAGATCGTTTTGGAAAAATCAGTGGAATAATTTAACATCACTCTGACTTATAAATAATATTCTCCTACTCACTCTGGATAAGTAACAATTTATGCCTAGTGTGCAGTAAAAAGGAAGATTAATTTCTTTTTTATCTTCCTATTTCTTACAAGGGGGCAGGGGAACCTGGTTTGTAGAACATTGTACATTTCATTTTAGCAATAACTTGCGCAACTGAATTATAGCAATGCAGGGGTTTTCTGAGGATATCACAGCTATGGCAGTAAATTAATAATATATAACCTGTCTTTGAAGAACTGCTGTTTCTGCTTTGTTGGTATATCTCTAACACTGACATAGGATCCTAGGAGCTACAAACCCCTGCCTCTACTCTCTTCTTCAGGTCCCCCCAGCCCAACCCCACCAAATCTATACTTCACAGTATACAGTAGTTATAGCCCTTCTCTAAAAACCTATGACAGCCCATGCTACTCCCCTAATATTTGCAAACAGTCTCCCTTCAACTTTTTAAATGACATTCACATTATTTGTCATAACAAGGCTTGGCTCACATCTCATACCATCTTCTACCCCTTGATTGTCCTATCCTATCTGCTGTTTCACAAACATTCCAACAGACTTCTGAACCAGGACATATACACCTGCTCTTTCTCCTATCTGGAGGAAAGACCTTCCCTAGACATTGCCATGAATTGCTTTCTCACTTCACTGAGGTCTCTGTTAGAAGGATACCTCTCTATTTAAAATAGCACATACCGCCCCCACAACCCTGTTGTTGCCATTTTTCTTTTGGTGGTGTTATTTTTCTTGTGGTGGTGTTTTCTTCATAGTACTTCTCAGTACGGTAGCACTTGACATATGGAAGGAACTCATTAAATAGTTCATAGAAGGAAGGAAGGAAGGAAGGAAGGAAGGAAGGAAGGAAGGAAGGAAGAAAGGAAGGAAGGAAGGAAGGAAATGGTAAGATAAAGGCCAGTTAATTTGTTTTACAAAACTAGAATTTCATTGTTTTTAAATGTATCTCATATGCTTACTGAAAGACAAAACAATCCCTTTCAAGTTCAGTTTCCAAATGTTCTTTAAAATGTGGTTGATTTTATATGTGATATTTTATAGTATTTCTACAAATCAAGTGTTTTAAACCTGTTTTCACTAATGAAGTGCAGTATATTCCCTCAAGGGACTTGGGTTTCCATATTGTTGGAATCACATCTCTAGAACAGATTATGAGGCAAAGGAGTTCACTTTCAAAACTGTAAAATAAAGGTGAGTTATGTAACACAGCTTATCAGAGATTGTCACTTAAATATTGGAGTGGGCCTGGTCAGTAAACCAAAATTTACTGTTCTAACATTCCCAACATATTCCTATGTCTTGTTAATGACACCTCTGGCATTAGCACTTATGATGATTATTGGAAAGTTTGAAACATCTTCCAAGAAGGACCTGGAGTTTATATCTCAGGAGGATATATTTGTAATAATATTTAATACATAAGAACAGTTCCCACATTTTCAAGGGCAGAGAGTTAATTCACTTTGCTATACTCTGGTTCCCAGTGGATTGCTAAGCAGGGTGAAGCCTTGGCATTTGCACACTTTGACTATTTCCTGTCACGGTAGGAATCTAATTAGGCTTCAGATGCTAATAGGAAGAAAAGTGATGGTAATGATGATTTGCATAGCACATGGTGTTCAAGACTGCCCCTAACCAAAAATAAACATTCTTCAAATTAATACCACTAAAGAATAGGTCATATAATTGACTTCTCAAAAGAGACTATTGACCCTCATTTCAGTTCAGTGACCCAGCAATGTGAATAACACAGCTGAGGTCCACAAGTTCAGGTCCAATTATGATCGAATTGTTGGCAAAGCTTGGGCCAGTAACTTGGTGCTGGTTGACAGATTAAATCATAGTGTATTATGACTGATGTATAGTGTCAGAGAGAAATCCAGGACAGCAGAACTTTAGTGCAAATTGACAGGTCAGTAATGATGAAGACGTTATTCTGTTACAATGTGCACTGCTTCTAAATGAGATGTGCCAAAAGACCAAAGACCAGTGTATTAGTCAGGGTTCTCAAGAGGAACAGAATCAACAGGAAGTATGATTATAAAAAGGGAATTTATTAGATTGGCTTACATGACCAGAAGATGGATAGTCCACAATGGCTGTCTGCAACTGGAGTGCTGGAAGAACCAGTAGCTGCACAGTCCAAGATGCAGAAGGACAAGAAAGATCAACAGTGCTTTGTTAGTCCAAGATCAAGGCTTCTGGAAACTATCTGAAGAATCACTGGCAGAGTTAGCTTTGGAAGAGTGAAAAAGTGAGAGGATATCCTCAGATGATAGAAGGAGCAATCAAGAACCCATTCAAGAAGAGTTGAGCTTGCATCTGCATCTGCTTCCTTGTTATTCCAACTTTTATTCCATCCTATTGGGCAGTGTTGCCCAAACTTAGGGAGGGTCTCCACTTCAGTTCACTATCCCCCATTCTCCTCATTCCTAGACAGGTCCTCACTGACACACCCTGAAGCCTCTTAATCATTTGTATCTCTTAATCCAATCAAGTCGACAATTCAAATTAACCATTACAACCAGCTAAATCAGAGTGATCTAGAAAGCATTTTTAAAAGTACATGCTATATGACTTGAGTCTAGAGATTCAAATCCAGTTATTCAAATCCAGAAGATTCAAGTTAGTAGTATGTATTCCTAAAATGTTTTCTACGTGATCCAATGTCCACATAGGTTTGATTTTAAACCCCAAGAAAGAAAATATTATTTAAAAGGGAAACTTTAATTTCCTTTACTCTCTTGGTTTAACTATAAACAATATGGATGAGGTCTTAAAATATAAAATATTTGATATTTGGTCCCAACTTATGAAATACCTAAATTATATGTATTTTGAAATAACATACCTTATAAAATTCTTGTAGCAGAATGTAAATATGTAAAGCATCTTCAAAATCAATAATAAAAATAAACCATTCAATAAAAATGACCAAAGTATTTGAATAGGCATTTTTACCAAAGAAGATAGATGAATGATGAATGAACACTTGAAAAGATGCCCAGCGTCATGAGTCATTAGGAAAAACACAAATTAAAACTAAACTGAGATAACAGTATATACCTGTTAGAATGGCTAAAAATTAAAGACTGGCTCTACCAAGTTTTGGCAAGGCTCTGGGGGAACTGGAACTCTCATACACACTGGAACTCTCATTCCTGGGAGGAATGTAAAATGGTACAACCTCATTGGAAGAGTTTGGTTCATTTTTCTAAAAACATTAAGTATATACCTACTGTCTTAATTCCATTAGACAGCTATACTGTAAACTCGCTTATAAACAATAAATTTGATTCCCATAGTTCTGGAGGCTGGGAAGTCCAAGATTGTGGTAGGGTTAGAGTCTGATGAACACCTTTCTGGCTTATAGATGGCAGCTTCTTGCTGTATCTTCACATACTGGGCCTCTTTTTGGAGGGTGTCAAGGATTCTTTCATAAGGGCACTGATTCCATACCTGAGGGCAATAACCCCATGGCTTAATCACTTACAAAGTTCTCACCTCCTAATACCATCACTTTTAGATAAGAATTTCAACATATAAATTTGAGAGTAGGAATCTAAATATTCAGACTATCATACCTACCATATGATCTGACCATTCCACTCATAGGTAAACACTCAAAAGAAGTGAAAGTGTGCACCCACACGATGACTTGTACAAGAATGTCCATAGTAACTTTATTTGTAATAGTTGACAACCCAGATGTCTATCAAGAGATGAATATATAATAAGCTGTGGTATATCCATACAATAGAAAGCTACTTAGCAATAAAACAGAATGAATAGTTGATACACACAATAGCATGTGTGAATTTCAAAATAATTATGCTAGATGAAAGAAGACAAAAAGGATATATACTGTGTGTTTTTATTTATATACAACTCTAAGAAATACAAACTAATGTATGGCAACAGAAAGAAAATCAGTAGTTGCCTCTTGCCTTTATCTTCATTCCTGTCAGTAGAATACAGTGGTTTCAAGCTGGGGCTCTAAAGTCACATAGCAACTGTCTGATGAAGTAACCATCACCAAAGAAGGTGGATGACCTTCTTTCTCCAGCTCTGAGAATAGACACATTACCTGACATCTCTCAACAACAATTTAGTTATTTATACAATCAGGATGATAGTGGTTCCTATTTCCTAGGGCTTACTCAATGATTGAGTGCAGTTCTGGGTGGAAAGGGCTTAGCACGGTACTCAGAATGAGGCAATAATTCAGTAATGTTAACTGCTCTTAAATGTTCTATGCTATCTTCTCTTTTGAGTGCTGTTGCCCACCCTCAGCATCTGCAGTGAGAACTGGTCAAATCGCCTGAACTATTTAGTATTTGACAAACACATACAATTTAGAATCCTAATCTTGCTTTAAGGTGAAATTTTCCTGTGAGTAATTCAATGCTAAACTCAGCACTGACCAGAGCTTGAATAGATAAATGTAAAATTACCCTTGGTGATTCTTATGAAGACGTATGTAAATACACAGTTGGGCATAGCACAGTTATTGAATATTTAAAATCATTTTGTCCATTACTAATGAATGTCTGGCCAGAATCAATGGCATACTCAAAATCAACAAACTGAGAATATTTCACTTTGAATTCTGAAATAGTAAAGGGATTTACCTCACATTTTATGCTATACCATCTGGAATTTATTAAAGGATTTAGCAATACTGACTCTGAAAACTGTTAAGGACAGAGCAGCATGTTCTGTCAGGCTTAACCTGGGGCCCCCCTGCTGGGGAGACCCACCTCTGCAGAACTATGAAATTAACAAAGTCTAACTTGCGGGTTCCCAGCCTCTCTTTTGATATGTTCACCTCCTCTCTGTAGTTTCTTCTTATTCTCTTCCTTCACCCTCCAGAGCTCAAGGGTTTATAAGCTATTAACTTTTTCTCAGGGAAAAAAAAAAACTGATATTAACCACTTAAATTTCAGTGTGAACAAGGCTTAATATCTAATCCCTCCTAAGGGAATTTGCATTTTAACAAGAAAAATTTTATATGTAAAATTTCAGAAAAAGATTCCTTGGCTAGAAGATCATTGGAGAGAAATGTGGGAACTCACTTTTCTTCCCAAAATCATATTACTTATCCAATCACTTACACTCACAGGAGTGTCACTGTTTCTGAATTCTGAGCCAAGCTTAAAATCCTCTGTTTGCAGAAATTCATTTTCTTGGAAAATTATGGCTTCTTCTTGCATCAAGTGAGAATGGCTGAAAAAGTCTCCTGAGGTCTCTTGGCAGACAAATGCACATAAGTGAAAGGAAAAGCATTAAGTATCCATATTAAATAAATAAATATTAACAGCATGTACTTGGGTTTTCTAATGTAAATATCAAAGCTTTACTGACAAATGTTGTTTCCAAATGAACAAAACATCCACCAAAAATGAATTGAAAATACATAAATCTTATGCCACAAAGACCCCTGAATTTTCTATCTTCCAGAAGTTTAGTTGCCCAATGTCATTTTAAGTAGAGTGAAATTACATTTAAATTACAGAATATGCCATGACTTTAACAAAGTGAAAATATGGTCACATGAAATCATTCCTTGCATTTAATACTATCAGGAAAAATTATATATGGTAATATGATGCAATCAAATGAAGTTTAACAGGATTCTGGAACCACTTAGAAACATCTTATCACCTCAACTCCAGTGTCTAAGGACCTGCCATGTGCGAGACATTGTTCCAGGTGATGAACTGTCAGCTGGAGATTTAGTACCTGCCTTCAAAGGGCTCACTCTCTGGAGGTGGCAACAATCACATAAATGACAAGATAGCTTGATGAGTTCTAGAGGAAGGAAAACGCAGGACACTGTGGAGACACACAGTAGAAGCTCTTGGGCTTCAATCAAATGAGCAAGACCCCAGGTATGTTGCTCTAAAGAAGGTAAAAGCTTTAAAGGAAATCTAAGCCAGGAACTCAATGCGCAAGGCCTAGGCAAGAAAGAAACTATAAATAACATTAATAAAATGTCCATTTCAAGTACAAGGCCTAAGGTGTCCATTGAAAATGAGGTAGGGCAGACTTCTGGCTGAGGTTCAAGTATATGAGGGGAAATTGATTGGTAAAGAGACCAGTGAGACAAATCAGTTCCAAGGTCATTGAATAAAAAATACATCAAGGACCCAACTAGTCATTTTTTAAAAATTTCCATTTTGGAGCTAGATTTAAAAAAAAATGTTTATCTAAATTTGCTTTAGATTGCTAACTTGGGGTATTTAAAATAGCAATACATCAATTCTAACTGATGAGTCCACTAATACAAAATTAGTTAGAAATCATAGTCTTAATATTATCATATGCTGTCATTAAAAGATTACTATATGCATTGCATCTTATGGATTTGCTTTATCTCCCTCCAGCATATACATTTTAGTAGGTCATATTTGCCCTTTGATTCAATGAACTCATCAGGAAACATAAAAATCTTGTGGTGTTGGCTGTCCTTTCTGTTACTATCAAGAGAAAGCTGTGTTCTCACAATGTCTGGTGTCAGGAATAATTCCTCAGTCTAGAGAGTGACAGACTAGATTAAATTAGCTTTGGTTCTTTCATCACTAATTAGGTGGCAAAGCAGATTTGCCTCAGGGCACACAGACATGGACTCTGTTCCCATAGTTAGTCTAATGAAGAGACTGAAGCCCTGGCAAGAGGCATCCTTGCATTAACTGGGGATCCAGAATCTGATGAGATGGTGGACTTCTAGAGTCTTTGACTTCTAGATAGGTAGGTAGCACAGGACAATTTTCAACAAATGTTTGTGTCCAGGAAATATTTGCAGAACCTGATGTGTTTCTCTGAAGGAAGTTTCTAGAAGCACATTACTAGATTCTGCCCTTAACCTTGCTAAGTTTCCCATTTTTACCAGTGCCTTACCAGAGAGACATGCTCATCCATTTTAAAAAGGCTACGAACTGGGAGATAAAACATTATAGTTGACAAAATAAAGGTTCAGAATTAGCCCAAAAAGATAAAAAAGGTTGACTCTACCTGGCACAATAAAGTTCAACATTATGTGCATATTCTCATATATGGCTGTGGAATATTGTGCAATCAGAAAAAGAAGAAAAGCTGAATAGCAATAGTCTGTGTGAAAAGATCTAGATCTTATTCCTGTTGATAAACTTAGAAGGTTTTAGTTTGTAAGACATTCACTGAAACAAAAAGTAGATGATAGGAGATTTTAATGCAAATATACGATATATATATATACAGCACAAGGGAAATGATCTCACCTGGGACACTGCTGACAGAATTTACACAGTTCTAATTGACGTATTTTAAGATACTATATAACAAACTAGAACAGACCTTCTCAAACATTATCATTCATAAAAGTCATCTTTGTTAGTAGGACTGACCCAGGACCTGAACGTCTGCATGTCTAGCAAGCTCCCAGGTTATACTACTATTTTGGGGACACAGACCACTTGTTAAATAGCAAGGAGCTACTGTTGATCCCAAGACAAACCCACATGGGGAGGACTTGGGATGTGAAAATCAAGCCGTGACCATTGTTGAAGGTACTGGACTATTTAACATGGAGTAGATTTATACAGTGGAGCTGTATTTCTAGTCCTTAAATTTTAAATAACTGTCATGTAAGTCAAGAACAGACTTGTATGCTTGTCACCACATGCAAATGCAGAAGCAAAAAGAGTTACAAAAGGAAGATTTCAGCTAAATATAGCAAAGTATGTCCTAGCAGATGGAGCCATTCAATGATGGACAGCACTGCCTCCTAACCTTGGACATGTCCCTGCATCAGAGACATGCTCATCCAGGAGGAGCTGGGAGATTACCACTTAGGCATGCAAAATTGATTTCTAACTAGGAGAGAGGACAGAGTTGGTAAAAAATATAAGAGTCCTTTCAACTCCTCAGTGCTGTGAATTCTGCACTTATATCTCCTTAATGTCTCTTCCTTAATAGTTTTCCCTCAGCCTAGTGTTCCAGGTCCATGAACTTCACTGCAGATTCCTTCTCATAAGAAACTGGATATGAGAATGCTCTGCAAAATATATAATACTATATAAAATAAACGTTTATATTGAGAATTTTATAGCACCCCATTAATTTTTTTTTTTTCATTTTCTGTATATCTGGTTGTCCTTACTGTGGAAGTTTCTTGGATGGAGACAGTATTTGGCAAACGGGTGATATTCATTTATGAAGAAAAGTAGTGTTTTATAGTAATGAGAATAGCGAAAACCACTTGGTAGCTAAATGTGTATTGATACAAAACAATTATGGTACTTTCAGCATTTAGAAATTTAGAATAGATTCTGACTCCTAGGACAATTCCATTTTAGTCGACGATGGAATCTGTGGGATAAATTAGTTAACATGTCAAGGTCACTTTCAAACCTAGGGTTGGAGAAAATGTAAGCATAGCCTTTAAATATCAATGTAACTTTTTCTTGTTTTCTATTGTGTCTGTAAATTGGTTGTCAAGTTCTAGTATTTTTTAAGATCTACATTTCAGGGCAATTTTTAGAGAATTGGCATCCTGAAACATGGTGAAGGCACTTCATTAGACTTATTACAGAAACTGAATCGATGCCTTTGTGCCCTGAGGCAGGACTGCTGCACCATCTAATTAGTAATGGAAGAACCAAAGCTAATTCAATCTAGACTGTCACTCCTGGAACTGAAAGATTGCTTGGCCATCTCCAGAACAAAAGCCCTCTCAGAAGTTTATAGTGTCAGTGCCAGCCCAAGAAGGGTGCTGATTCCAAGTCAGTGAATTCCTCCTCCAACAGCAGTTTTAAACATGGTGGATTTAATGGGAAGGACTGTAACATCCAAGAGCTTTCAAGAGAAAAATACTGTAGAAATACTAAGTTCAAAACAACCTGCCATTTTTATGTTAAAGTAAGGTGTCAACTAGACACTGTTCTGGATTTGAGATTCAATAAGTGGTGAAGGAGACTCCATGGATGGTTCCCAGAAATTGATGCTATGCATGGATAGATTTATCTAATAACTCGATACAGAAAGAAAAAAAAAACACCATTCATATTCAGAAGCTAATTTGTTTTCATAACCACCAAGATAAGAAATATCAAAGCTAGATAATCCCTTTTTGTTGAAGAGAACACTGAAATGCAAAAAAACCATGCATGGCTTCCTCAAATCACAGATATGTTAAATGACAGAACCAGGACTACGTTTTTCTCTGAACTTAGTTTTCTTTCCATTGTAGAAAAAAATTAAGTGTCATATTGTCTTTTAACACTAAAATATGTCATTGGGTTATGCCTATACATTGCTAGAAAAGAGATATATTTAAATAGCTTTTCCATTAATGCTTTTAATGGAGTTTGTTTCCCCCTTTAAAATATAATTCTCTGAGACAACTCAAAAAATTTGTTTCATAAATATCCCTGTTTCTGAGCTCCTACTGTGTGCAGTGCATTTTTTGCAGTCCTTTACATGCATTATTGTTTATTCCTCACTAAAACCCCAAGAAATGGGCATTACCAGGCTCAATTTTTAAGCAAAGAAATAATCAGGAAAGATTAACCTGCCATGAGTAACAACTTGCAAGTGGCAAATGTGGTCCCTCCATCACATCATGTCTTCCATTTAGTATGGGTAGAGTCATTGACTAATTATCAATATCATTGAAAACACATATCTCAGAGTAGAATGGGAACTCAAAAATGTAGTTGGTGATCATTTTGAAACAATTTCAAAAACTTAAACTTACTATTTTCACACTTAGCTTAGAATTCATATCTTGCCAGGTATCACTAATCTGTAGTCGTTAAAAGGTAACTATTTCACATACAGCAGATACTGTGTTAGCACATAATACGTCTTTCTGTATAAGGTTTTGAGGTTCTGAATCAAGGAGTAGCAAGATGCAGGGGTAAAATCCACTGTGACTGCATATGCATTGTCCTCCTGCTTTGTGCCTAGCACAGAAAGCTCTGACAAGTTTGGAAGGATGGTAATTAGAGGGGAAATTATTGGTGTGACAATTACCTTCTCCCTTTGAGCCTATAAAAATCACACATCCAAAGGAACTCAATGGTCAGGCAATTCAGCATGTCCAAGTTCAGTCTCCTGAACCATAAAAAGAAAAAAATAGAATCACTGTAACTCTTTCTCTTGGGATTGTTGTGAAAAACAAATGAAATAATGTATGTAAAATTATTTATAAGTTGATAGGTATTATAAATAGAAGACAACACATTCAAGTATATTTGGGTGATTTCATTTTTGTTAAGCATTTTCCTTTATTGCTAAAATGAAGAGTGTATGTGATGGTTAATTTTATGAGTCAGCTTGAATAAGCTAAAGGATGCTGATAGCTGATAAAACATTATTTCTAGGTTTGTCTGTGAGGATGATTCCACAATAGATTAGCATTTGAATTGGTTGACTGAGTAAAGATCATCTTCACCAAAATTGATGGGACATTATCCAATCCATTGTGGGACAGATAGAACAAAAGGTAGAGGAAAGGCAAATTTGCTCTTTTTTAAACGGGACATACATCTTCTCCTGACCTAGGAGAAGGGAGCTTCTGGTTCTTGGGCCTTCGGACTCTGGAGTCTTCCATTAGTGGCCTGCTCTGGCTCTCAGATATTCCAGCAGAATCATAGTGCTGGCTTTCCTGGTTGTCCAGCTTGCAGATGGCAGTATGGAACTTCTTTGCTCCATGATTGTGTGAGCCAAGTTCTATATTAAATCTCCTGCTATCTGTCTGTCTATGCCTATATTTATATCTGCATCTACATCTATCTTTTTGGTCTGTTTCTCTGGAGAACCCTGACTTATACAATATGGACATAAATGAATCAGTGGAAAAGATGAGTATTGGGGGCCAGTCCTAGCAGGTAAGCATCTTACTTGCAATACGAACCTAGGCAAGTTATTTAAATGCCTCTCCCCCCTTCTATCTCAGTCTATTTTCTAAGGCTACAACAAAATTTCATATGCTGGGTAATTTATTTTTTAAAAGAGTTTATTTGGCTTGCAGTTTCAAGAGGCTGATAAGGTCAAGAGCACAGCAGAGGCACCTGAGAAGACCTGTGTCTTTTCAAGGTTGAGGGGCAAGCAAGCACCAGAAGACAGAGAAAACTGGGTGGAATTCTCCTTTTCATTAGGAACTCATTCTATTAACAACGGAATCAATTCATTCATAAGGCCAGGGCCCTTGTGATCCAACCACCTCCTAAAGGTCTTGTCTCTCAACACTGTTAGAATGGCAGTTCAACTTCAGCATGAGTTTTAGAGGGGATACTCAAACCATAACATCCTCTGTGAATAGGGAAAATAACACTTACTTCGACAAAAGCAGATTTAAAGTCCTAACCAAATTTAGGACTCACAGAATATTTACCAGCTGTTCATTCCCTTCCCATAACTGTGGAATAAATTAAGTAGTTTTTTAAAGCTACTATGATTTGATTCTTAGTTCTCCCTTCCCTCAGATACAGAGTAATTTGCACTTTTAAAACACCTAAATTTGTTTTGGGTATTACCATAAATAACTAATGTGATGAAAATACTGCATGCTATCTACAACTCCAGCTTTTATTCTCAAAGGGGACATTGGTGATTTTGAAACAGGTAAATCTTCAGGTCTATTTCTGAACTAAGAGACTGAAGCTATGTTAAGCCTATGCTTTTATCAGGGATTAGAAAAAATTATTTATAAAAGTCACAGACCAATATACATTAACTGCAATGAAAATTTAAAATGTAATCAATACTGTTATATTTATGATGTATGGATTTTGTGTGTGAATGATCTGTATCCATGGAAATGTTTTAAAATTTCTCTAAGATTGATTCATCCTTTCACATTCCTTTTTTCTAGAGTTGATGTCAATAACATTTCAGATGTTTAGCCTTTCATTGAATACATACCACAAAGTAAGGTGATACTCAGAATGTTTTTGAGAAGGGCAATAGCCCTTAAATGGCATAGTATTGATGTTTTCCAATCAATGCTCCTATTAGTGCATGCAGATAAACTGTATAGTTCTCTGTGGGAAAGAAATCAATACACTGTGATAAGGAAAAATAACTTCAGGAAACTTATTATTTGTTGTTGGTGGTGGTGGTGATTTTTTTCTTCTTTCCTATAATTAGCTGAAAGATTTTATAGCCAATATAATTGTTATCCTACCCAAGTGACCCTTGTGAATTTATTGTAATTCCATTACCTTCCAGCAGGGAGAGATATAGCTCTAGAAATGAGCAGGTTTTCCTGCCAGGACATCCTAAAATGAAACTTTTTTAGGTGGCTTCATATAGGATTCATTCCTAGACTCAGTTGTAGATACTTAAGTTGCCTGAAGTAGTGCTATAAAATTGTGCATATATAAAAAGAAAAAAATCTGCCAATAAATATGTCTGGAAGAGGCTCAGGTCACTTGGTCCCCATTGCAGAGGTTTAATATAAGACCCAAGTTTCTACACCTCAGGGTCTTCATTTTTACCGTCCCTTTCTGTTTCAAAGGATTACAATATTGTTCTGTATAGAAGTGTGCTATCTTCTTGGAGAAAATGCAGTACATAATAAACCTGCCCCTTAGTACCTTTCTGTCTATCTAACCCTCACCTTGTGTAGGGTCAGAACAAATCTTCCATAAAAATCTTCCCTGATTACATTTGTCAAATTTGCCCTTTCTCTATTTTGACTTTCTAATCAAAAATTTTGCCTACGTAGAAGGTGACATAGAAAAACAATTAAAAATTAATCTTTTAAAAAATTTAGTGCTTTATAATTATACACAAAATGTTAGGATTCATTATGTCATATTCATACATGTACCTAAAATAATTCAACCAATCTCATTTCCTGGTTACTTTCCTTTTCCCTCCCTCTTTCCCTCCCCCCATCTACTTTCTCTCTTCTTCTCATCTGCCTTCTATTCTTATTTATTATTTCAATTAGTGCATTATACACATATATATGATTCATTGAGGTACATTTGTACATGTACATAGCATAATTTGGTAGATTTCATTCCCCAATACGTCACCATGCCCTTCCCTAGGTTTGAACCACAACTCTGAAAAAGGCTAGTCATGTGACCTTGGGCAAAATATTTATTTATTTATTTATTTATTTATTTATTTATTTATTTATTTATTTATAGTACTAGATTGAACTCGGGGACTCACACATACTAGGCAAGTGCTCTACCTGTGACCTAAACTCTCGGCCCATTTTCTCATTTTTAAAGTGAAGGTAATAACATCTAACAATGAGATTGCTATGAAATTTTAAAAACTGAATGTAAAAAACTTAAGCTGAGTACCCAGAAAAAAAAAAAAACATTAACACTAAGAATGTGAGAGTTAGTAGTATATAATAGCAATATTATTATATAATACATATTGTACGCTTCTCTGTATATGATGTCTCTGCTAAAGGGAAAAGGAGAATTATTAAATATGTGAATGCTACCAAGTTATCTAACAAAATAGATAATTGCTTGAAAGATTTAGTATGATGGGCCTGGATTAATGAAAAATTCCTATTATTAGATTTTTAAAAAGCAACAGAATTGAGCTGCTACAAACATCGATGTGGCTGTATCACTGTAGTATGCTGATTTGAAGTCCTTTGGGTATAAACCAAGGAGTGGGATAACTGGGTCAAAAGGTGGGTCCATTCCAAGTTTTCTGAGGAATCTCCAAACTGCTTTCCAGAGTGGGTGCACCAATTTGCAACTTTACCAGCAATGTGTGCCTTTTTTCCCACATCCATGCCAACATCAATTAATGCTTGTGTTCTTGATAATAGCCATTCTAATTGGAGTAAGATAAAATATGAGAGCTGTATTAATTTGCATTTTTCTAATTACTAGAGATGTTAACATTTTTTCATATGTTTATTAATTGCCTATGTGTCTTCTTCTGTAAAGTGTCTGTCCAGTTCCTTGTCCCTTTTATTGATTGGGTTCTTTGTATTTTGGCGTAAAATTTTGTTAGTTCTTTATAAATTTTGGAGATAGGTGCTCTATCTGAAGTGTGTGTGGAAAAGATTTTCTCCCACTCTGTAGGCTCCCTTTTCACATTAATGATTGTATCCTTTGCTGAGAAAAAGCTTTTTAGTTTGAGTCCATCCCATTTATTGATTCTTCCTTTGATTTCTTGTGCTTTGGGGGTCTTGTTAAGGAAGTGTGGTCCTAAGTTAAAATGATGAAGATTTGGGCCTACTTTTTCTTCTATTTGGTACAGGGTCTCTGGTCTAATTCCTAGGACCTTGATCCATTTTGAGTTGAGTTTTATGCAGGGTGAGAGATAGAGGTTAATTTCATTTTACTAATATGGATAGTTAGATTGTGGAAACTAGATGCCCTTCAACAGATGAATGGATAAAGAAAATGTTGTATATATACACAATGGAATATTATTCAGCCATAAAGAAGAATAATATTATGGCATTTGCAGGTAAATGGATGGAATTGGAGAATATCATGCTAAGTGAAATAAGCCAATCCAAAAAAAACCAAAGGCCGACTGTTTTCCCTGATAAGTGGATGATGATACGTGATGAGGGTCATAGGGGGCGGGTAAGAAGAATTGGAAGATCTTTGAATTACATAGAGGGAAATGAGAGTGGGGAGGGGTTGGGGGTAAGAAAAATGGTGGAATGAGACAGACATCATTACCCTACGTACATGTATGATTACACATATAGTATGAATCTACATCATGCACAACCATAGAAACCAAAAGTTGTATCCCATTTGTGTACAATGAATCAAAATGCAGTCTGTAAAAATAAAAAACAAATAAATAAATTTTAAAAAAGCAACAGAATGATTATAGAATGAAGAAGAACTCTAACTTACTATTTCTTTTGAAAAGAAGTAAACACAATTAGCTGACTATTGCTTCAATGAGAGTCCACAGAGTAACAGTGCTGCCTCAAACACTGAGATCTTATAAGTATTTGTGTGTTGCCTGAAGGAGAAGCCTGGGGACCCGGGCAAGCTGGCTGCGCCTCCGGTAACTATGCGACGGTCATCTCTCACAATCCTGAGACCAAGAAGACCCGTGTGAAGCTGCCCTCTGGCTCCAAGAAGGTCATTTCTTCAGTCAACAGAGCTGTTGTTGGTGTGGTGGCTGGAGGTAGCCAGATTGACAAACCTATCTTGAAAGCTGACCGTGCCTACCACAAGTACAAGGCAAAGAGCAACTGCTGGCCACGTGTAGGCGGTGTGGCCATGAATCCTGTGGAACATCCCTTCGGAGGAGATAACCATCAGCATGTTGGCAAACCCTCTACCATCCGCTGAAATGCTCCTGCTGGCTGCAAAGTGGGTCTCATTGCTGCCCACCGGACTGGGCAACTCTGTGGAACCAAGTCTGTGCAGGACAAAGAGAATTAGTCCTGTTGGGCTCAATGAAGTTTGTCCTTTTGCTGTTAAAAAAAAAAAAAGAAAAGAAAGAAAAGATTCAGAGGAGAAATGATTGGGTTATAGCCTTAACCTAATGAATGAATTAATCCCTGATGGGTTGAACTGAGTGGTAAATGGAGGCAGGTGTGGTGTGTCTGGAGGAAGTGGTTATTGGGGATGCGGCTTTGGGATATATATTTGTATCTGACAAGTGGAGTCCCTCTCTCTCTGCTTCCTGATCACCATGTGAGCTGCTTCCCTTTGTCACACTCTTCTCCAGCCCCAAGGAATGGAGCCAGCCTTCTATGGACTAGGACCTCTGAAACCATGAGTCCCTAAATAAACCTTTCCTCCTTTACAGTTGTTCTGGTCAGGTTTTTTTAGTCACAGTGGTGAAATAGCTGACTAAAACAGCCCATAAAATATGCCCATAACTTCCATGCCTTTTTCTTCCCCACCTTGATGAGTTGAGCACAATTACCTTGAAGTCATGTTTTAAAGAAGGCAGAATTGCAGGAGGCAATAAATCTGATTCCCTAGATGAATGCTTAAAAGAGAGCCACCTGCCAACCAGGGAAGTCCATCACATGAGCAAGCCATAAACTTCTGTTGCATTCGAACCTGTATCATCTTTTGATTTGTTGCCACAATACCTACCATTCCCTTACTAATTTGGCTGACCCACATTTTTTTTTATTTTTTGGATGAGTGAGTCATATTTCAGGAGGGATATTGGCAAGTTTGAAAAGTTTCAGGGACAATTTAAGCTGTTGAGATACTGAAGAATTTAAGAATCACCTGGAGAGCTTTTTCAAAACACATTTTTAAAAAAATAGCCAAAGTGATTCTGCTGTGGATCCTATATTAAAAATCATTCATTTAGAACCATGGCATGGGTCACTGTTACATTGTATGCATGTACGAATATGCAGCAATGAGTCCTACCATTTCATAGGATTGTAATGCACCAATAAAAATTTGGAGAGAACAACTGTGGCTTGGGGAGAATAAATGAATGAGTTGGGGGTGGTTTTCCTTTGAAAATAGAAACATGATGATAGCCAAAGAAAGAAAGACTTACATTCATACTGGAAGAGAGCTGTCAGAAGCAGTGGATGGAAGTCAGAATAAGGGAGATTAGGATTTATTCAAGGAAAAAGATTATGATAATTATAGTTTCCCCAAAAAGAACCACCTACTTTTAAAGTAGGGGCTTCTCCCTGTCTTGTAGTATCCAAATAGTAGTATATAATAGTAACCTTAACCATCATACATTTAACAATCATTATTTCATCTAAACTTCATAACCACCTTGTGGGGCAAGTCTTTTTATAGATGAGGAAAACAAAAACACAGTCATTAAAACTGCCTGTCCATTGTCACAAAGCTAGAAAAGAACACAGGTGAAACTCCATTTCTCATCTTCAGACTCAGAGACTATTTTTTCCATTATCTGTGGTACATGTGGATAGTCCCTCCCAGACATAAGACTCTATGAAAAAGTTCGGGAGCCCTCAATGGCAGGAACATTACCTTGCCCTCCTTTTGGTTTATACAGTCACATTGCTGAGCACGTGTAATTAAAATTAAATGGCACCATCCTTCTAGCATGAAAGTGCCACGAAAGTAGGCCTTTCCTCTTTTTTTGACACAAAACCACTGCCATTATAAATAATGCTATGCACTACAGAAACCATAAAAGGAACGGAGCCCAATCTTCCAAACAGAGGGCACACAAATCCAAGAGTAAGACAACCGAGTCAATATATGCAAGTTACCTTCAGAAATTTCAGTTCTGTTTTTAATACTACACTGTAATGTTAAGTACACTGGATTAAAATCCAGGAGACCTCTTGTCTAGTTTGAGATCTGCCACCTGCCTTATTTGAGAACCTAGCCAAGTGTCTCAAGCTCTGCATGCTCTGACAACCTTACCCAGGAGCCAGGCAATGTTTATCAGAGGCAGGTGACACCACAAACGAACACAGCTATACTTTCTCTGCCTTCAGAATCAGATCAAGCCTTTATATTTAAGAACCAAAACTGTGCAGGGAATAGTAGAGAGAGGCACATGTCTAAGAAAATATTAAAGAATGAATCCAGAAAAATTATACTGCAGGACACTAGATGGGATTCATATCTCAGTATCTGTGTTTAAATGAAAAATAAAAGAGAGGGGATACATACAAAAGGCATAAATGACATGACAACCAATTGTAATCAAATATTATTTGGATCCCAGTTTTAAGCTCTAGGAAAAGAATATTTGAAAGAAGAGATTATTACTGATTTGATTCATTTATATTAAGTTCAAATATAAACAAAACTAATCTCTGCTCTTAGAAATCATATTAGTGCTTTTGTCTCATGACCTCTTCCCTGGTTCTGTGGGTGTGTTACAGTGAGAAGACTGGGTGGACTTTACAGTGCATTTTATCATTTATTATCACTCAGTAAAAAGTGTTTAAAATGAGATAAGGTGTGTGTGCTGTATATATTAATAAAGGTAAATTATGAAAGAGTTAAATGAAAAAAATCATCAATACGTTTTAGATTTGTCAAGGAAGTTTTTATGGAAGGATAGAATTGCTTTCATTGAGAAAAAGAAGTTGCTCAGGAAAACTAGACACAAAAGACCTAGGGTATATAGCACGTGTGAAAGTAGACATAAAAGCCAGAAAGTTGAAAACTGGAGAAAAGTAAATTTGAGGGTGCTGTATGCATTGAGAAGGCATAATATAGAATAGAATGCAGCATAGACAGCTGCAGGAGCTGGCTCTCACTCTGTGTTTGTTTGATAAATTGAGTTCATTGGTATGAGACTGTCCTACCATCTTCCACCAGAGGAATATCTTGGAAAGGGCGCTAGGAGCAGAGATCCTCCATCTGTCAATACCCTCCACATGCTCATTATGTGTACGGATGGATAATTTCTAGGACTTCTAGCCTGACCATTTGATTTTAATTTTAATTCTTGAGCTATAGATGACACTGGAATATTTTGCTCAGAATACCAGGTTCTCTTTCCCCCAGCAAGTCAGCACAGTTTATGGCAAATAATAAATTCAGCAGTTTCCCTTTGCCATTGGAACTTTCTTTGACGCATGTAAAGCTGGTGACTCAGAACTCTAAGCCTACGTCAAGGGTATGTGGCTGCAACAGAAGACATTTGAACAAGTCCTGAAGATAGAAAAACAATCTGCACAAGGTCTGATTCAGACAAGACAAGTCATCTATCACCAAAGACCTTCTTGTGATCCTAGGTCTGCTGATATCAGATAAGAAGTAAAGGACCAAGAAGGCAAAGAGGGCCAGGGCCATGCTGATAGTTGGAGGGACACAGAGTTTTCAAGGGCCTCTGTGATAAAAATTTGAGACTCATCCCTAAAGGATTGAAATGGTTACGATTGTACCTTGGAAGAGTTGTGTATTTACAGACTGGAAAGAGGGGAATGGAAAGTTGTTGCTAAGTGGGTTCAGAGTTTCAGTATGGAAATGGGTGGTAGTGATGGCTGCATAGCACTGTGAAGGAACTAAATACCACTAAACCCAATGGTGCACTTCAAAATGGTTAAAATGACAATTTTTGTTGCATTTTAATACAATAATATGTGTATATTTAACACAATAAAATGCACTTACAAAAATAATTTTAGTAATGCATAACTTGTAAAAGAAAAAAATAGAAACTGGTCAATCAATGTCATACCCAACGCAGGCCTGTTTTTTGTTTTGCTTTTTGGGTTTTTTTTTTTTTTTTTTTTTGGTCTTTTGTTGTTTGTGTTTTATATTTTATTGGTGGATATTAATTACACAGTACAGTTGGTTTCCTTTTTCTTTGTGGCATATCTATACATGCATATAATACACTTTGATCAATTTCACTTCCTGGTACTTCCCCTTATCCCTCCTCTCAATCTCCTTCCTCTATACTAATAGGCTCTTTTCTACATTCAAAATGTCCATTTATCCTTTTATTTCTTTTATTTTTCCTTTCCCTTTGGCTTCCATATTAGAAAATCCATATGAAATTTGTCTTTCTTGAGTCTGATGATCTCCAGTTCTACCCATTTTTGTGCAAATGACATAATTCCATACTTCATTGTGTATATATCCGACATTTTCTTTATCCATTATCTGTCAGTGAATACCTAGCCTGGATCCACTGCTTGGCTATTATGAATTGCGCTATGATAAACATAGTACGCATATATCTCTAAAGCATGCCGACTTTAATTCTCTCAAATAAAATACCAAGGGGTGAGTATAGCAGGGTCATATGTTAGGTTCATTTTTAGTTTTTTGAGGAAGCTTCATGCTAATTTCCATAGTGGCTATAATAATTTGCATTCCCACCAACAGCTTAAGAGTTCCTTTTGCCCTCTATCCTCACCATCATTTATTGTTATTTGTGTTCTTGATGATTGCTA
This sequence comes from Sciurus carolinensis, assembly GCF_902686445.1. Lineage (NCBI taxonomy): Eukaryota > Metazoa > Chordata > Mammalia > Rodentia > Sciuridae > Sciurus > Sciurus carolinensis. The sequence goes on from NC_062223.1 coordinate 109,830,028, forward strand.
TGCTGAGTAGGATGAGATAGAATTCAAATGTAATTGTGATTTGCATTCCCTGATGGTTAAAGATGGTGAACATTTTTTCATATAATTCTTGCATCTTGTACCTATTTTTAAAAGCTCAGAGCACAGGCTCTGGAATCAGACTAATAGTTTCAGACCAGGACTTTTAAGCTTTTGTCAGTTCTGTGACATTAAACAAGTTACAGAATTGTTCTAAAGCTGAGTTTCCCCATTCATAATATAGTTAATTATAGTAAGTCCTAGGATTGTGGACAGGGATAAATAAAATAATCCACATAACCTTCCTTATATAAAGAGAGTGCTCAGCAACTCTTTACTATAATTATCATTATTTTGTCACTGTTATTTGATGACAAATAAATTCATACATTACTGACTAGCATTAACATAAAAGACTTCCAAAAATCCCTCGGGAGGAGAGAAAGCAAAAGAGGACACACTTAGGAAATTTATGAAATGTCTACTATAATGCAACGCTGTGATAGATACCAGGGAAAAAGAGAACAGATCACAAACAAAAACACCACACACTCTGAAGAAGTTAGAAATCTCACTAGAGAAACGAGGTAGACACATAAAAAAGTTCAATGTGCCAAACTATAGCAATATGCAAGCTCTTCACTGAGGCCACAAGTGAGAATAAACGACCTTCTGTGAGTAACACAGCGTGGTGTTCACAGGCTTGTGCTTTGGTGCCAGCCACATCTAGGCACAAATCCTACCTCCCCCAGTGCAAGTAACTTAATCTCTCTGAGCCTCTGTGTCCTCATCAGTGCAAGAAAGATAATAATAGTAACTATCTCAGAGAGTTGTTTTGAAGTGTAAATGAGATAAATGCATATAAAGAATTTAGACCAGGACGTAGTACGTAGTAAGCCATCCATGAAAATAACCTTATTTAATCACAGTCCAATGTAGTGAGCACTGCTTACTCTTGTCTTAAGAACTAGGCTCAAAAAGGTTAAGTGGCTCCCTCAAAGTCTAGCTAGTACATGACAGATCCAGGAATTCAACCAGACTGTAGGCCTCCTAATCCAGTGCTCTAATCGACCTATGTGTTACCAGTGTCCAGTGAGTACTGGAACAGCAGTTGAGAAGATAGTTAAAACAGTGTCAGTGGAACAATAGAAAAATCTTTATGAATAAAGTAAAAGAAAAAATCAGGAAAATAAGGAAATTATTCAAAACAATGTTACTGAGAATTTGCCTGACACATATTCTCTTAAACAATGCATACCTTATCTCATTTAATCTTTACAACAACCCTTGGATACTTTTATATTAATTCCATTTTACCAATGAGATAACTGACATTTAGAGTGATTCAGAAAACATTATAAGAAAATAAGTGTTAGACTTAATTTTCTAAGACTTGTAAAGCATAATTTGATTTTGTTTAAATAAATTTTATATTTAGGCAAGAACCACAAATTTAAAACAAAAATAAAATATTATTGACTGTCACAAGGTTAGTGGGATTTGAACCCAATTCTGTCTGATATCTTAACCAAAAAGGGGAGTCCACTAGATAAGATAAAGAACATGAGTTCCTTACATATTATATGGATAAATAGCAAATCTGGGGTCTGAAATAAGTAGATCAAATCCAGGGAGAAGGAATAAAGGTGGGGAGGAGACCCAGGGAACAAAGAAGAAATGAAAAGTGTAATGTTTGCAAACAGGCTGGTGTGGTGTGGTTGAGAAGAGAGGTTAGTTTGCTTTGTTTTATTTAAATGAGTAGACCTTCACTATCACATTCCTTGATTTTCATAAGTTTGGAAAATAATGTTCTTTCTTATAGACACTACTTTTTCCTAAGAATTTGATTTTCATTTCTATGTCTAACTCCTGTAAGATAATTATATCCTGAGGGACCCAAGAAAAGTTTATCTACCTCATCAGAGGAAATGGCTTAATTCTAAAGCTAAATGGAAACTGACTCACTTCAGAATCAATAATGGCAATGACCAAGGTCATAATGGTGTCTTTGATGGTCAGAGTCTTTGCCACCCATTAAATAACACTAAGATAAAGGCTCAGGGAGGTCACTAAGAGCCACCCAGAAAATATGTTTGAATAAAAGGCTCTATAGGTCTCTGAGCTCATCTTCATGAACAGAAGTCCTTTAAGGGTAAGGACCAGCCTTTGATTATTGTGAATTTAAATTAAATTGAATGACCTAAGTATAATTTGTTGTAGAATACAGAAGACACATTTGTTTAAATTAAAATATAGATTTCTGTATTTTGTAGAGATAAGTTATTAACTAACCACTTATCTGTGAGTCCCTCAAAGAACAGTCTTATATCTGACCAATCTCTTTTACAGAACAGTGTCTAAACATAGTAGAAAAAGGGACTGAGATCAATCTTCTTGTCTGAACCCTGAGAAATAAAACAAGGTCTCAGACACAGCCTATGTTCTCATGCGATTGCACAAGGGTGAATTGAGCAGGAAACTCTACTCTTACTTTTTCCCAACTTTGGTCCCATGCCCCTTGCAGTACAGCACCAAAACCACCCAATCCTCCAGATATTCTAGACCTTCCAAAAGCTTGATCAATAGATGCCAAAAAGCTGCATGGGAAGAACCTTCCAGTCTTGTTGAGAAACAGTGATGCGTGTGGACATGAGTCACTTTCTGAGGATGTGCAAGCTGATAACTTACTTCTCAATCAGTCCAGTGGTCAAGTATCATCAGACAGCCAGGTCTTTCTCTGTTGGCACATAAAGGAAGTTACATGAAATAAGCCAGACACAGAAAGACAAGAAACTATAAGTTCTCCCTCAAACATAGAAGTTAAATAAGTTGATTTCATAGAAGTAGAGAGTAGCATAGTGGTTACCAGGGGGTGGGAAGTGTAGAAGGGTTAGAGAGAGGTTGGTGACTGACCGTAAAAATATAGTTAGAATGAATAAGTTATAGTGGTCTACAGCACAGTAGGGTATCTGCAGTTAACAAGCATTTATTGCATATTTCAAAATAGTTAAAGGATTTTGAATGTTCCCAGCACAAAGAAATGATAAATATTTGAGAAAATGAATATGCTAGTTACCCTGATTTGTTCAATATACCTTGTATATTTATGTAAAAAAAATATTATAAATATGTATTGCAAACTACCCATAAATATTTAAAATTATTTTGTCAACTAAAAATAAAATTTTAAAAGACTACCCCTTATAGAGAAGGTGAATGGCCCAGATAAAATTACTAGTGCTGATCAGTTAGAGTCCTTCGCCTAAATAATAAGATTATTATTTATGTTTGTCAAACAATAAAATAGTATTTACACCTCTCTTTCTTGGTTATGTCGTCTGATCAGTAAATTAGAATTATCTACTTCCTAATAAAGACACAATTCTGAAGGTTTGAATTACACATCCAGAACTTTCTGATTCCATTTAATATGATAACCACAGGTCATCAGCTCAACATAATCATGTAAGAGCAATTCAGGTTCTGGATTCAAGATTTAAATGTCCATATAAAGAGATAAAATCTAATTGGCTCCACACTGTGATCACCAGTCAAATCACTGTAAGTTAAACTTTTTTTCTTAGCAATGTAAATTTACATTTTTTATCTATTAAGGTACCAACCTTGGAGACTTGAATATGTATATAATACACAAAGCAAAGTAACACAGAAGCTATAGCATAGATGTACTTTTTAGGAGACTTTTCTGCATGTGATCAATTGCTGAGGAATCTGTTCTTTCTTTTCTTGATTAATGCCCTTGAGACAAATGTGAGCATTGTTGTATATTTAGGAATTTCCTAACTGTGCTCATAATTGGGTCATCTTAAATTTTGTAAATATAATAATCTGGCACATCCTGAGCCTATTCATTGGGAGCATTCAGGAGGAGGAAGAGGAGCAGGTGACCACAATGGATTGGGAAGACATCCCTGATTGTCTACGAATACCAAAGTATAGAAATTATGAAACTGTATGCTAATCAAAGCATGAATTTGAAAACCAAAGAGCACAGCACATTGGTCAATGGATGGGAAAAGCCTTGGGAATGTATAAGGCCAGCACCTGCCTGTTAGCGCTCAGGCACAAAGATGTCAACCGTTTCTTTAAGGTTGTACAAGTTAGGAATTTGGAGAATGCAGATGAGGTTTATTGAGAAATACATGTAAATGCATTTAATTGAGTTTATAAGAGCCATCACATCAAAGAGGATATTTTGTAAACAGGTCTATTCCACTCCAGAGGAATCAAAGGCAAAAGAGACTTATAATCTTTTGCAACTAAAAAGAATTTGATTCCCAAAGTACCTAAAACAGCCACAGTGGTGCACCCCTGTGACCTCAGGGACTCAAGAGCCCAAGGCAGGAAGATGGCACATTTGAAGTCAGCCTCAGTAACTCAGCCAGGCCCTGTCTGAAAATAACAAATAAAAAGGACTAGAGATGTAACTCAGTGGTAAAGTGCACTGGCTTCAATCCCCCCCCCCAAAAAAAAAAAAAAAAAAAAAACTAAACCAAAGGCCAAGGTTTGACTTTTCTTCTGTGTCTGTGATGAATTTAAGGTCTTTACCACCTTTTTAATTACAATGACATTTAGCCAAGATATTATAGGTCGATTATTGGATATTGCCCCAGATTATATAATTCTTTATATATACTAATCAAAGGTTATCAATTAGAGGTTAGTTGCTTTTTTTAAAGTATTTGATTATGTAATTATGTTCATTTATAACTTGTTTGAGTTTGTTTTTAAAGGGATTGGTCTCGTACCAAAATAATCAATTGATTGATGTGCTAGTCCCTCTCCATGGGCTGCTCTTAGGGAGAGTTTGATTATTGACTCATGTAGCCATTGTCAGTCATGATTGTTCCCTTGGTAATAACTGTTTGAGATGTAGAGACAGTATCTAAGATAAAATAAAACAACTTGTGAAAGTCTAGGCCAAGGGTACAGGAACTTCCTTATACAAATCTGGATTTATGGCTTCCCTTGAAGAGATAAGAACTCTGACAAGGCCAAGTCCACATTCCAAATTATAATAACCAGCCAGAGCCGAGGAACAGCTTCTCCTGAATAATGTGAGAACTCGCCAGCTTACCTCCATCCTCACAAGCCAAAATTAATATTACTGACCTGGCCCTGAAGACATTTGAGTTTATGATCCCTGGTATAATCTTATAAACTCAAACCAGAGTTCCAGTAAGAATCACAGATGCTTAATGTTCTTATTTTTTAGAGAAAGGATTTATTTTATTACTTTGAAATAGACTCTTGTTGCCTTTTTGAAATGTTTTAGTCCTTTGAATTTTAGCCAGTAGTTGGAATACTGACAATACTAATTTCTCTTAGTGAGCTACCTTGTTCTATCAATTTTACTTTGGGCATACTGTAGAAAGTAGATTTGAGAATTTGTAGACTCTAAATCCTAATTCCTATTACCAAACCTATAAGTTTTGTTCTATCTTCCAGCATAATCAAGAAAGAAAACTGGCACTGGCTTATGAAGAGACTGAAGAAAACTCGTTGGTAATGACAATAAACACCTGATGTACCTAGTTTATCATCAAAGCAAGACATTCAATGACATTCCAGAATTAATGGTATGACCTATAAGTTATTGTGAAAATTAATGGAGTATGTATTTCAAATAAAATCCATTTAGTAAATGAAAAATGTTTTAGTTCTACACCATTATCCTCAAAGAGATCTAAACCAAAATGTAGGAACTGTTGTACACAAAAGAGAAATGAGAATCACATTGCTGAGCATGGAGGCTATGTTAGTGTCATGGTAATGACATCGTGACCCTGTCTATGCAAACTGATGCTTTGAATGCCTTTATGATTCAGTAAAAGTGAGATAATTGGACAAACCTCTTGAAAGAGGTTTTCAGGATTAAGAACTTCAGATGCTATCATTTTCCCTCCTACTTCTATTTTGAGGAAAAAATATTTGTGAATTAAGTAGTTTAAAGGATAAGAAATCTTGCTTAGTTTTTCTCATTTGGGGATGTTCCTCCTTTGAGATAATTCCTGGGGCATTTTCATGCCTGACCCAGACACACCTCCTACATAAGTGTCTCTCTCCATTCAATGTCATCTCTACTCAACAGACAGGAACTGGGAAGTTCACTCAAGCATCTTAATGACCTCAAGTTGGGTAGCAAGATCCTGGGGCTTTTTCTGAGTCATAGGGAAACTACTGGAGGGTAACAGTCAGAACCTCACAAAATGAGCAAGTGTGAGATGAAAGCAACACCAAAGGGGAGAATTTCTCACTGTTTTCCAAGGTAGTGGTCTTTTATCTTCTCCACTTCAGTTCATTTTGTGACTATAATGCTGACCAATTACAGGAGTCATTTAAACTCTAAAGAGAGAGAGAGAAGAACTGCACCTTGCTAAGTAATCTTAGGCCCAGAGCTTTGATCATACTTCAAAAGATAACATCTCTTACCAAGATCATTCTTGGCTTTATTGTAGGCACAGGACTGATCTGCCAACAAGACAATGACATGATTCCAAGGTATCATGGAGAGTCTTCCTGATGGCTGGTTTCTTCCCCGTTTCCTTCATCTGGAATATGAAGGGGCCCACCATAAAGTTTTCACACTGCTATAAAAGAGTGAATTGAAATGAGAATGTTTCAAAAGGGAAAGGAACACTAACTTGAACACACACACTCAGAACCAAAAGAATGGGGTCATTTGATACGGTAGGTGAGTGGGTTCAGTAAAAATTAGGAAGCCAAAAGCCACTAATGATGCATGTGTCCCTCAACAGTGAGGAACCTAAGATGATTAGTAATTATTCAATCACTATAGAGTAAGTGTGGATTTCAAGCTCTAGAGTCTAAAACATCTAACTTTAAATCCTGGCTCTTTTCCATATGACTTTGGGATTTCAGTTACTTTACTTCTCTGGACTTCGGATTTCTCATTTCCACATTTCCCTTAATCACATCTAAATTTTGGGATTGTTGTAGAGTTGAATGAGAATCCTTAAAGCCTTAAATACACTTTAGTTACCAGATGGATAGCAACTATTATCATGATCATTTGTATTGTTAATGAGTAAATGAGTGATCTCTCAGAGTTCCTTTTCTCTTTCTTCATTATTCTTTTAACATTGGCCTGATGGTTAATGTACTTCCTTTGGGTTCATTTCCATCAAAGTTAAACTCTTTCAGATCCTATGACTTAGGCAAGAATAAAATAGGTAAATAACAGTCAGAAAAGGAAGTATTTGGCAATCAAAAAAGTATGCATTTCCAATTGGGTGAGGCATACCTGGAACATGTTCCAAACTGCATGTGTAATAAGATGGGGTTGCTTCTCTAAAAGAAAAGTCATTCCTCCTGCAAAATGAGGCAAGCTTTAGGTCAAAGAAAGAGAAGAATTTCCTATGCTCTTAGGATCAGAATTCTAGGATTAAAGGAGAGACTGGTTCCTGGCAGTGAAGAAGGCTGCTGACAACCACTTAGGAACCGTCCCCTTTGACACGTCTGGTGGAATGTGTATGGATGTACATATGTGTGCTTATGTATGAACTTAATATGCCAGACACCCAAGAAGCAGTAACACTGGGGCCCTGCCCCTGGTGGTGTAGATTCCAGCAGCTGAGAGCCAACCTCGGAAAGCAGGACTTCCTCTGACTTTTTTGTTCAGTGGACACTATTACTTAGGCTTCAGAATTTCCAGATGCCAGTTGTAATATGCCACCTACTCAGGACCAGATCTCACTGCTCTTCTGCTGGTATACAGGTGATACCCACTTGCTGGCCTGATAATGTCTCAAGAGTGACACCATGTGGCAGTGACAATAACCCAAGACTCCCCAAACCACTAAGTAGATTTCTGGTTTTCTTTGTTTGTTTCTGGTTTTCTTTCCTTGATATAAATCTTTGGATTGAGTAAGACCCTAAGGTCTTTGTCATCATGGGATGGAGTACCCAGAGATAAAAGAAAAATCTTATTATAATCAATGAGATAGAGATATAATGACCTAATTGGATTATAAAAAGAAAATGTGTTTGTATGTTGTGTTCCAACTGGAAATACCGGCTGGACAGGTGGTGGGAGACTCACCTGTAGGCTTAATGACAGACAATAGGTTGTGCTTCCTACAGGGACCAGGAGGCATAGTAAGCAGTAACAGGATGCTAGGCCAGTCAGGAAAGCCAGGCCAAGAGGACCCCTATGAACAGATCAAATAAAGTGACTTCGTCAGGCAGATCAGCACTCAGTCAGTCTCTATGGTCCCTGGTTCACAAGACTGGGGATCAAGAAGAGATTTCAGTTTTGGGTAGCACAGTAAGGCAATAAGGACAAGAGAAAAACAATTCTAAGTAATTAGGACCAGAGGCAGGATAAGTTACTAAGATAAAGACCTTACACACAGCCTGGGTCAGAACACGCTTATTATATAACAAAGCCAGGTTCTGTTTCCAGAAATAAGATACAAGAGACCTTCATTCATTCGCTCAAATACATACTGAGCCCCACTACGTGCCAGGCATATAGCAGCATACAAAACTCCATGTTCCCAAGGAATTTGTACTCTATCAGGGGAGATAGACAATAAATAAAATTCAATTTAAAATATGTAACAAATGGTGATTAATGCAATAGAGAATAAGAAAGCAGAGAGGAGAGATAGGGCATGATGGGGACCAGAGGGAGATTTGAAACAGGAAGGCCAAGGGAAACCCTCTCTAAGAAGGTGGTATGGAAGCAAAGACACAAAGGACATAAGAAAGTGAGCCATGTGGCCATCTGGAGGAAGAGCATTCCAGATAGGGGCAAAAGCACATAGGCAAGAGCAAAGTGGGTCTGCGTGGGGAACTGCCAAAAGGCCAGTATGACTGCAGTAGAATCGGTGAGGGGGTAAATAATAGGAGAAAAGGCCCAAGAGTTGTGCAGGCAATTGTGTGGGCCTTGTGGTCCATACTAAGGGCCTCATTCTGAGCTGAATGGAGATTAGTGGGGTCTCTACACAGAGGTATTAAGATGAGACCATAAGGGACACAAGGCAAAAATGGGCAGATAGGTCAGAATTCCATTAGAGCCACCCAGTAATAGTGGCTGGGACCAGTACATCTGCATGAAGGTAGTGAGAAGTGGCTGGGTTCTGGGTGTGCTTTGAAGGTAGAGCTGACAGTTTCCTAATAGGTTGGCTATGAGATAAGAGAGAAAGAGAGGACAAACAAGCATGACTCCAAGTTCACTGCCTGAGACATCAGCTAGATTTCAAAGAGGTCAGGCTGGACCATATACCCCCACCTATTCAAGGATTTGAGTTCCCTCTTAAGCCCACAAAGATGCCAGGTACCTGAATGCAGGCAATTGAGTTTGACCACAAGCTGTGAGGGTGAGAGAAAAACAAAGAAGTCATCACAAAATCTCTGTTTTAGGTCCTCTAAAGTCAATGGAACTCTGTCTCCCAGGTCACACCTGCTGTTTGGAGGTACCAATATCCTGAGACTACCAGCACATGTAGAGTCAAGTTATATTGTTTTCTTCTTTCTTACTTATCATCAGAGGAGTAAAGGAATCTCAAACACACACAGTCTTCAGAATAGAGCATCTCTTTTAAAAATTAAAAAGAAGGCTCGCATGCACACATGCTTCATATATCCTTCATGCCTGCTAGCTTAAGAAATCAGAGGTTCCACTTACCAATTCAGTTTGACAGCTACCTTATAACCACAGTTCCTCCATAGGAAGGGTTGCCTCTGAGAAATTTAAGATTTCCTGTTTACATTTTACACATTCTGGAAAGGTAAGTCAATCCACAAAGATGCTTTGCTCCTGAGATCTCCAGGGACTTTCTTACAAATATGTGAGTGTTCTCTGTGCTTTGGGGTATGCTTAATAGTCACCCTGCTATCTTCAATAGTTTATTTTTAATGAAATGCTGACATTTTAGCATCTCCTTGCATAACTGCATTCTAGGGTATCTGTCAAGAGTGACAGCAATTCAAGAAAGCATGGAAAATAATCTGCCTGTTATCAATCCTGTCTTCAGTTTTTGTACAAATTGCTATACCCTTGAAACTAATTTTAGCTGGCAATGGAAAATCAATACAAGTAACAAGAGATGGTTTAATCTCTTTAGGTATGTTGTAACTCACATCACTGCACGCATATTCATTCCTTTTTATGGATATGTCAGAAGTTCCAGAAAGAAATGCAGAGTATGAAGGAAACTATATCTGTATCCAAATAATGGGCAGGAATTCTACCAACAAAAGCAAAATGTCCTTCAGGGGCATGTATGACAGTCACACTGTGTGATAGAATAAGATTTGAGTGATTGGTCTTATTAAATTGTGCATACACCAACCATGTGTCTCAGATAACAAAAAAAGTAAGTACCATGGGTCAGTCTGTTTTGAAGTGTGTACCCCAACACTGTACCCATGTTGGCAATCTTGTATCAGTGATTTTGAAAAGCAACAGATTCCACGTGGCTTTCTCCCCTACTGTAATAAAATTTGCTTCTCTGTTGTAATGATCAAGTAAGAGAAATCTTTGGTATAGTCACCTACTCTGGGTTCTAGAAAATTCAGCATCCACTGTTCCTTATGGACATAATATATATTTTTTTCTAGTACTACCAAGGATTTATATGAAGTAAAATGCTTAAAATTCACATCTTCCATCCCTTTCAGAATTTGTCATTGTCCTAAGAAGGCTTCAGAAAATTGTCAGAAGATAGCCTGGATACAAGTGAAATACAAAAGGATGAATATTGTATAATTCCACTTACAAGAGGTACCTAGACTAAGGAAAATCATAGAATAAAAGTTGCCAGGGGCTGGGTAGAACAGACATGGGGAATTACAGTTAAATGGGTACAGAGTTTCTGTTCAGTATGACAAAAATTTTGGAAATAGTGATAATGATTGCAAATATTGTGAATGTAATTAATGCCAGTGAATTTTACGTTTGAAATGATAATTTTTATGCTATAAATAGTTACCACAATAAAAAAATCATTTAAAAAATAGTCTGAAGATACTACGGTGGAATTTTCCCTTCCACCCCCATTAACGGGTTTTCCCTCCAGCTTCCAAAAACTAAATTAGTACTGTCTGTATTAGAAAAGAGCCCTTTCCACATGCCAGAAAGCAATGGAGGTATTTGTGCTCTTGCTTATAGATTAGAAGGAAATATGGTTCAGAAATTTTCTCAGTATACAAAATTTATATATACATGCATAAATTATTTAGCACCTCATAATGGAAACCATCAGTTATTTGATCCACCCATCCGCATCTATGATCTTTCTCCCTAGAGAGAATCACTTTTACATGATTCTTCTGGTAGTTAACTACTAACCTCTAAATAGTATGCTTAAGTCACTCTTTCATACTGTATCATTTTTACTGATTATTTGTAACTTCCTGCTCAAAGACATGAATGATGGCTCATTTGTACTACCTCCCACTTTCTCTACCCTCTACTTCCTAATATAGTTACACCACTGTTCTCAGTTCCTCCCACTAACCATCTCAGAAACTTCAGATGTTAAACCTCCATTTTTATTCACCATTTCTCTTGACTGTCCATTTGGAGCTGGGATTTCAGTGATTCTCTCTTCTCTTCACCCTCCACTCCCTCTTTTGCTTCCTAACATCTGTCAGTTCTAGCTTCACCTTTATGAGGTCAAGGCTAATAGCGGTTATAATGGCAAAACCTTTTATGCTTTCTTTATAAGTTCATTGCACAAGTTGAACACAATAAACCATGTTTATATTGTTGTAATCAGATAAGTGGTTGTTGCAGAGCCACTAGAGTATGTTAGGAGTATTCTTCTCTGAGATCCTAATGCCATAACCCCTCTGACACATTAGGAAAATTTGTAATCTTCAGGGCAAAAAGATTCTCCCACTTTATCCTTAGCAATAGCTGAAAATCACAATTAATTGACTGCAGTTTGGGATCATAACTGTCTTTCTAATTGGTTGGTTAGTTGGTTGTTTTTATTGAAGTTACTGATGGCGTTTTCTTCTTGTGTCCTGATTCAATCATCCCCCAAAGTTGCTAGGATATTCAAAGTTTGAGGAATTGTTCCCTAAACTTTCTGGTCTATTGTCTTCTCCATCACACACTTCTATGACCCACCTGGCAGTACTCTCCATATTTCTGCTTCTTTGGGAAAGCAGCAATTTTCTCAGCATGCTGCACAAATGCTTTTACCCTGAGTTCAACAGTTAGAAGCATCATCTGCCTGAAGTTTTCACCTCCTACTACTCTCATTTTGAAATGAAGTATCTTTCCTGATAAAAACTCTCAATAAATCAAGTGTAGAAGAAATGTACCTCGATATAATGAAATCCACATAGGACAAGCCTACAAATAACATTATACCCAACTTGGAAAGTTAAAAACTTTTACTCTTAGACTAGGAACAAGGCAAGTCTGTCTGTCCACACTCACCATTTCTATTCGGTGTAGTACTGGAAGTCCTAATCAGGGCATTGGACAATAAAAAGAAATAAAACAAAAAGAATGAAGGAAAATTGTCTTTCTTGACACATGATAAAATCTTAGAGAAAACCCTAAAGATTTCACACACACCAAAAAAATGCTAGAATCAAAAAGCAAAGTTAGTAAAGTTGCAGAATACAAAATCAACATAGAAAAATCAGTGACTATTCTAGACAGTAACAATGCACTATCTAGAAGAGAAATAAAGAAAACAATCCCATTTACAACATCCAAAAAGATAAAATATTTAGGAATGAACTTAACCAAGGATGTGAAAAACCTATACATTGAAAATGATTTTTAAAATGCTGAAATAAATTAAATCAGATACAAATAAATGGGAAAATATCCCATTTTATGAATAGGAAGACATAATATTTTTTAAATAGAGACATTACCCAAAGCAATCTACAGATTTCAATGCAATCCTTATGAAGTTTGTAATAACAATTCTATATAAATAGGGAAAAAAACAATTCTGAAATTCATATAAAACCACAAAATACCCTGAATAGTCAAAGCAATCTTAAAAAAAAAAAAGAACAAAGCTGAAGGCATTAGACTTCTTTACTATAAAATATACTGCAGTTATAATAATCAAATCAGTATAGTACTGGCATTAAACAGATCAGTGGAAGAAAAAAAAAGAGCCTAGAAGTAAATCCATACATTTATAGTCAATTGATCTTCAGAAAAGGTGCCAAGAATACAATGGGGAAAGAACAGTCTTCTATAAGTAGTTTTGGAAAAACTGGATATGTACATGTGGAATGAAATTGGAACTTAATCTTACACTACACACAAAAATCAACCCCCAGAAATTAAAAACTTACACTAAAGACCTGAAACTATAAAACCACAAAACTTCCAAACATGTTTTCTTCTTATATCCTATGATTTCATCACACCCAAAGTTTCTGGTCTCATTCCCTAAAGTTTTTAGTCTATTATCTATTCCATCACATACTTTTACTTCAGTGACCTACCTGACAGAGCTCTATGACATTGATCAAAGACCAGTAAAATGACCCCAGAAGCATAGCTAATAAGATCAAAAACAGACAAATGAGATCACATCAAACCAAAATCTCTGCACATCAAAGGAAAACAATCATCAGAGTAAACGGAGCCTACAGAATAGGAGAAAGTATTTTCAAGCTGCACATCTGATACAAGGTTAATACACAAAACATATAAGGAAGTCCTACCATTCAATAGTAAGAAAACATTAACCCAATTTTAAAATGGGCAAAGGACCTGAAAAGACACTTCTCCAAAAAAGACAAATGGCAACAGTTATGCAAATAAATGCTCAAAATCACAATTTATCAGGGAAATACAAATCAAAACTACCATGAACTATCATCTCACACTTGTTTGGATGGATTTTAGCAAAAAACAGCAAACGAACGAAAGGTGTAACAAGTGTTGGCAAGGATGTTCTGAAAAGGTAACAGCTGAACCTTGTTGGTGGGAGTGCAAATTTATAAAACCATTATAGAAGACAGTATGGAGTTTCCTCAAAAAACTGGTAGACCTATAGTATAATCCATCAATCCCTCTACTGAGTATATACACAAAAGAAATGAAATCAATATGCTAAAGAGACATCTGTACTCCCTTGTTTATTGCTACACTATTCACAATAGCCAAGATATAAAATTTTGATCTGTTGATATACAGCTGAATGAACTAAAAAATGGAATAATATTCAGAGGGAAAGTCATTTGCAACATGGATGAATCTGGAGGACATTATGCCAAGTGGAGTAAGCCAAGTACGGAAAGACAAATACTGTGTAATCTCACTTACATGTGGAATCTGAAAAAGTTGAACTTAACAAAAGCGGAGAGTAAAATGGTGATTAGGAGGGCCTAGAGCAGGTGGGAAATCGGGAGATATTGGTCTGAGGCTACAAAATTTAATTAGAATGAATATGTTCTGGAGGTCTATCATACAGCATGGTGATAATAGAAATAATATTGTAATATTTACTTAAATTACCAAGAAAGTAGATCTCAAATGATCTTACCACAAAAACATGATAAATATGTGAGATGATAGATATTTTAATTAGCCTGGTTGTGGTAATAATAATTTCACAATGTGTACATACATCAAAACATCACATTGTATACCACAAATATGTGCAGTTTTTTCTCAACTAAAAATAAAAATTAAAAAATGAAGCAACAAGTCCATTACATAAATGAATAGACTTGTTACTTGACAAGATTCAAAGTAGGGCTAGTGAGCAAGACAATCCCAAAAACCCAGAATGACCAAAAAATCATATATAGATACAGATATAGATATAGATGTAACATTCTTCTCTAATCATCTTTTTACCCACACCCAAGGACTATTTCTTTAATGGGTTGTTTCCTCCATCACACTTTTAACACCCTCAAAACTGTCTAATTTGTCTGTTTACTCAAAGTTTATTTCTCTACCAGAGTCTAGGAGCTCTTTTCTGTCAGGTTCTCTGTTGTATACCTAGCACACTATTAGACACAGAAGTAGGTGCTCAATGGGTACTGCTTGGATGAATGCATTATTTAATAGATAAATGAATAGAAATGCTATATCTTTACCATTGTAATCCCATGAAACTATTGGTATAAATTACAAACATAAGAAAAATTAAAGTGGTTTTATGTCATAGAGAATTTAGCATGCTCACTACTTTGTAATATTTCTTTCTGTAACCAAAGAAAGCCCAATCTTTGGACTCCAAATAAAAGAAATGACAACTTTTAATTGGATTTCATTATTGTCAACCATTTCAAAAGGGACAGATCATCTCACCTCTACATGAGCAGAGTCCACAAATAGTGACCAGGTCATGTTCTCAGAATTTGACCTTGAAAGAATCTTTCACTTCCCCACTTAAGGTACTATTTGGACTTTTAAAACAATGCAAGGGACAAAACTTTAGCAGGAGAGGACTAAGAAATAGGTACAAGTATTATCAAACAATTGCTTCAAATTCTCAGCTAGATAATAAAAGGAATTTTGTGGAATGCCTCTTTAGACCTAAAAATGTCTCTTAGAGTCTGAATTTTT
This sequence comes from Sciurus carolinensis, assembly GCF_902686445.1. Lineage (NCBI taxonomy): Eukaryota > Metazoa > Chordata > Mammalia > Rodentia > Sciuridae > Sciurus > Sciurus carolinensis. The sequence continues at coordinate 109,845,581 of NC_062223.1, forward strand.
CACTTACAGTTTTGTGAAAATAATTATTTAATTAAAGACCAGGCATGGAAAAACAACTTTATTGTGACCTCCTGCCAAGTGTTTTATTCCCTTAGAACACTGACTAGCCAGTTTTGTAATCTCAGATTAAGTTCGTCTGTTGGTGACATGATAATTAATGTAATTCATTGTGATCCACATCTCTTTCATTGCCTGTATACAAGTCGTATTCCAAGGAGCAGGCCTCCTCACGTGCAGTTCAACAAATATTTATTGCTTGCCTAATTTGTATTGATATGATATTATGCAAAACCTTTCTGTTCCCAAAACAAAATATCTTAGGTCTTTTTGTTTCCTGTTTCCACTTGAAGTGCTTTATCCTCTAGTCAGTTTTCTCCTCACCACTTCCAAAGAGTGATATTTTGTACACATTTCCCAGATAATCTGTGGTAAAACTATGAAGTGGAATATTATTCAGCACAAAAAAGAAATGAGCTTTCCATAATGGTTGCACCAATTTACATTTCCACCAGCAATGTATGAGTGTACCTTTTTCCCCACATCCTCACTAACATTTATTCTTGCTTGTATTCATTTTTTCTAAATTTTTTTATTTTTTCTGATTAGTTGTACATGACAGTAGAATGCATTTATACATTTTGATAGATCATACATAAATGGAGTATAATTTCTTATTTTTCTGATTATACATATTGCAGGATCACATTGATCATGTAGTCATATGGTTACTTGTATTTTTGATAATTGCCATTCTGACTGGAGTGAAATGAAATCCAGTGTAGTTTTGATTTGCATTTCTCTAATTGCTAGAGACGTTGAACATTTTTTCACACATTTGTTGATTGATTGTATATCTTCTTCTGTGAAGTGTCTGTTCAGTTCTTAAATGGAACCACTATTTGACCCAGTTATCCCACTTCTTGGTTTATACTCAAAGGACTTAAAATCAACATACTACAGTGACACAGTCACATCAGTGTTTATAGCAGCTCAACTCACAATAGCTAAATTATGTAACCAACTTAGGTGTCCTTCAACAGATGAATGGATAAAGAATATATGGTATATACATGATGAAATATTACTCAGCTTTAAAGAATAAAATTATGGCATTTGCTGATAAATGGATGGAGTTAGAGAATATCATGCTAAGTGAAATAAGCTAAACCCAAAAAGTCAAAGACAGAATGTTTTCTCTGATATGTGGAAACTAATTCACAATAAGGGGCAGGGGATAATAGGGAAGAACAGAGTTACTTCATATTAGGTAGAGTAAAGGGAGGGGAAGGGGCATAGGGGTAGGAAGGATTGTAGAATTAAACAGACATTATTACCTCATGTACACATATGATTGCATGACTGATGTGATCTTACAATATATATAATCAGAAAAATGAGAAATTACATTCCATTTATGTTTCATCTATCAAAATGTATAAATACATTCTACTGTCATGTACAACTAATTAGAACAAATAGGAAATTTTTAAAAAATGAAATGAGCTATCAAGTCATGAAAGGACATGAAGGAAGAGCTTAAATGCATGTTACTTAAGTGAAAGAAAACAATCTGGAAAGGCTACATACTGGGCAATTCCAACCATATGACATTCTGGAAAAAGCAAAACAAAGAAAAGAGTAGGAAGGAAAAGGAAGGTGTGAATAGGCCAAGCATAAGGATTTTTAGGGTAATTAAAATACTCCATATGGTACAGTGATGATGGGTCACACTTAAGGTTGAACCCATAAGATTGAAAACCCCCAGAGTAAACCCTAATGTACACTCTAGACTCTGAGTGTGATAATAATACGTCAGTGTATGTTGATTGAGTGTAACAAATGTACTATTCTGGAGCAGGATTTTGGTAGTGAGAGAGATTGTGCCTGTGTGAGATCAGAAGATAAATGGGAGCCCAGATACTTTCCACTTTGCAATTTTGCTGTGAACTAAACTTCTCTATAAAAATAAAGTCTATTAAAAAAAAAATCTCCAGTGTTCCCAAAATAAGTAATCCCACTGTATGACTCTATTTGGATGTTTAGAACATAGTAGTGAAGGGAATGTTATATGTAATTCAATCTTGATTTATTTTTAATTCATCTTCCTTCTATACACACAAATGTGGTGCAAATGTGCCCTGTCTTTGCACAAACACATACTGCTCAATGCCTTACTGACAGCCAGAACATAAAATGTATGTTCTTGACTAAATTTGTCATTCTGAACTCTAACCCAGCAAACTTAAAAGTGTCAAAAGTGCTTGTAAGTCACTAACCTCTGATTAATTAATGTGCAAAGAAAGCACAACCTTCCAAATGTTAAAAACCTTTGGACTATTCTTTTGACTAGAAAAAAAATATTTATTTAAGGTAATGATTAATCAATAAGTCAACTAACCCAAAAGGACTTTATATTACTAGCCAAAGCAGTAAGCACTATAAATTAGAAAATGACATAGCCCTTTTCACCTTGTGAGCCTGAGACATAGCCAAGAACCAATAGTTAAAAAGATCACCAGTGCCCAACCATTATTCTCAGCAAACAGTAGGGCCAGGAGCTACATTTGTACAATATGATACCATATTTGCTTAACAGAGAAAGAAATGTGCCCAAATTTCACATAATCAGAATCCAGAAATTAATATTGCAGTTTGGAAGTTGCTAGATTTCCACAACTAAATTATGGATATGAAGTATAATGTGGGACTCCCACATCCATTTCCTGTTTCTATGATTTACCATCTAATTGGCTCCTGAATCAACCACTTGGAGCCCAACACCAAGCTGTGAGACACATGCTGGGGTGGTAGGGTTTGCCAAAAAGCAGTCTCACAGTATTCTCCTGAAGTCACTGGAAGTAGATTTGTTTCTACTGATTAAAGGTGGAGTGAGAAGCCCCCAAATTATGTAATAGAGTAAGAAAAAAAAAACCTCTAGATTTCTAACCTGGCATAGTGTCCACTGAATCCACAGATTTTCTTCTTTTTTTTTTCTCAAATTGTATTAAGTTGAATATTAAGGATTTTTATTGGCGCATTATAGTTACACAAAATAGTGTAATTCATTGTGATATATTTGTATATGCACACGACATAATTTAATCTCATTCCCAGTACCTCCCCTTTCCCTCTTCTACCTACCCCTGATCCCCATCAACTCTACTGCTCTCCCTTCTGTTTTCATGAGGTCTCATTTTATCTTTTTTTTCACTTTAGCTTCCACATGAGAGAAAACATATAATGTTATGTTTTTCAGTTGCACACATTTTCCTGAAAATGACATAATTTTATTCTTCATGACTAAGCAATACTCCAACCACAAGGAGGTTTTCTTAGGTATTGTTAGTTGTAAGAATAAAGAATCATTCAAATAATTGCAAGGGGAAGTGGATCGGGGCATTGGTGCATGGAGGAAATATTCTGTAAGAGTTCAGAAATTCAGGAAAATATGAACAGCATGGCCTCAGCGGGAATGAAAGCTAAAGCATCTAGATGTTTCTAATGCTGCGATATTTGATCTTCTTTCTAGTACAACTAGAAGAGGAAAACACAAATCCTCTCTGGAGAATTCCTTCCTCAGATCAGGTCTCAACAGATTTCTATAGTCATGAGAAATAAAGCATCATTAATAATAGCAAATGTAGGGTGGGTGGAACGTTCATATTTTGCTGCTGGAGTTTAACAATGGTGTTACTTACTTGGAGATCTGTTTGGTCCTCTCCTATAACATTAAACAAACACATCTTAGCATGTCCACCCTCAGAAATGTACTCAAGAGAAAAGAAAATACGTCCTCCAAAAGACTTGGACTTAAATGTTCATTGCAGCTTTATTCATAATACCTTCAAACTGGAAATAACCTGTATGTCCTCCAAACAGATAGATGGAATAAACAGATTTTGCTATAAACCTACATGGAACACTACTCAGCAGTAAGAAAGGAATGAATTACTGATAAACACTGCAATGTTGTACTTAGTGAGAGAAGCCAGAAAACAAAAAAGAGTACATCCTGTATGATTCCATTTATATGAAATTCTGGAGCAGGATAAACCAATCTAGACTGTCAGAAAGTAGAACAGAGGTTACTTTGGGTAGAGAGTGGGTGGGGAATAAGCTGCAAATAGACTGGGGATGTTTTCACATGATGGGAATAATCCTTATCTAGATTGTGGTGATGGTTACCCAGGTATAGACAGATGTCAAATTTTATCAAACTATAAAGCTTAAAATAATTACATTTTATTTCATTTAAGTATGCCACAAAATATTCTTTTTAAAGAAAAATAAGTTTTTTTGAAAAGAAAAATTTTAAAAGGAAGAAAATTAATTACTTTATCCTTTCTGAAATAACATAGTGTATGTTCTATTTCAGATTTATCACAGGTTGCTGTACAGAGTTTTGAGGAGAGAATTTTTTATTTCTTAATACTTAATGCTACGATTAGTGATATTTGATGTAAATTATACTCCTAGAAGGAATAAGTCTTTCTTTCAACAAACTAGACATTAGCCTTTTGCCCTCCAGTTTTTTTCCTAGTAATTTTTACCTTTAGGAGAAAATACAACAACAAAACATATATTGTCAGAAAAGTCCCTGGAGCAAAGACAAACCATATATTTTCAATCAAAAATACATCTGAAGAGTCATTCAGACTGCAGCACTGGTTTGCAAGGATGTTGCATTTTCCCTCTGAATATTTTAGGTGATCAGTATTCTAAAAGCAGAGCAGATCTGCAATAGTACTGATCAAAACACATAAATCTTTTAATTTATATGAATTGAAGTTGAATATTTTATTACTTATAGATAAATACACAAATTTACTGAAACTTCCAACAATATAGATTGGGAGTTTTAAACAAACAATCTAATTTCTATGCTACTTCGGTTTTATAACATATGGTTCTCAGGCATTTATTTTAATAGGGTTCTTATTACCATTGTATTTGTTTTATTTTAAATGTTATCAGATTAATTTATTCTCTGCAGCATTTGTTCTTAATCGCGAATGGATCAGGTACCTGCTTTGTAAAGGCTACATTTTACAAGTCTTTCCCAGAACTGCCAGTTCCCAACCAGGAGGTCTGTCCTAACCTCAAAGGCCATGCTCTCTAACCTATGTGCTGTGCCATCTCTGAACTATTACAGTAACATTCAGAACCAGCGCACATGAAATATTAATGTGCACTCTGGCTTGAACCCAGTGGACCTCATTCTGCTTGACCTTCTGCCAGGTCTCCCATGTTGATCCACACCCAGGGACCCAACCTCTGTCTGCTTTTGCCCTGGCTTCCTGGCTGCTGAATGGTGCCAGGGGAGTCAGAAACCCCAGGTAGCATGGAACACTACCAATCCAGTCCCTCTCAGCTGGGCTCATCTTCACTTCTTTGTTCAAAATGCAGTGACTATTCTGACCTTCCACTCCTAGTTTCTAATGGTAGGCTTACTTATTCTCTATACCAAAAAAAGAAAAGAAAAAAGAAGAAGAAGAATTTTACAAGGAAGATAAATTTAGCATGATATTATTAACTTTCACCTCCTTCTAAGAATTTCTCTACAATTTTATTCTTTTCTTATTCTCCCACTCCTTCCTAAACTTTATGTCCTCAGTGTCCCTATCTGACTCTCAGTCTCTTATGTCTTTGTCTCTGTCTCTTATGCACATACCCTTCAATACTTTCCTCTCTCCTACTCTTTCCCCGAATACTTCTTTTTTTATAATTAAATTTGTTTTTAACTGGTGCATAAGAATTGTCCATATTAATGGGTACCATAATGTTTTGATACATGTGTACATTGTATAATGTTTAAGTCAGGCTAAACATATCTATCTCTTCAAATATTTTTCTTTTCCTTATGGGGAAAATCTCTAAAATTCTTTCTTCTGACTTTTGGAAGTGTACAGAAAAATATTATCAATTGTCACTCTGGTATGCAGAAGCACACCAGAATTTTTTGCCTCCATCTAACTCAACACAACTTATACCCTTTGATCAACCCTTCCCCATCTGCCCCTCCCCACTACTTTCCACTCTCCACTGCTATGAGGTCAACTTTCTTAGATCTCACATGAGTGAGATCATGTGGTACTTGTCTTCCTGTACCTGGCTTATAACATTTAACATAATGATATCCAATTCCATTCATGATGTTCAGAATGCCAGGATTTTATTTTTTATTGCTGAATAATATTTATACTGTTGATAGGTACCCATTTTCTTTATCCATTAATCATTGTTGGACACTAGGTTGTTTCCATTTGTGGCCTGTAATGAACATGGGAGTACAAATGTCTCTTCAACATAGTTATTTCATTTCCCAATTCCCAGTAGAGGTATTGTTGGACCATATGGTAATTCTGTTTAATTTTTTTGAGGAAGCTCCATACTGTTTTCCACAATGACCATATTAATATACAGCCCAACCAACACTGTATAAGGGCTCTCTTTTTCCACATCCTCACCAGCACTTATTATTTTTACTCTTTTTGATAATAGTCATCCTTACTGGTATCTCCTTGTGGTTTTGATTTGCAATTCCCTGATGATTAGATGTAACATGACTTGGTTTCTATCCTAAATAAATAGTGTCCTACTTCACACTCTATTCCTTTTTGATCCAGACTATTGTTACATATTTTTTATTTACATTTCTCTCTTCCTACATGGTATATTAAGATATTCTATGAGCATACCCAATAACTTACTACACTATTTACAAACTACACTTGGTGAAATTCCATTTGTTTTTCAAAACCCAGTTCAAATACAACTTCCTCCATGGAGACTTAATTCCTTTGACAATTTTCTTTAAAATTCCTTTATGTCTCCTTGTATGTATGTATAATATGTTTCTAATACTCTACTGTCACGTGTATCTTAAAAGAACAAATTTTTAAAATATTTCTAAAAATGGGAAAAAATTCTTTATGCTACTTTATGATCTTTACACAGTCTGTCTTGTATTGCTGTTGTTGGTTTAAATACCCTAACTATGCTGCAAGATTGAGTGTAGAAGTGACATGTCTTGCTCATATTTGTAGTTTTCACACTCTATTCCTTTTTGATCCAGACTATTGTTACATATTTTTTATTTACATTTCTCTCTTCTTACATGGTATATTAAGATATTCTATGAGCATACCCATATGGCGTTAAACCTTATACATAATAAGAGTTTGCTGTAGTTAATTTTTAATTGTCACTATTAATATAAAGCACTAAAGAATATTGTATGAGGGAAAAAATTCATACTAATTAACTGAAGTTTATTTCTGTGGCTTTAAATCTTTTTAGGTTATAGACTTTTGAGAATTCATTGAAAGCTATGGACTTGCACGGAGTTCAGAAGTTCCATAAAGTCATTCATGAGCTCCAGCTGGGAACTAGTGGTTTTAATTATTTTGATGATGGCAGTAGTGATGCTGGTGACTGTAAATGTGTGATCAATTATCTCTACAGAATGAGAGATCAAGTTGCCCCCAGTCTGGGGAGAAGCTCTTCCTGGGGCCTCAGGGGAAAGGGAAAACTTGCCTTTGAGAATCGTGCCTTTCTCCATTTATCATAGAGACTAACATAAAAGCAGGAGATATGTTAATCTGAGCACAGGTCTTTCAAAAGCAGCACATACCCTGTGTGATCACCAGTTGCTGAAGATGCAAGTGAAACAGTTCTAAAAATAGCTGACATCCCAAGGACTCAGCTAGAACATCTGACAACCATTTTTTAACCAGTGTTCTTATATTTGAATTATTTAATCTTCTGATTGAATTATGAGTCTTCACACCAGCGTAATTTTTTTTTATTTTATACAGTACAGGTTATACTCCCAGTATACAAAATTAATAAATAATAATTAAGGAGATTAAAGAGCTAAAAATTTTAATTTTTCAGTATTATTTACATAAATCTGACACTGAAGGCACAGGTCTGCTGTGAATGTGTTTCAGACAAGTTAACTAGGGATATTGGTGGTATTCAAATGTTATTATGACAGTAATTCAGCATCCCTCTGAGAGATGCAATTTAGTAGAAGTACAGAATATAATTACTAGGTATCCCAAAGCTAATTGCCTAAACAAAAGCAAATATTTCATTATTTGTTATAATAATCACACATTTTAACAGTGGTAGTCTATCTTAGGACATTTTAATAATAATTACTGTCCCCATCTGCCTAGACAGTAGTGAGATAGTCAAGGGATTTTTCAAGTGTCTGTGTATGTACTACTCTTAAGTCAGAAATACATTGGACTTTCTACTTATTTTGTATATTCCTTCAATATTAGTGTTCTTATTAATTAGCATCTTACATTGAGGATCTTAAAATTTACAAGGAGTTTTTGTATACATTGTTATATGATCCTTATCCTTTGAACTAGGTTAATTAGGCATTGTGAAGTATAATCTAAACTATAAAAATAAGATACGGGGTCCTATGAAGTGAATTTGTACCTACTCACAATTCTTACATTAGAGTCCTAATCTCCAGTGTGACTATATTTGGAAATAGGGTCTTTAGGAAACAATTAAGATTAAATGAGACCAGAAAAGAAAGGGGTCCTGATCCTGTAAGATTATTTGCTTTATAGGAAAAGAAAAAGAGAAATCTCTCTCTCTCTCTCTCTCACTATCCCTCTCTCTCTCCCTCTTTCTCTCTCTCCCCCTCTACAGGGGATCCCAGGGAGAAGACAGCTGTCTACAAAGGCAGAAGGAGAGCCCTCCCCAGAACCGGTGCTGGAACCCTGCCCCTGGACTTCCAGCCTCCAGAAGTGTGTGAGACTCTGTGCTGTTTAGACTACCCTTCCTGTGGTATTTTACTATAACAGCCAGAACACTAGGACACAGGGAATTTTCCCCCAAAGTCTCTTCAGTTTTAGTACCAAATGAAGAGCCCTGATGCCTCTCTCATTCCAGTTCTATTTCCACCAAAATGCATCATCTCTTAGGAAATCATTGACAGGTTGGGAGTGATTTATTTTTGCTCAAAGGGTTACATGAAGGGCAAGAAATAAATTCACACTATCATTAAAATGAAGAAATCATTGCACAGGGAAAAATAACACTTTAACTAGAACAAATCCTTTGGCCTTTGAAAGACATAATGTTCTAGTTTGGTTTTCCTTCATATTTCCTTCTTATGATTTTGGAAAGGAAATTGTCAAGAGAACCATTCTAGTGTGTTCTGAAATCTCCCATGGACTCTCTCCGCTCTGCAGCTCCATCTAAGGTAGTCTTCCTGCCCCAAACACCAGCCATCCCAAACTAATAATTAAACAAACAGGGCATCTCAGGTGAATCTCTGCTTCTATTACAAGGATAAGCAATACCTTTCTAGGTCAAATGTGAGAAGGCATATTGGACTCAGGAGAGGGATTTTAAAGCCCCATACCTGTTTTGTACTCACAAGAACAGATGAACAGAGAAATCTGAGATATGGTAGTCAGAATGTACCTCTGAGTTTAAAAACTGTTCTGTTACTCTTAAAATGACCACGGTTTGCTTCTGAAGAGGCAAAATATATAAAAACAGAACATGCAGAAGAGGAAGAAGAAAGTAGGAAAAGCAGAACAGAATGGAGAGTACACTCTAGATGTTTCAGAAACAGTGTGAGAATGTCTATGCTTTGGTTATGATTTGAGTGTGACACCCAGCAGTCATGTATTAGATGCTTGGTCCACAATGTGGTCACGCAGATGGTGGAATCTTTAAGAGGTGGAGCCTAATGGAGAGTAATTAGGTCATGGGCAACCCCCTCAGAAAAGACTAATGCTGTTCTCCAGGAGTGAGTTAGTTCTCTCCAAAGCAGGTCATTATAAACCAAGGCCACCCAGTGTGCTTGGCCTGTAGTGCATATAATCACTTTCCTCTCTACTTTTCTGCTGTGTCACGATACAGTCAGGGAGGCCCTCACCAGAGGCTGAACAGATTCCAGATGCCGGATCTTAGACTTTCAACCTCCAAAAATGTGAACTAAATAAAACTCTTATTTATAAAGCATCTTGCTTCAGGTATTTTATTATAGCAACACAAAACAGACTAAGAAAGAATGTGACTGAACAGAATTAAAAAGTGAGTTAATGTAGAATTGGTGGGGCTATTCTTGCCACATTCATTTGGAATGTTTTGTCTTTTAATTAATAACTTTAGCCAATATTTTAATAATTATAGTTGAATCAGTTCTGTTATAATGTAAGGTCATTTCTCCTTGCACAAATTCAAATTTGTTATAATTTGAAATGGATTTTAAAGATTTCATGATATCCATGTGACCTGAGAAGACTTCTTTCTTTTAACTTTTATGTCTTAAGTGGTGGCAAACCCCATTCTTGGGATACCACTAAGCAGAGTAGGAAACTCGTTTGAATATAAGAACTCCACTCTCCATCCCCTCCATGTACCCACTTGCTCTTCCAATGCTGGAAGAGTACAGAAGCTACTGAATATCTTTTTTTTAAAGTAATTGGCCTATAATAACATGGGAATGGAAGTACTGGAAATAGAATGCAAAGATTGGAGGAATTTTTAGACCTGGTGGGCAAGGGAGAAGGAGGAATAAATAAATGGCGAAACCATTGTGGGTGGATGGAGTAATCCTAGAATAACTGTTTTGTAAAATTCCCTGTCTAGTTTCACAGTATCTTTATCTCTGTACACTTTCCATGATCACTTTGGACTTTGTTAGGCTCCTGTACTTAGTAATTCTACAGCCACTTTGTGCCCGCTTCTTTTTAGTATGCAGGCATTTAGAACATAGACTTGTTTGAAACGAGGCTCTACCACTTATTACTCATATGACTCTGAGCAAACAATTTATCCTCTCTAAAACTTCATTTCTTCAACTGTAAAGTAAGAATGGCACCTACCTCATAGATTGTTTTGAAAATAGAATTTCAAAAGGCATGACAAGTGATTAGCAAATTGTCTGACCACACATATCACATATCCCCATGGAATGTTAACCTATTACTAATTTTAATGCAAATCACATTGTATTTTAATGGCTGGTTCATGTGTATCCTCTGCTATAATTTGAGATCTGCTAAGGCAAAGAATGTACTCAATTAATTTTTGTCTACCTATATCTAACATGGTTCTTGGCATGCAGAAATAGAAAAATAAATAAGTCAGCAAGGATTCATTGAGAATTATAGGACTAAATGTTAAAAATAGTGCGATAGGGCCCAAAAAATACAATCTGAGAGCTAATTAGGGTTTTTGACCTAAGGCCTCATAGTTTAGTCATTCATTTATTCAGTCAGTCAACATATCTCCATTGAAGCAGGGGTGGCACTCAGAAAAAAATGGCCTCTGCCTTGCTTTTGCTATTGATCCTGTAGGAAGGAAAAATCATTGAAAATTTTTAAGCAAGGGAGTGATGTAATCAAAGATAGGTGATTGAATTGGAGACCAAAGACGAAAGATCAGAGTATAATAAGGCATTCATTAAATTATAAAAAAGAATTTAGGAGTATCATAAAAACTCTCTAGTAGAGGTAGATATAGTCATCTGTGGACTCTTTAGCCTGCAAATATGTCATTTGACCCACCAAGAGTTTTTTCAAACTATGTGAAAAACATAGTTTTTGTCTTTAGATGGTCCAGGAACCCTTCAAGTACCCCAGAGCCCACCATTACCTACTATCATACAGTGGACCCCTCCTGACTCCCTCATAGGCACTAAAGAAGAAAAAAGAATGTCCTGATTTTCCTCCTTCATACTCAAATGCAACCCCAGGCCATGTAGCTCAGAGCCATTCCTACTACCTAGGCCATATTTACTTGTACATTCAGCATTTACACACTCACATATTTGTACTTTTTAAAATTTTGTCAGATGCAGATATCTAAGAAACATATTTTTCACTTTTTTCATAACTAAATAAAGTTTCTATTTCATAACCTCTTTCTAACTGGTGGTAAATCTGGTCAGTTAAAGATTATCCTCCCTTTCCTTCTTTTTCCTAGAAGTTAATTTAAAATGCTGGATGATGAGCTAACATTGTGGACTGCTTGTATGTGAGTATTCAGAGAGGGGTGGGTTTGAGACTCAACCATGGTCGTCAGCCTTGAGAGTCATGGGTTGAGAAGGATTCCTCCAAGGCCTGCAGACAGGATCATCACCCTACATAAGAACCCACTGGTAAGACACCCAGGCCCTTTCTGACTGGGAGGCTCCTCCTGGCCTGCGCGCTCTCCATGCTCACTAGCATTCATGTTTCCCCAGGTGTGGGGGTATTTCCATGACCCCTTACTGCCATGACTTGTCCATGCAGGGCTCAAGTCACACGCATGTTGCAGAGTTCCATATCTGTCTTCAGATCTCTGCATCTCACAGAAACTTCTTATCATCTACCACACTCTCCCTTCAGCTCTTGGAACTGTCCTTTGGTGAGAGGTGCCTGCCTGTACCTCATTCTCTTGATTCCTAATTTACTCCTCACTACTATCACTAGGGAATCTTTATTTACTCATACTCACTTATCACCAATTCTTCAACGCCCACTGCTTATATCAGAGTCTTGCTCTTAAGGTTCAGAAGATCTAGTCTCTTCCAATTCAATACTCTCCCACTTTTGTTTTAAAACTATTATCTATATCAGGGGCTTCAATGTCTACTTTGACACTCAAAGGCTAAGCACTGAATTATTCCCTTCTGAATTTTGTAATAAGGCGTTATGTGTGACTAGCCCTAGCTAACCATCAAGGTGAAATTAGAAGGGGTTATGCAGATGGCCCCAAAGGACAAGGCAACTGATATTCAATATGTTATCTTGATATATATGCATATTTTTAAAATAAAATTTTCCTATTCTTTCCTTACCTAGATTCTTCCTCCAAATACACACAGATATACAAAAACCCAAGATGCCCAGAAAAGTCAAAATGGTTTTCTAAGCTTACTTTGTCCTTGTCAAGAAGGAAAAGGAAAGGAACTAGTACTTGCTAAGTGCCTGCTCTATGTGCCAGGCACTTTGCTAGTTGCTGTTAAATAAATTACCTTATTTTTTTTTAAGGATGAAAAGTGACTTGTTTTTACATTGCCCCTAAATGTATTGTTGGTAAGTTTTCTCTATCCCATCACTGAAGTTATGGTTTGGATCTGGAATGTTCCCCAAAGGCTCATGTTTTCAAGTCTTGGGCCCCAGTACAGCAGTGTTCAGAGATGGAACTTTTAGGAAATGATTAGTTAATTATCTCATCAGTGGATTCATCCATTGAAGGACTTATAGCTGAGTGGACTTTTGGGAAGTCATGGAAACTATAGGAAATGAAACCTGGTTGGAGAGAGCAGCAGCTTGAAGGCATGCACTTTGGGACTATATCTTGTCTCCAGCCTCTTCCCTTCCCCATCCTCTCCTCTCCTCTCCTCTTCTCTCTCCCTGCCCCACACATGATGAGCAACTTTCTTCTGCCACACCTTTCCACCATGATGTTCTAGTGTTAGAGCCAAACCATCACAAACTTAAACCCTAAGCCAAAATAAAACCTTTTAAGTCGTTTTTCTCAGGTATTTTGTCATAGCAACAAAAAGCTGACTAGCAGAAAATTCTGCCATGAAGAGAAGTCTTACCATTTAGTAGAATGTCCTTGAGCCAAAGTTCTTCATGACTTTCCTTCCAGATTTCATTTTCACTGCCCTTGCTCAAGTTTATCATTGGAATCAGGAACAGTTATTCCAAGAGGGAAAACTAGCCCCTTGACCATGTTATCTGGAGAACACCAAGGCACACCACCTAGAGCTGAACTTGAGGTCAGTTTAAATTCAAATTAGACTCTAAAGCTACCTCAGAGCCAAATGGGTATGAACATAACTCTTAAATACAAAATTAATGTAATTATTAAGAATGGCCTCTGATCCATATGCCTTTCATTCATTCAAAACATATTTAAGTGTTTATTCTATTATGTACTAGAAATCCAGTCATCACATATGCAATGCCTATCATTTAGGAGTTCTCAGATGTTTTGTATGGTCCCAGGTATATCTGTTTCATATATAAAAACAAGCATTAAACCATTAAGCAAAAGCTTTAAACAACTAAGTAATTCTTCTCATCTAAACAATGCCTCCCCACAAGATATACCAAAGTTTTTTTTCATTGAATTTTTTTCTCCCATTGAATTAATTAGTTTTCTGATTTAAGAATGGATGAATTGACAATGACTTTGACAGATGTGATGAAGTCTTGGGCTGTATTGTACCCTTTGCAACTACTGGAAAGATTCAGAGCCAACACCAGAGATCAGTAAGCAAGAGTGTCCTGCATTCCAACCAGAGTTTGAAGGGCATTGTTTTTGCTGCAGGAGGTTTCATTAGACTTTATTATTTGGAAGCCCCATAATTAGTTTACTAACATCTATTTAAGTGAATGACTAACATTCGTGAAACAAAGGATAGGACTGAAGTTTATTAATGCTGCTGATAGCATTTTCAATTTGAGGTTTGCAATTATAGACACTTCCTTTTATTTAAAACAAACGTCAGTCAACAAAGAGTTGTTGCTCTTTGATAAACTTGTGGAATTTCACTAATCGTGTTTAATGATTTATATCTTTCTTAATGGTCCAAGGGAAATAATTTTCTTTGAAACCCATACCATAATTAAAATAGTCTCTTGAGTACTCATGCTGAGCAACTCTAAAAACGCCTTCCTACTTTCTAATCTTATTAACTGTTGTTCTATTTTCTCTGTTGTTTTACTAAGGAAGATTTTTATACATATGTCTGTATTATGTATGTGTATAAAACCATCATTATCATCTAAAACTTTCAATATGAGTTGAGTTGTGACTATATCAAGCAATGTAGAGCAGAGAAGTGAGAAGATACAAGATATAAAACCAGAATCAGTCAAACCAGGCAAATTGCAGGCTTGTATGCTAAGATCACAGAGATCTGGAAGCAAAGGACCCATGTTTAATTTCTGGTTCAGTCTCTTATTCACAACATGTGTCAAATTCTTCATTTCGGTTTTTCCTCCACTGTGAGATGGAAACCATATCTGTTTCACAGAACTTTTGTGGGAATAAAAGAGTTCATTAGTGAATGTGTGTCATATGTGACAGTGGCTGAACTACTCCAGGAACATAGTCCATACGAAATAAATTTTTCTTCCTCCTTTTCTACCTTTCTACCTCTCTTTCCTAAGCCCTGTGAGGGTTTAAGAAATACAGCAATTTTTTATTTAAATTTAGAAAAAGAGACTCTCAGAACAGTTAAGTTCCTGGAAGGTAGTAAGAGCACAGAAAGTGGTTGTGTGGATGAGTGATGGTTTTCAATATGAGGCAGGGTGAGGGCCAGGCCCAGCCCCCAGGCTGATGATGATGTGTAAGAATGAGTTCCCCTCTCTAGGGGGTGACCTGGCAGAAAACAAGGCAGGGCCTCCATTTGGCAGGACACAGAGATACTGGATAGAAATCAAAATCACATAAGGGCAGAATGCCAGGACTACATCTTAGAGCAAAGTATTACTTAAAATAAAGTACACTTTAAGGACAAAAAGAACCCCTGTTCCCAAGATTCACGCACATGGAGGAGAGATTGGGGCTTGGGAATGAGACAAAAAAACCAACGTGGGAACTGGAATGTCCCACTAGGGTCAGACTGGCAGCTAGGCGACTCAGTATCAAATCTCACAATAGGACAGGACTGAGTCTGCAAGTGAGAAGTCTAAACAGTCCCAGATCTGCAGCAGAACTAGAAAATAATGTAGGTCTGGAAAATATGTGTTCCAATATCAGAGGTCTAACAAACAGACTTGGATGTATCTATGTCTTCTAAGGTCTTGCAAAAAATTAAAGACAATGACAGCAGTACTTCTATAGGAGAAGATACTAGTCATCTGTTAGCAAAATCAATACCTAAAATTTTAATTCTCTTGCAAGAAGAGGCTAAATTCCATGGCAGGGTAGTGGCAAGAAGGGGATGTTGCAGGAAGTGGAGGTTTTGAAGCTATTCGGGTAACATGAGAGACAGATGTGGATGAGTAGTACTCTTTAAATATGAAATATAGGTTGAGAAGGCATAAGTGCAGGAAGAAGATTAATAAGTACAGAAGATTTAACTGATTTGTATAAGGACAAAGGATATGAAAATAGTAGGAAAAGATATAAGAATTAAGGTAATCCAAACATCAAAAGGCATAAAATATGATAAGTTCAAGGTGGTCCAACCACTGAAACGGATTCAACTTTAATTTTTTCTAGGACTGATAGCAATCCTTCAGTTCTATGGCGGCTGTCTTCCTTAAATTCTTATCAACTCTTTAAAGGCAGCATATTGGCAGAGGGACAAAGATAATACATAATGTATTCTACTCATCCCTGACCCCCAAAAGAATAGCTTGAATTACATTCTAGACTGCCTTTCCATTCATTCCTAAAAAAATAGAGCCATGTGCATGAAGGTACTAATTGGCCAGTTAACAAAAAGTACTTATGAAATGGGCATCAATTTTATAGTAGAAGCAGTGTGCCTGTGTTTAAAATGATCTTTTTAGAGATGACTTATAGTAGGTATTTAAGAAAGGTAAGAAATTCTTGGTTAAAGGTATGGGATTTTTATTCTATGCATTATTTTAGCCAGGTATGTGAAATAAATTCTGTTGAGACCTGCCAGGGCCTTCCCACTTGGGCTCCATAAATAAGTGTGTAAGCAGAATGTTTATTTGGGTCAAGAAGCAAAGGCACTAAACTAGAAATGTGAAAACAAAGCTTTTAAACCTAAGCCCATAAACTAAAAGAATGATTTTTGCTGAGTCTTCGAACTTCTTCTTTCTTCCATATTTTTTCATCTGACCATTCTCGTCCTCCACAAACCCTCTAAATTGTAACACGTAATACCTTACCTGGCCTCAACCCCTAGCAGGTAACTATTATTTTGGACATCTTCTATGATCTCAGAGAGAGATTATCAATCTTTCCAGAAAATTGATTTCACAACTTATTGCTGAAGATAAAAATCTCATAAATTAAGAAATAAGTTTATTAACTCTCTTACATTCAAAGATTAATGACTGATTTGTTATATATAATATTCAAATTTTTTGTGAACAGATTATGCCCAGAATAAATGCTAGGTTCTGAGATACAATAAATAAGGATTCTGCTTTTAAGTATAAGACAGAGTTCCATGGAAAAGCCTGTAAAGTGTGTGAACACACTTTTCATATTGTTTTTAAAGCATTATAGGCTTGCAACTGACTGCCAAATAAATGCAGTGGATAGAAGTCACATTTATCTTTTGTGCATCTATCTTTTTATTTCCGTTCTATAAGAGGAATTTTTTTTAAAGTTCACACACTCAAATGCGCAAAGGAAGACTAGACCCCAGATATTTCAAAAACAGTTTGAAAGATTGGGATCAGGGAATGAATGGTAAATGATAGCAAAGCAAGGAAAGTTGAAGCCTTGGCTTGCAGAGAGTAATACAAAATGCTGACAGTCCCCAGGAAAACAGAAACTGGGCTGAAAATAGGAGGAATTATTATAAAACTGAGGAATAAGTTAGAACCCTGCCTCCAGTTTACACAACCAGGCAAATTCCCCTCCCCAGTTCCAACAAAAGGCAGGCTATGTATTCTCTGGAGAACTAAAAAGAGGGATGCCCTGAGCCAGAGACCCAGACAGGGTCAAGGGTTGAGATGAAAACAGACATTCAGGGAGAAGTCTGTACGCCCTTGTCTGCTCTCAAGATGCTATCAGCCAGGTTTGTACCTTACAGGAAAGACAGAGGGGACTCCTCCCAACCAGCCAACAGCAGAGACCATCAAAGGCAGACTGACACAGGTTTCCCAGGGAAATAGCAGGGTCTCTGCCCAACCATCCCCACTGAACCCACCTGTCCACACATCCTGCCTTTCTGTTTTTTAGTGCCTTGATCTCAAAGAAACAGTGAAGAAACAGCAGGAATTCGAGGAAAGACTCTAAAAATATCTTTAGTTAAAAAATAGAATCTTAGAAAATGAGGCAAAAAAGAGGAAACATTTTTGTTCAAGAACATAATTGAAATCCTCAAAGATATTACTCCTAGACATTAAAGAATATAATGAGTAAAGTGAAAATAGAGAGACTCTAAGAGAATTTTGAGAAAATTTCCTAGATGGTAGAACAGAAAAACAAAAAGAGGAAAGAAAACATGAGGAAGTTAGAGGATCTATCCAGAAGATGACACATCTGAACAATGAGAGTTTCAGAAAGAAAACAGAGGAACTGGAAGAAAAGAAATGATCAAATTATCAACACAAGAAAATTCCAAAGAAAGAAGAGACATGACTTTGAAGTCCGAAAAAAACCAAGTGTCAGTACAATGAAAACTGAAAATTGGAGAAGAATCCTAGAAACTTTTTTTGTTGTTGTTGTTGTTGTTTTTTTTAATAAAATTTTTTTTTGTTTTATTTTTTTTTATTTATTTTTTTATTGTAAACAAATGGGATACATGTTGTTTCTCTGTCTGTACATAGCGTAAAGGCATACCATTTGTGTAATCATAAATTTACATAGGGTAATGTTGTTTGATTCATTCTGCCATTTTTTCCCTTCCCCCCCCACCCCTCCAACCCCTCCCCTCCATCTATACAGTCCTTCCTTCCTCCATTCCTGCCCCCCTCCCTAAACCCAACTTCAACCCCAACACTAACCCTTCCCACCCCCATTATGTGTCATCATCCACTTATTAGCGATATCATTCTTCCTTTGGTTTTTTGAGATTGGCTTATCTCACTTAGCATGATATTCTCCAGTTTCATCCATTTACCTGCAAATGCCATAATTTTATCATTCTTTATGGCTGAGTAATATTCCATTGTATATATATACCACATTTTCTTTATCCATTCATCAATTGAAGGACATCTAGGTTGGTTCCACAATCTGGCTATTGTGAATTGAGCAGCTATGAACATTGATGTGGCTGTATCTCTGTAATATGCTGATTTTAAGTCCTTTGGGTATAGGCCAAGGAGTGGGATAGCTGGATCAAATGGTGGTTCCATTCCAAGTTTTCTAAGGAATCTCCACACTGCTTTCCAGAGTGGCTGCACTAATTTGCAGCCCCACCAGCAATGTAAGAGTGTACCTTTCTCCCCACATCCTCGCCAATACCTGTTGTTGCTTGTATTCTTGATAATCGCCATTCTAATTGGGGTGAGATGGAATCTTAGGGTGGTTTTGATTTGCATTTCTCTGATTACTAGAGATGTTGAACATTTTTTCATATGTTTGTTGATTGCTTGTATATCTTCTTCTGTGAAGTGTCTATTCATTTCTTTAGCACATTTGTCAATTGGATTATTTACATTCTTGGTGTAGAGTTTTTTGAGTTCTTTATAGATTCTGGAGATTAGCGCTCTATCTGAAGTATGATTGGCAAAGATTTTCTCCCACCCTGAAGGCACTTTCTTCGCATTGCTGATAGTTTCCTTTGCTGAGAGAAAGCTTTTTAGTTTGAATCTATCCCAGTTATTGATTCTTGCTTTTATTTCTTGTGCTATGGGAGTCCTGTTGAGGAAGTCTGGTCCTAAACCGACACGTTGAAGCTCTGGACGTACTTTTTCTTCTATAAGATGCAAGGTCTCTGGTCTGATTCCGAGGTCCTTGATCCATTTTGAGTTTAGTTTCGTGCATGGTGAGAGATATGGGTTTAGTTTCATTCTGTTGCATATGGATTTCCAATTCTCCCAGCACCATTTGTTGAAGAGGCTATCTTTTCTCCATTGCATATTTTTGGCCCCTTTGTCTAGTATGAGAAAATTGTATTTATTTGGGATTGTGTCCATGTCCTCTATTCTGTACCATTGATCCACCTTTCTATTTTGGTACTAATACCATGCCGTTTTTGTTACTATTGCTTTGTAGTAGAGTTGAAGATCTGGTATTGCGATACCCCCTGCTTCACTCTTTCTGCCAAGGATTGCTTTAGCTATTCTGGGTTTTTTATTCTTCCAGATGAATTTCATAATTGCTTGCTCTATTTCTGTAAGGTAAATCATTGGGATTTTCATTGGAATTGCATTGAATCTGTATAGCACTTTTGGTAGTATGGCCATTTTGACAATATTAATTCTTCCCATCCAAGAACATGGGAGATCTTTCCATCTTCTAAGGTTTTCTTGAATTTCTTTCTTTAGTGTTCTGTAGTTCTCATTGTAGAGGTCTTTCACCTCTTTTGTGAGATTGATTCCCAAGTATTTTATTTTTTTCGAAGCTATTGTGAATGGGGTAGTTTTCCTGATTTCTCTTTCTGAAGATTCATCGCTTATGTATAAAAATGCCTTGGATTTATGTGCATTGATCTTATATCCCGCTACTTTATTGAATTCACTTATGAGATCTAAAAGTTTTCTGGTGGAATTTCCTGGTTCCTCTAAGTATACCATCATATCATCAGCAAATAGGGATAGTTTGAGTTCTTCTTTTCCTATTCGTATCCCTTTAATTTCTTTGGTCTGTCTAATTGCTCTGGCTACAGTTTCAAGGACGATATTGAATATAAGTGGTGAAAGAGGGCATCCCTGCCTTGTTCCAGTTTTTAGGGGGAACGCTTTCAGTTTTTCACCATTTAGAATGATATTAGCCATGGGTTTAGCGTAGATGGCCTTTACAATGTTAAGGAATGTTCCCACTATCCCTATTTTTTCTAGTGTTTTGAGCATGAAGGGGTGCTGTATTTTATCAAATGCTTTTTCTGCATCTATCGAAATAATCATGTGATTCTTGACTTTAAGTCTATTGATATGGTGAATGACATTTATTGATTTCGTGATGTTGAACCAACCTTGCATCCCTGGGATGAAACCCACTTAATCATGGTGCACTAACTTTTTAATATGTTTTTGTATGCGATTTGCTAAAATTTTGTTGAGAATTTTTGCGTCGATGTTCATTAAGGATATTGGTCTGAAATTTTCTTTCCTTGATGTGTCTCTGTCTGGTTTAGGAATCAGGGTAATATTGGCTTCATAGAATGAGTTTGGGAGGGTTCCCTCCTCTTCTATTTTCTGGAATACTTTGAGAAGTATTGGAATGAGCTCTTCTTTAAAAGTTTTGTAGAACTCGGCTGAGAACCCATCTGGTCCTGGACTTTTCTTTGTTGGAAGACTTTTGATGACTTCTTCTATTTCATTACTTGAAATTGGTCTATTTAAATTGTGTATGTCCTCCTCGTTCAGTTTAGGCAATTCATATGTCTCTAGAAACCTGTTGATGTCTTCGAAATTTTCTATTTTGTTGGAGTATAGATTTTCAAAATAGCTTCTAATTATGTTTTGTATTTTAGTCGTGTCTGTTGTGATATTTCCTTGTTCATTCCGAATTTTAGTGATTTGGGTTTTCTCTCGTCTTCTCTTTGTTAGTGTGGCTAAAGGTTTATCAATTTTGTTTATTTTTTCGAAGAACCAACTATTTATTTTGTCAATTGTTTGTATTGTTTCTTTCGTTTCAATTTTGTTGATTTCAGCTCTGAGTTTAACTATTTCCTGTCTTCTACTACTTTTGGTGTTGGTCTGTTCTTCTTTTTCTAGGGCTTTGAGCTATAGTGTTAGGTCATTTATTTTTTGACTTTTACTTCTTTTATTAAATGCGCTCCATGAAATAAATCTTCCTCTAAGTACTGCTTTCATAGTGTCCCAGAGATTTTGATATGATGTTTCTTTGTTCTCATTTACCTCTAAGAATTTTTAAATTTCCTTCCTAATATCTTCTGTTATCCATTCATCATGTAGTAGCATATTGTTTAATCTCCAGGTGTTGGAGTAGTTTCTGTTTTTTACTCTTTCATTAATTTGTAACTTCAATCCATTATGATCTGATAGAATACAAGGTAGTGTCTCTATCTTCTTGTATTTGCTGACATTAGCTTTGTGGCATAATATATGGTCTATTTTAGAGCAGGATCCATGTGCTGCTGAGAAGAAAGTGTATTCGCTCTTGGTTGGATGGTATATTCTATAAATGTCTGTTAGGTCTAAATTATTGATTGTGTTATTGAGATCTATGGTTTCTTTGTTCAATTTTTGTTTGGAAGATCTGTCCAGTGGTGAAAGAGGCGTGTTGAAATCACCTAGTATTATTGTGTTATGGTCTATTTGGTTTCTAAAATTGAGAAGGATTTGTTTAACATACATGGATGAGCCACTGTTTGGGGCATAGATGTTTATGATTGTTATATCTTCCTGATTTATGCTTCCCTTAAGCAGTATGAAATGTCCTTCTTTATCCCTTCTGACTAACATTGGCTTGAAGTCTACATTATCTGAAATGAGGATGGATACTCCAGCTTTTTTGCTGAGTCCATGTGCATGGTATGTTTTTCCCCATCCTTTCACCTTTAGTCTATGGGTATCTCTTTCTATGAGGTGAGTCTCTTGCAGGCAACATATTATTGGATCTTTCTTTTTAATCAAATCTGCCAGTCTATGTCTTTTGATTGATGAATTCAGACCATTAACATTCAGGGTTATTATTGAGATATGATTTGTATTCCCAGTCATTTGGTTCATATTTAAAATTTTGACACATCTTGGTCCTCCTTTAATTGACAGTTCCTTTCAGATAATTCCTCTCTTTGCTGATTTGCTTCTTTGTTTTTTATCTCTTCCTCATGAAATATTTTGCTGAGATTGTTCTGTAATGCTGGCTTTCTTTTTGTAAATTCTTTTAGCTTTTGTTTATCATGGAATGATTTTATTTCATCGTCAAATTTGAAGGTAAGTTTTGCTGGGTATAAGATTCTTGGTTGGCATCCATTTTCTTTCAGAGCTTGAAAAATGTTGTTCCAGGCCCTTCTAGCTTTTAGAGTCTGGATTGAAAAATCTGCTGATATCTGTATTGGCTTCCCCCTCAATGTAATTTGGTTCTTTTCTCTCACAGCCTTTAAGATTCTGTCTTTATTTTGTATGTTAGGTATTTTCATTATAATGTGCCTTGGTGTAGTTCTGTTGTAATTTTGTATATTTGGAGTCCTATAAGCCTCTTGGACTTGATTTTCCATTTCATTCTTCAGATTTGGGAAATTTTCTGATATTATTTCTTCAAATAGATTGTTCATTCCTTTGGTTTGTTTCTCTAAGCCTTCCTCAATTCCAATAATTCTCAAATTTGGCCTTTTCATGATATCCCATAGTTTTTGGAGATTCTGTTCATGATTTCTCACCATCTTCTCTGTTTGTTCAACTTTGTTTTCAAGGTTAAATATTTTGTCTTCAATATCTGAAGTTCTGTCTTCCAGCTGTTCTATCCTATTGGTTATGCTTTCTATGGAGTTCTTAATTTGGTTTATTGTTTCCTTCATTTCAAGGATTTCTGTTTGGTTTTTTTTCAATATCTCTAACTCTTTATTGAAATGCTCTTTTGCTTCCTGAATTTGCTCTGTTAACTGTCGATTGGTGCGATCATTCAATGCCTGCATTTGCTCTTTCATCTCATCGTTTGCTTCCCTAATCATTTTAATTATGTGCATTCTGAACTCCCTTTCTGTCATGTCTTCTGCCATGTTGTCGTTGGATTTTATTGATGTAACATCTAGATTTGTTTGGGGCATTTTCTTCCCTTGTTTTCTCATATTGTTCAGGAGTCAGTGGGTCATTAAGATATTGCAGATTTCCTCTATCAACTTATAATGTCCCTGAAGATTGCTAGTATATCCCCTCTTATCCTTCAGTAGCCTGAAGTCTTGGAGGAGTTTGATAATGCAGAGCTCCATGAAGAAGCTGCCTCTCTAGGGGTGGTGACCCTCAGGTGGCGTATATTCCCTGCTAGTGGGCAGAGGTGCCTCCACTTATTGACCAATGGTCATCCAATGGGGAACTAGACTGCGGGCTGAGGCAAGGCCTGTTTGTGCCTGTGTCTCTGGTTTTACCGTCCCTGTGGGAAAACCTTCCCCAGCCGGGAAGACTCACTCGGTGGGGACGTCTCGCTGGTCAGTTGCCCTCCTAGAGGTTCCCCTCAATCTACAACTACCACCTGGGCTGGGCTGTCTTCCTCTGCAACGATCCCAGGGGCCCGGACCTATGTCCTGGGCCTGGGAGCCTCACCCTTCACAGGCGAGTCTCCTTAGGCTGCCTCTCCCAGAGAATCTGCCTGCAGCCCTGGAAACTTCGCTCCGTCCCTAGGCGTGTCTCTGTGCGGCTCTTCCAGCAAGAAGCCACCTAGCTCCTGGGACCCTGCTCTGCACCAATCGCCTGGCTATGCAGCCCCTCCTCTGAGCCACCACCTGGAGCCCCGTACAATAGCTCCGAGACCCAGAGACCCGCCACACACCTCCTCCTCCGAACAGCCGCCCGGTTTCCGACGCAGTCACTAGGAGTCCAAGCAACTCACTTCGGGTCTCCTCCTCCCGCCAACCACCCATAGCCCTAGGCAGTCACTCCAAGTCCAAGTGACCCGCCCTGTTCCTCCTCCTCCTCCTTGGGGTAGCCCCCCGGGTGTTCAGGAGCGGTGGCTCCGAGACCAAGTGACTCACCACGCTCCTCCTCCAGGCAGGCCACCGGTGTTCAGGAGCGGTCGCTTTTAGTCCAATGAACTCACCACTCGCCTCCTCCTCTGGCAACCACCTGTGGCTCTGATGCAGTCACTCCTAGACCAAGCGTCCCATCGCTCTCCTCCTCCAGGCAGGCCACCAGTGTTCTGGAGCAATTGTTCTGAGATCAAACAGCTCGCCATGCAGCTCCACCTCTGGCAACTGCCTGTGGCTCTGATGCAGTCACTCCTAGGTCAAGCAACCCACCGCGCTCCTCCTCTTCCTCCGGGCAACCTCCCTGTGTTCAGGAGCGCTGGCTCTGAGTTCAAACAGTTCACCACGCAGCTCCTCCTCTGGCAACCGCCTGTGGCTCTGATGCAGTCACTCCTAGACCAAGCGTCCCGCCGTGCTCCTCCTCTTCCTCCGGGCAGTCCCCCGGTGTTCAGGAGCGCTCGCTCTGAGTTCAAACAGCTCACCACGCAGCTCCTCCTCTGGCAACTGCCTGTGGCTCTGATGCAGTCACTCCTAGACCAAGTGACCCGCCGAGCTTCTCCTCTTCCTCTGGGCAACCCCCCGGTGTTCAGAAGTGGTCGTTCTGGGTCTAAACAGCTTGCCACGCAGCTCCTCCTCAGGCAGCTGCCCGGAGCCCCAGTGGTTGCTCCAAGTCCAAGTGCTGTGCTGAGCCACCTCCTCTACGATGATCCCAGTTTTCCGTGTTTACCACTCCAGTGGGGGGAGGGGCGTCTCGCCGAGCAACTCCACTTCACAGATTCCCTGCATTCTGGGGCTACCGCCCCATCCGGGACGCCTCCCCAATGGGAGAGACTCACCCAGTGGCTTTGAGTTGGTCCCAAGTCTCTCACTATCTCCTCTTTGAATCTTGCGTCCTGGAGCAAAGTGAAATGCAGCCGCCCTCTAGTCTGCCATCTTGGCCCGCCCCATTTCCTGGGGCTCAAAAACCAGGGCTGCTCCCTGGGGATCTACGGCACCACCACAGCAGAGCAACCAGGGATTACAAAAGTGAAAGTGAATCCTAGTGTGGAATGGCAGCAATCGAATCCTAGAAACTTTAAGAGAGAACATTAAAAAAAAAAAAAAAATCAAAAGAAGTGGGTTTAAGAATGCTGCCAGACTATCATGCTAAGTGAAATAAGCCAATCCCCACCCCCGCCCCCCGCAAAAAACAGGTCAAATATTTTCTCTGATATGTGGAGGCTAACCCACAACAGGGGAAGGGGGAATAATAGAAGTTCAGGGGATTAGACAAGGGGAGATGAAGGGAAGGGACATGGGATAGGAAGAGGAAAGACAGTGGAATTAATCTAACATAACTTTCCTATGTACTTTTCCTAATAATACACCACAGTTAGTCTCACCATCAGGTACATCCACAAGATACTAATTTAAAAAATAATAACTATGGGTAAATGGCAGAAAGCTCAACAGAGGGAAGAGAAGAGGAAGGAGAAGTACTGTGGTCAGAATTAGAATAAGATATATTCCATGCTTGTATAATTATGTAAAAATGGAATCTATTGTCATGTATAACTAAAAAGAATCAACAAAATAAAATAAAACTAAATAAAATCATCATACTACAGTGAGGCAATCATACCCACGTTTATAGTAGCACAATTCACAATAGCCAAATTGCGGCACCAGCCTAGGTATCTAGCAATGGATGAATGGATGAAGAAAATATGTTATATATACACAATGGAATTTTATTTACCTATGGAAGAAAAATGAAATTATCTCATTTGCAGGAAAATGGATGAAACTTGAGACCAATGTACTAAGTGAAATAAGCCAAACTCAGAAGGACAAGGTGTTTTAGTCAGCTTTTTCGCTGCTGTGATTAAAAGGATTCAATCAGGACACCTGTAAAGGAGGAAAGGTTTATTTGAGGGCTCCCAGTTTCAGAGGTATTAGTTTATAGAAGGCCAGTTCCATTCCTCAGGGCTCCAGGTGAGGCTGAACATGGGCAGGGGTGGGTGCCTGGCAGCGGAGGGAAGCAGCTCACATCTTGGTGATCAGGAAGTAGAGAGAGATTCCAATTGCCAGACACAAATATATAACAAAACCATGCCCCAATTCCCTCCGCCCCCAGTCACACCCTACCACTACAGTTACCACTCAGTTAATCCCTATCAGGGGATTAAATCACTGATTGGGTTAAGACTCTTACAACCCAATAGTTTGTCCTCTGAACCTTCTTGCATTTTCTCACACGTGAGCTTTTGGTGACACCTCACATCCAAATCGTAGCATAAGGATTGTATGTTGTCTCTTATATATGGAAGCTGGAGATGAGAAAGTAAAATAAAGGTAGCAGGGATCTCATGGAAATCAAAGGGAGATCACTAGATGAAAAAGGATGGGGGTGGGGTGACAGGATGGGAAGGTGCTGGGGGTGATATTGGTCAAATCATATTGTTATATTGTGTGCATGTATGAATATGTAACAATAAATCTTATCATTATGCACAACTCTAATGCACCAATTAAAAAATGTGGAAAGAAAGAAAAAAAAAAAGTGTGTCAGACCCTATACCAATAACATTGGAGGTAAGAAGCAGCACAAGGGCTGGGGAGATAGCTCAGTCGGTAAAGTGCTTGCCTTGCAATCACAAGGCCATGGTTTTGATTCCCAGCACCACAAAAAAAAAAAAAAAAAAAAAAAGGGCAGGACAAATTACCTTGAAATTCTGAGAAAAATTATTTCCAACCAGAATTTTACATTGACCTCAGTACTAATCAAGTAGGCAGATAGACAAATAATCTTGTTAGACTTGCAGGTGTTGAAATATTCTACTTTTACTTTCACCTTTTCTCAAAAAATTAGTAATAGAGACCTAGGAGTTTTTTTAAAGTTTGTTTTTGTTTTTGTTGTTGTTGTTTTTCAGCAGCAAGGATCAAACACAGGGCCCTGCACATGCTGGGCAATTCCTCTACAACTGAGCTACATCCCCAGCCCTACAAACTATTATTTTTAAAGTTAACTACCTAAAGACAATAGATGATTTTTAAACTATTACTTCATATTTTCAAGCAACTGCACTCCCATCACCAACATCCATTTTATTCTTTTCTTCCTACTAATAGTATAAGTCATTAATAAGAAAAAATAGTACCCTCTTAATGTTTAAATTGGTATTGCTATTTTGGTAAAATTGAGCATTTTCTGTATTTATTAACCACTTAGATTTATTTAATCTTTTTTTTTTTTTTTCTGAATGTTGTATGAGAGGGACCTTTTTATTTTCCCTAAATGACTGGCACATGTCATAGCTGTTTTATAATTATCTTTTGTAAACTAGGTGCTTATGCTTTCTTATTATTTCTATTGATTTGAAATTTTCTAGCTGCATCCATTTTTTTGGTGTTATGAATAACATCAAATAACTTCTCTTGAAAAGTTACTGGGTTGCATATTTTCTGAGAACTAGCATACAAAATAACATTGATTAGTTTAACAAATATGTAAGGTGTGCCAGGAATTTGTTTTTCTGCTCCTTGCACATCCGAAGACGCATTTTTATGGGTCCAATTTTGTTGTTCCTTTGTAGAGAATCCCTTTTTGTGCTATTGTTAAAAAAGAGTTTTGTCTCTCTATACTTGGTTGTTAATATTTCACTAAGCTAATGTCTGCCTGTGGATTTCCTTTGATACATCTTGTTTGGAACCAGATACACCAGTATCTTGACAAAAAAATAGGTATATTCAAAAATCACTGAACCCACCCCAATCTAGTGATGGAATTTGAAACTATCACTCTCTCAGTTCTAAATGCACTCTCTCCCCTTCTTGTGAAACTGACATGGCAAATCTCCAACCCCAAAAGAACTCTCTCAGCAAGGCAGAGTTCTTACCTACTGTTTTAGTCAGTTTTTTTTTCCTGCTGCAACTAAAAGATCCAACCAGCACAACTATAGAGGAAAAGTTTATTTAGGGGTTCACAATTTTGGAAGCCTTAGCTTACAGAAGGCTGGCTCCATTCCTTGGGGCTCAAGGTGAGGCTGAGGGAAGCAGCTCACATGATGATCAAAAAGCGGAGACAGACTCCACTCACCAGATACAAAATATATACCCAAAGCCACACCCCAATTCCCACCTCCTCCAGCCACACCCAACCACTTTAGTTACCACTCAGTTAATACTTATCAAGGGATTAAATCACTGATTGGGTTAAGGCTCTCATAACACAATCATTTCTCCTCTGAAACTTCTTGCATTGCCTTACTTGTGAGCTTTTTGGGGACACCTCACATCCAAACCATAATACCTACCCTATGTCTGTACTTCAAGCTATTTTTGTTCCTAATGCATTTACAACCTCAGCAAACCCTTCTCCCATGTGGTTTACTCTAGGTAAGGCTATTTCAGAAGCAGTGACCACATTTAGTTGTTTTCTTTCTTTTTTCCACCTTTCTCATCGATCAGCAAATTGCACAATGCCTGGCACACGGTGCAGCAATTTTTTTTTTTAAGTTGGAGAATAAACTAACTGTAAGCTACTTGCTGCATTACAATATTCAGCATTACTGTTGAAAAATTTTAACACTCAAGGGTTTCCATTTCTACTCTCTAGAAGCTATTCTTAATCTGAGGAAATCTCTAAGGAAATGTCAACTCAGTTCATTTATCACAGTTCTTTAGGTGAATAGAAAATATAAATTGAAAAATGACTTTTATGAGTTATTCATTCATTCCAGAGGTCATGAGTACAAACCACAATGCTAGCAGTGTCATATTGTGGTTGAAAGCTCTGACATCAAGCTTAGAACTAATTGTATCTCTGCCACTCACCATGTGTCAGGATGCAAATTGTTTAACTATTATTAGCTTCAGTTTAATCATCTGTCAGTTGGGACAGTGTTTATCTCAGAGAGTTGTAGAGGCCAAGGTAGTGCTAGGGTGAAGTGAGCCAATAGGTTTATGAAAAGATGTTCAAGATCATTAAACATCAAGCAAGTGCAAATAAAAACCACAAGGAGATATTACCACCTGTCTCTTAGAATGACTGCTATCAAAAACAAAACAAAACAAAAAGCAGAAGATAAAAAGTACTCATGATGATGTGGAGAAATTGGAACCCTTGTCCACTACTTTTTCTTTCCACATTTTTTTGTCCCTGCATTATAGCTGAACATAATGATGGGTTGTTGTTACATATTCACTTGTTCACTACTTTTGAAAATGTAAAATGGTATAGCCACTATGGAAAATAGTTTGGAAATTTATCAAAAAATTAAACAGAACTACTGTGCAATCCAGTCATCCAACTTATGGGTATTTATCCAAATGGATAGAACACAGAATCTCCAAGAGATATTTGCCTTCTTGTGTATACTGCAGGACTATTCTTAATAGTCAAGATGTGGAAGCAATCTAAATAGCCATTGACAAAGGAGTAGATGAAGAGCATGAGTTATACACACATGTGAAATATTATTCAACCTTTAAAAAGAAGAAAGTTCTGGCACACACCTGTAATCCCAGTGATTTGGGAGACTGAGGCAGGAGGATTGCAAGTTCAAAGCCCAGCCTCAGCAACTTAATGAGGCCCTAAGCAATGTAGTGAGAACCTGTCTCAAAATAGAAAATAAAAAGAACTGAGAATGTGGCTCAATGATAAAATGCCCCTGGGTTCTATCCAGGAGGAGGAGGAAGAGGAGGAAGAGGAGGAGGAGAATGAAGAGGAGAAGGAGGAGGAGGAGGAGGAGGAGGAGGAGGAGGAGGAGGAGGAGGAGGAGGAAGAAAGTTCTTTCATGTCCAAGAACATGGATGGAACTTGAGGATATTCTGTTAAGTCAAGTAAGCCAGTCACAAAAGGGCAAATACTCCTTGCTTACACTCACATGAAGTATCTAAAGTAATCAACCTCATAGATACCAAGAGCATGACAGTGGTTTCCAGGGACTTGCAGGAATGGAAAATAAGGAGTTACTGTACAATGAAAATAAGATTTCAGTTATGCAAGATAAACAAGTTCCAGAGATCTGCAGTACAACATTTTGTCTCTCGTCAGCAAGAACATATAGATCTCATGTTATGTTTTTGACAAAATTTTTTTAAAAACTTACTTCAATGGATCATAAATCTAAATGTAAGGGATAACCAAAGCTATAAAATTTTTAAAAGAAAACATAAGAATGAATCTTCATCACCTTATATTAGGGAAAGCTTTCTTATACCAAACTACAAGTGTCAAAAGAAAAACTGGATTTCATCAACATTAAAAACTACCCTTATTCCAAATTGTACTATCAAAAAGAGGAAAAGACACCTAAAGGACTTAAGAAAATATTTTCAAATCATAAATCTCATTAGAGGCTTGTGTCTAAAATATACATAAGGAACATTTGCAGCTCAATGATAAAAATATAAATAACCCAATTTTTAAGTGAGTAGAATATATATATCAAGATTTTTCCAAAAAGAAAATATACAAATAGCAATATGGCAAATAATTGCATGAAAATATGCTGAACATTTTTTTCCATTAAGGCAATTCAAGTCAAAACCTCAATTAGTTAGCACTTCACCCTAACCAGAGCTTCTCCAATAATAATACTGAAGATAACAAGTGTTGATGAGGACATGAAGAATTTGGACCTCCACTGGTAGTAGTATAAAATGGAGCGACCATTTTGGAAAGCAATCTGATAGTTCCTCAAAATGCTGAATGTAGTATTACTATTTGACGTAGCAATTCAACTCCTTGGTAACATCCAAGAGAAGTGAAAACATATATCCAGATGAGTGTTCATAAAAACATTATTTATAGAAGTCAAAAAGTGGAAGCAATTCAAATGTCCATCAACCTTTGAATGTATAAATTCAATACAGTGGAGTATCATTCAGCAACTGGAAAAGAAAAGTTGTGATAGACACCACAATGTGGACGCTATAGTTTGGATCTGGAACATCCTCCAAAGGCCCATCTATTATAGGCTTATTCCCCAGGGTGGTACTATCAGGAGGTGGTAGACCCTTTAGGAGGAATATCCTTAGATCCTTGGGAATATGCTCCTGATGGTCAATGATGGAATTCCAGTTGATACTGTTTCTCTTTTGCTTCCTGGCATGAGGTGAGTAGTTTGCTCCACAATGTGTTCCCCACTGTTGTCATCCAGCAAACTCATGATAGAGCCAAAACAATAGGTCCACCAATCTTGTATTGGAATCTTCAAAACAGCCAAAATGAACCTTTTATCTTTATAATTTAATTATATCTGACATTTCATTATAGTGATTGAAAGCTAACTAACACAAATATGAATCTTGAAAACAATATGCTAAAGAAAGAAGACAATCACAAAAAATCATATAGGGCATGATTTTATTTATATAAAATGTATAGAATAGTAAAATATATAGAGACAAAGTGGATTGGTGGTTGACTAGGGTTTGGAAGTTTGGGGAGGATTAAAGAATGACTGCTAATGAATATAGACCTTTTGAAGGTTGATGAAAATGAAAATGTTCTAAAACTGATTGTGATTAATGCACAACCTTGTGTCTATACTAAGGACCACTGAGCTGTGTACATGAAAAGAATGGATTGTACAGTTCATGAATTATATCTCAATAAAGTCATCAAGTAATTTTAAAAGGTACTTTTATTCCAGGCCATGAGTATATAAGGCCAGCAGAAGTTACCTTCACAACCTGAAATTGAGCACTTCCTTCAATTTTGTGCCTTTTGCTCCTTCCCTAGCCTCACTCTAGTCTTGGCCATGGCTATGTGAATTAAACATTACAAAAAAGATTCTTAACACAGGTACATACCAAAAGCTTAGTATGTTTTGCAGGTCTGATCATTAAATATCAGGAACTTGATAGTCTCTGGGCATATGAAAATAATAATAAATATATTGAGTACATGCACCAGTCTTTATTCCAAACACCTATGAAGATTAGGTCATTAGTCCAAGTGTATAAACTAACAAATGGCACAGTTTGTAAGAAATCTGCAGGCAGCTTGGATCCAGAATACTATATTAAACTATATCATCAATAAGTGGATAAAAATTAGATACTATTTATTTTCATTAAGAATTAATCTCAAACCATAAAGATGTTCATCAGGACTATAACAGCATAACATAGTAATGATGAAAAATCTCATTGGTTCACATGGAATGATAAGTCCATCTGGAAATTTGGGCAAGACTTCAGAAAGTGTTCATTTCCTGCTCTAACACTCTCAGGTTTGCAGATGAAAGAGAGCTTGCTGGGTGAAGAAGGTAAAGATCATTTCAGGAAGGGTGAAAGTGAGCAAAGGCAGAGCTGGAACCAGTCTGACAGGTTCAGGAAACTGAGCATTTTGCTGTGGGGCCTGAAGAGTGGCAAGATTCAAATGCTTAGAGTTATGCTAGAGTGGAGCTGGGTCTCATGGGCTTTCTAGACCACACAAGAGTCTGAACTTTCTCCAAAAGGCAAGTGGGAGCCAGGAATCCCTTAAACAAGGGTTCAACATAATCAGATAAGAGGTGCAGAGGTCTTTCAAAAGAAAATTTAATTTATTTGATTACAGAATAGTAGACAAATACTTGGTGCTTTTCAAACCAAAGTTTGTTTCTTGTTTCTTGTTCAGGACTGTTTCTTAACTAATACCACTAAAATTTACTTGCTCTGAAACTCCCTTGTTGAAGTCCTTAAAAAAAGATCAAGTTTCCCTTTGTACATTCATGACAACTGCTTTTGTAATTTATTTCACACAGTTAATATATATTATATGGGTTTTTTTATTTTTAAATGCAATAGAAACCCAACAAAATAAAAAGCATACCTGTTCTTGCATCATTTGGTTAAGCATTCCATTTCAATCTCTCTCCCTTCCCCAGATCTTAGTTTCAAGTATCATTTAAGTAAAATTAGTTTAGGGTCAGTAACACTCCAGTTTTTTATTTGTCTTAAACTTTGCCTGTGAAAGACAGTAGTTGAGTAAATGGATTTTCTTGGGAGTATTTTAGGGAAAAACTCTTGTTTATCTGTTTAGAATTTCTGGCCTACATACTTGGCTGCAGATCAAATAAGGAGAAACCTTTCTGTCAAAGCCACTCATAAACAACAACTCAATCCCCAGAAGGGAAAACACCATCCCCTAAGAGTATCTGACCTTCTACAGCTAGTTTCCTGCATTGTCAACAATAGAAAGCTGGTTCTGACACCTCCCTCACTTTGGACAGCTGGCACAGAGGGACCAGACAGAACTGGACTATTTGCATCAATTTTTGAAAAGGAATTTGTGGTGTATGTTCTCCGACTTATCACAACTGGTATTGCTGGCTAATGTCCTCTCTTTCATTTCATTATTAGACCTTAAATTCTTTACTTGTTCTAGGGCTGCTTCTTATAATCCACCTGAGATATAGAATGGAGCCATGCAAGAGACAGCAATTTATTTCAGTTATTCATAATGGCACTTTCTCCATCACTGAAGGATTTAAAATATTCTTTGGAGCAGAAAATATGGCACATTTTATGTATTCATAGATCACTGGACTGTGGGATTTAAGAGGAAGCAAGGAGTCAAGGATGTTCCAAGGTTCGGCCTGTGCAGTGGGTGAGTTGGAAATTATAGAGCATTTGGGAACTAAGAGAGGAAAGGGAGAAAATGTTGAAAAGCCATAGTTAAATTGTGAAGTATCTCATACTTCGCACTAAAGAACTTGGACATTATCCTGTGGGCAGTAGGCTTTAAGCACAGAAAGTGACACAGCAAGCTTTCTATTCTCTAAAAATAACCCTTGGAAGCACATTCAGCATGGGGTAAATGGGGCAAGACTAGAAGATGAGAGATGACTTAGGACAATATTGTAATAGATCAGGTGATATAATGAGAGCCAGAAAAGAATGTGAATGGCAAGATGATCTTAGTGTCTCCTGACCTAAAAATGAGGTTACTATAGACACACTAAGTAAAGGAGATAAATGACCTTATGGATCAAATGTTGGCAAGCAGTTTGCATTGTGTCCAGATTTATCACCTAATCAATGCGTTTCTTGCCTACACAGTTCTAGAGATATATCGATGACCCCTCTTCAACACATCTAACACTTCTCAGGAGCTATACCACTAGTTAGGTAACAGGTCAATACTTTGCCTAGACTCTGGTTTAAAATTATTTTAGTTGGGACTGGGAATCAAAGTAAATGTGTGCTAGTCCTTATTTGGTCTCTGGCTAAATCACTTCATTGTTTTTGACCCTGATATGCTCATCTCAAAAAGAGGGAATTTGATTAGATGTTCCTTTCTATCAAAGTCCTGAATTGTCCAACACTTCACTGTTGCAGAATAAAGACCTTGTTGTAATATTAATTGGTTATCATCCATATGCATTACTGTCCTTGCATCTAGGCTTCTACTCAGTGGGCATTTTCAGGCATATGGTATATGCCAAGACTGAACACACTTTGAACTGAACCTTTTGTTTAAGAGTGATGAAGTAGTAAATTACCTTCATTTTTTAACTTTATCTTTTGCTGAACAATAAAAATAATATGCAGGTAACCCTTAACATTTTTGTCAGTATTCTTATATGAACACTTCAAGTCAATGATGAATGTCTTCGAGCAGCAAAAGTTATTGTTTATAGTTTATATGTAATGAATGACTTGACCTCATCTTTCTTGCTAAATAATAGAGCAAAGAGTTTCTGTAATTTTTTAATTGAATACTGGCTTCTTGCCTTTTTGTTTTTAATTGACTTTATTGACTAGAAAATTTTCAGGTTCACAGTAAGTTTGAAAGGAAGGTACAGAGACATTCCAAATGTTTGTCTCTCCACAAAGATCCAGCCTTTCTGTCAATCAAAATCCCTCACCAGAGTGGTACATTTGTTAATAGTTGATAAACCTGTAGTGACAAATAATTATCACCCCAAATCCATAGTTTACACTGGAATTCAATCTTCTTATTGTACACTTTAAGGGTGTGGACAAATTTATAAAGGTGTGTTTCCACCATTTTGGCATTCAACCAAGCATATTTATTTCCTAAAAATCTATGCTCTTCTGTTCCTCCCTCCTTTCCCTCAACCTCTGACAATCTGTGATCCTTTTACTATCTCCACAGTTTTTCCCTTCCTAGAATGTCAAATATTAGCCTTTCAGATTGATTTCTTTCACATCTTTTTAAGTAGTATGGACTTGAGGTTCTTTCATGTCTATTCATGACTTACTAGTTCATTTCCTTTTAGTGCTGAGTAATATCCCTTATCTGGATAGACCATAGCTCATTTACCCAACATGCTCTGAAGTGTGTCTCTGTGACCTCCAAATTTGGGTACTATCAATACACCTGCTGTAAACATTTGTGTACAGGTTTTTGCGTGTCTTTAATATTCTTAGATAAATACAGGAGTGTGATTGCTAAATCATATGGTAAGAGTATGTTAAGTTTTGCACTCCCAAACTGTCTTCTACAGTAACAGTATCATTTTACATTCCACCCCAGGATGAATGAGTTTATGTTGCTCCACATCCTTGCTGGCATTAGGTATAGTTAGTGTTTTGAATTTTGATCTTTCTAATAGGTGTGTCAGGTTATCTCAATGTTGTCTTAATTGCAATTTTCTAATGCCATAATGTTAAGCGTTGTCTTTTCCTTATGCCTCTTTTCCATCTGAATATCTTCTTTGGTGCAGTATGTGTTCAGATTTTTTTGCCAACTATTAATCAGATTGTTTTTCTTACTGTTGAGTTTTAAGAGTTCTTTGCTTATTTTAGATATGTTGAAGAGCTATGTATACGTCTATGCTTATTGCAGCACTATTCACAATAGTCAAGGTATAAAAACAACCTAATTATCAATGGCTGAATGGATAAAGAAAATGTCATATACACTACTTAGCCATTAAAAGAAGAAAATTCTATCATTTGTGACAACACTGGTGAACCTTGGGGACATTATGTGAAGTAAAATAAGCCAGTCACAGAAAGACAAACACTCCATGATCTTACTTACATGTGGAATCTGAAAAAAGCTGATTTCATGCAAGTTGAAACTAGAATTGTGTGTGTGGAAGAAGAGATGTTGTTCAAAGCATGTGAAATTTCAGTTAGATAAGAGGAATAAATTCAAGCAATATAAAACATGGTGACCATAGTTAATAATATATTGTATTCTTGACAAATGCTGAAGAGTGATGTGTTCTCACCACAGAAATGATTATGTTAAGCAGTGCATGTTATGCAGCTAGAACTAGTCATTCTACAATACACATATACTTCAAAACATAATGTTTCACTGTAAATTCATATCATTTTATCTGTCATTTAAAAAATACTAAAAACCAGGCCTGATGGTGCATGCCTGTAATCCCAGTGGCTCAGGAGGCTGAAGTAGGAGGATTGCAAAGTCAGGCTCAGCAACTTAGGCCCTAAGCAATTTAACAAGACCCCATCTCAAAATACAAAATAAATTTAAAAGGGGTGGGAATGTGTCTTAGTGGTCGAGTGCCTCTGGGTTCAATCCCCAGTACCAAAAACAAACAAACAAACAAATAAATAAATAAAATAAGATAAAAATATGAATAAATAAAACTGATTATTGGTAGAGTTGGATTAATATCTACCACATTTGTTATTCTTTTCTATTTGTTGCTTTTGTTCTTTGTTACTCAGTCGATGAAAAAATCAAATGTGGCATATTCATCCATGGAATATTCTTTGGGAATGAAATACTGAGACATGTTATAATGTGTATGAACCTTAAAATCATGCTGAGTAAAAGAAGCAAATCAAAGAAGATCACACATTGTATTATTGCATTTCTATGAAATGTTCAAAATAGATCTATCTATAGAGACAAAATTCTCCTGGGATTGGCAGGAGGCAGGAATGGGAAATGACTGACATTGGAGAAAAGTTTAAAGGGGGAATTGATGAAAATGTTCTAAAGTTGATCACAGTAATGGTTCCAAAATTCAGTAAATATACTCAAAAATTTAATCATACACTCTAAATGAGTAAATTGTATTATATGTGGGTAATATATGTATATATTTGTGAATTTTTATTAAAGATAAAAATGTTTTATCACTGCCAACTCCTTTACACATACGTACACTCTTTTCTATTACACACATGCACACAAACATATATACATAC
Source organism: Sciurus carolinensis (assembly GCF_902686445.1). NCBI lineage: Eukaryota > Metazoa > Chordata > Mammalia > Rodentia > Sciuridae > Sciurus > Sciurus carolinensis. The sequence continues at coordinate 109,883,163 of NC_062223.1, forward strand.
ATACACAAATGTTGGCAAAATTATACTTACCCCTCATATCTTTCTATTATTTTCTATTCTATTCTGTTTCATTAAAAATTATCTTGCCCTATGTTTTGGTTATATTTTATTGTATAACCAAACTTAGAACTTAAAACATGTTGTATTATTTTAGGATGTCCTGTGGTTGGTTCTTGCTTAGGGATTTTTATGCAGTTGCAGGCATAGATAGGATGGGATTGCAGACATCTGGAGATCCAGCTGTTGCAAATTTCCCCAAGGACTCACTCAGATGGCTGCCAGTTGATGCCGCTGTCAGCAGAGCGCTCAGCTCTGGTTGTCAACTAAGCGGCAACATTCAACTTCTCCATATGGTTCAGGTCCACACAACTTTGCCTCTGGATTCCCAGAGAGAGTATCCCAACAATGAGCTTTCAAAGAGACCTGACTGGAAGCTACAAGTTTATGACCTAACATCTGAAGTACCAGAATGATACTTCTGTTGCCTTCCAATGGACAAATAAATGACTCAGCCAACCCAGATTCAAGAAGAGATGCAGGCTCTTCTTTCTCAATGAGAAAGCCAGAGAATTTGTGACAATATTCAATTGATCAAATTCATTCCATTGATTTTAACACTCACAAACAGATCAGAACCTGTAGTTTGAAACATGTTGCTTTAATCTGATGAGGTAATGTCTCCTTTCATACTAACATTTCTTGAATCTGTGAATTAATTACATCTCATATCAAGCTCTGAGGCTACTAATTTCTTCCATTCAAAAATAGACAGGGAAGAACAAGATGGAAAGTAAGAGGCATGGCAAGGTCTGTTGTCTATGTTCTGATTCCTGCCAGGAAGGACATCGCACTATCTATTCTTTTACTTCCTTGCTGTTTCATTTGGGTAAGGTAAATTCAGGGTAAAGGATTTTCTAAAGGGCCACATGGAACGTGAAAAAGCGTGTGTGAAAGTAAGCAATGACCAACCTCGGCCAGTGCTGTGTGTGTGGTAGAAGGGAGTTTATGGATCTTCAATGAGGCTGAATCTAAAAGATTCATTGAGAGACATGCAACCATTAATGTTCTCTGGATGTGGATGGCAATGGAAACAACATTCTTAGTAAAATATGTCACCTATAAGCAACTGAAGTGTTTTTTTTTCAATCCCTATGCAATAGTATCAAGGTGTACTCTTGTCTCAATTTTCAAAGGAGTCCATTAAAACTCCAGTAGCACTTGCTATGAACAGATGTTCACTGTTTCCTCAGCATAATGACGTGAGACTGAGTAGAGGGCAACAGGGTCATTTAAAAAAGACAAAATGAAGGGTGGACAGAAACAGTGTGAATTTGTGAAACAAGTACAATTTTGCTGAACCAAGTAATTTGAAGAACTGATTTGCAATCCTAGGTAAGCTGCTATAGTTGATCCTAATTGTACCCATATGGTTAGCTACAACATGAATATAAACTTAAGGGTTGAGGAGACAAAAAATGTTCTCTTTTTTTATAATTTTATTCTGTCGGGTGTTATGAGATGTTCCTAAATGGACAGTCAACTTCTAAATGACCATGTAATTCCCCATCTCTTCATAGCAGGGAGAAGAGTATAAATATGCAAAAGCTGTTCTATTTCATGGTTGCATGGATACCAAACAGATGGGTAGATGAACATGAAACTGTTCTTTATAAACACACAGAACCCCTGTCAATCCAAGCTGTATCCATCTGCTCTGCAGCTACAACACTGCTTTACCCAAAAGAGGCAAAATGAATGAGAGAGAGAGCACTATGGAAAGAGAAAACTGGTCTTTCCAGTCTAATTAATATTAAAATTATAAAATGATTCCTAATTACAAAAACTTTGGATTACAAACTCCTGGAGATAAACTAGATACTGAAGATTTTTGGATAATGTATTTAAGTGGCCAGTTTAATATTTCCAACATATACTTATTACTTAAAGATTCTTTTGTTTAAATCTATAAAATGAGAGATTATGTTAATATTACCTCTTAGAGTTTTGAATACAATGTTTGCAAAACTTTTTGCATAGTATCTGGCACATAGAAAATGTTCAATAATTATAAAAAATAATTCTAGTAATTTTATTATGATTTTTATCTCAAAACTACCTCCTCTTCCTGGGAAAGAAATTCGTTTTTTTAGATTTTCATTCCACTTTCTTACCAAATACCATGTACTCTTCATTGGTCTTTGCTTTTCAATCAGTAAAAATTCATTTTCTCTCCATGGAACCTCACTGTTGTCCAGTAGGCCCAAAGGAAGGAAACTCAGATACCAGGGGAGAAGCAGTGTCTGAAAGCTCTTTTTCAAGGAGGCTGCCCTCTTACCCTTTTCTCAAGTGTCACCCTGGCCTCAAGAACTGTTAGCCCATTAAATTTTTCAATTGCATTTCACTTATTTAAATGATTAAGACATGGTGCTCTCTGGCTATGTAGCATGCATATATTTAGAACTAAAAATAACTTGGAGTGCAAGTGGCTCTTTCTCCTCCATCTCCCTCTTACCCATCACCTGCTCCCAGCCCAGCCCCCAGTCCCCTGGCTTCCATGCAAAATTCTCTTCTACACAATTCTGGCAGATGGCTCCCTGCTTGTGTCTGAATGCCCCTCTGCCTTATGAGGTAGGCCACTTTATTTTTAGACAGCTCTCATTGTTACAGGCTTCTTTTTTTTAGCTGAGCCCAAATCTAGCTCTTTTTTAATAGTCTTCTTTATTACTTCTGGAGTATGAGAAAGAAAAGAAGTAAATCAAAGTATTCTTTCACATGCTGGCCTTTCAAACACTTGAAAAACATTTATTCTGTCTTCCATTACTCTGACTCCAGCAGTATCATGCTCTGATCTTTCCTCTTACATATGTGAAACACTTCCCCAGAATTTTATTACCCTATCACCCTTTTCCGAAGTGCACTTTTACCTATGTTATATCTTTTTTTAATATGGCACCTATGGTTTCAAGCAGTATTCTACTTATGACTTCACTAGAGAAGAGTAGAGTGGGGCTACACTCCCCTAGAGAAATGTAGTGCTTCTCTTCACTCCACTGAAAGGGCTTTCAGAGCAGCTTCATTTTGTAAGTAGACATTAACAGAACACAAGGGTCCCACATATAAACTGCTTCAAGTTAGTTGTACTTCACTTTTTCTTTCATTATACAGCTGAATTTTAAGTACAACTGTCCACAGAGACATCCATGTAAGGCTTCACAGAATGATTTATAACCTGTTCATAACTAAGTCTTCATTATTTTCTTGCTTGAAGGTGTTCAATAGCTTTCTCATTATTTAATCCTCTCCTTACCCCTAATTCTACTATCAAAATTATCTTCTGAAGAACTAGTCTGATTATATCATTTTCCCATTTAAAATTATCCTTTTCCTCTTTGTCATCCGATTCCATAAAGTTCTATAGATAGAAGCCAGAAGATCTTTGGATTCCTTGAAGACAGATATGCTGAATGTCGTATGGAAAGAAAATGCCATTGCTTTCAACAGGTTAAGAAGCAAGAACTTAAAAAATTCCAAACACTTTTCAGCTAGAATTGAGAGGAGGTTGGGACTGGAGGGGACAAAAGAAAACAGAGAAAGTGGTTTCCAGCAAAGGCACTGATAAACAATACTGATACTGGATTATCCCCGATATAAAACATAGGAGGGCCCTAAATATGCTGAATCCTGGTCATTTGTATCATCTTCCCTGCTCTTGATTCCACATCACACCACTGTCAGTCAGTTCAGGCTGCTGTAACAAAATAACATAAACTGGGCAGCTCTGATAACATTTATTCCTCACAGTTCTGGAAGCTGGGAAGTCCAGTGTCATGGTGTTTGTACATCCAGTGTCTTATGAGAGCCCTCTTCCAGGTTCACAGGTGGCCATCTCCTTGTAGTATCCTGGGAGAGAAAAAAGGAGGGAAGTGCCCTTGTCTCTTCTTACAAGGGCACTAATTCCATCATGAGAGTTCCAAACTTATGACCTATGATTTCCTCCCAAAGGTCCCATGACCAACTACCATCACATTTAATTACCATCACACATGTGCATTGGGAGGGACACAAACATTGACTCCATAGCACGGCCTTTCCAGTACCATCTCCTACTGCTTCTTTACATGGAATCTTGTTCAGCAACACTGAATTTGAAGACTCCTATATTTTCAGAGTTTTTCCCAGAGGTCACCTTCTCTGGTAGTCATAGTGTGGTGTGTTATTAATTCACAGTAAATAAATCTGGAAGCTAGAGAGATTTCAATTTCTTGCTCTGCCACTTTCTAGTTTTGAGACTTGGGAACATTTTTTTTTTTTTAACCTTCATTCTGAAATTTACTCCTCTTAAAACCAGAGAAAATATAATACCATATGGGGCTTTTTGTTTATTTTTTTATTGGTTCTTTTTTAGTTGTAGAACAATAGAATCCATTTTGACACACTTATACAAGTATGGGATATATCTTATTCTAGTTAGGACCCCATTCTTGTGGAGGTACATGATGGTGAGAGTCACTGTGATGTTTTCATATAGGAAAATTATGTCAGATTCATTCCACTGCCTTTCCTTTTCCTATCCCCTTCCCTTCCCTCCCTTCCCCTTTGTCTAATTTACTGAACTTCTCTTCTTTCCCTCCCCACCTTATTGAGGGTTAATTTCAACATATCAGAGAAAACATTCAACCTTTGGCTTTTGGGGATTGACTTATTTCACATAGCACAACAGTCTCCAGATCCATTTACTGGAAAATGTTATAAAGTCATTCTTCTTCATGATTAATGCCCTATTGTGTGTGTGTGTGTGTGTGTGTGTGTGTGTGTGTATGCATGCATATACTGCATTTTCTCTATATATTTGTCCATTGAGGTGCACCTCGGTTGGCTATATAGCTATTGTGAATTGTGCTGCTATAAACATTGATATGTAGTATGCTTAGTTAAAACCTTTGGATATATACCTAGGAGTGGAATAGGTGGGTCAAATGGTGGTTCCATCCATGTTTTCCAAGAAATTTCCACACTGCTTTCCAGAGTATTTGCACAAATTTACAGTACCACCAGCAATGTATGAGTGAACCTCTTTCCCCACATCCACATCCTCACAACATTTATGGTTCCTTGTGTTCTTGATAATTCCATTCTGAATGAAGAAAGATGAAGTCTCAATGTAGTTTTAATTTGCATTTCTCTAATTGCTAGGGATATTGAACATTTTTTTCATAAATTTATTGGTCATTCATATTTCTTCTTCTGAGAAGTTTCTGTTAAGTTTCTTTTCCACTTTTTGATTGGGATTTTTTGGGTTTTTTTGTTTTTTTGGTATTAATTTTTTATTTCTTATCCTAGAACCTAATGCTGTGTCTGAGGTGAAGGTGACAAAGATTTTCTCCCATTCTGTAGGCTCTCTCTTCATGCTCTTGGTTGTTTCCTTTGATGTGAAGAAGTTTCTTAGTTTGATGTCATCTCATTTATTGATGATTGATTTTACTTTAGGAGTCTTGTTAAGGAAGTCATTTCCTGAGCTGATATGTTGGAGTGTTGGACCTATATTTTCATCTATAAGGTGCAGGATTTCTGGTCTAACACTTGCATTTTGAATGGAATTTGTGCAAGGTGAGAGATAGGGGTTAAATTTCATTCTACTACATATGGTTTTCCAGTTTTCCCTACACCATTTGTTGAAGAAGTTATCTTTTCTCCAATGTGTGTTTTTTGTGCTTTTGTCTAGTATGAGGTAACTGTATTTTTGTGGGTTTGTTCTACATCTTCTATTCTGTTCCATTGGTCTTCTTGCCTGTTTTGGTGCCAATACCATACTGTTTTTGTTTCTATAGCTCAATAGTATAATTTTAGGTCTAGTATTGTGTGATACCTTCTGCTTAGCTCTTCTAAGGATTATCTAGGTTATTCTGAATTTCTTATTTTTTCAAATTAATTTCATGAATGATTCTTCTGTTTCCATGAAAAATGTCATTGGAATTTTTATGGGAATTGCAAATCTATATAACACTTTTGGCAGTATGGACATTTTGACAATATTAATTCCACCTATCCAAGAGCATGAGAGCTCTTTCCATCTTCTAAAGTCTACTTCAATTTCTTTCTTTAGTGCTCTGTAGTTTTCACTGTAGAGGTCTTTCATCTCTTTTGTTAGAGTGAGTTCCAAATATTTTATTTTCTTTGAGGTTATTGTGAATGGGATCATTTTCATAATGTCTCTTACGGTTAATTCATCACTGATAAATAGGAACACAATAGATTTATGGGCTTTCATTTTATATTCTGCTACTTTGCTGAATTCATTTATGAGTTCTAGAAGTTTTCTGGGCAAGTTTTTTGGGTCTTCTAAATATAGAAAAATGTCTTCAGCAAATAGGGATAGTTTGAGTTCTTCTTTTTGTATTTGTATATCTTTGGTTTGTTTGTTTGTTTTTGTGGTGCTAGGGATTGAATTCAGGGCCTTGTGCAGGCAAAGCACACACTTTATCAACTGAGCTATATCCCCAATCCTATTTGTACATCTTTAATTTCTTTCTTCTGTCCAATTGCCCTGGCTAGATTTTCCAGGACTATGTTGAATAGAAGTGGTAAAAGAGGTCATCCCTGTCTTGTTCCAGTTTTTAGAGGGAATGCTTTCAATTTTTCACCATTTAGAATGATGTTGGCCCTGGGTTTAGCATATATAACTTTTACAATGTTGAGGTATGTTCCTACAATTCCTAGTTTTTCTAGTGTTTTCAACACGAATGGATGCTGTAGTTTGTCAAACACTTTTTCTGCATCAGTTGAGATAATCATGTGATTCTTGTCTTTAAATCTATTAATGTGGTGATTAAGTTTATTTATTTCTGTGTGTTGAAGCAATCTTGCAAACCCGGGATGAAACCCACTTGATCATGGTGCACTATCTTTTTAATGTGTTTTTGTAAGCAATTTGCCAGTATTTTATTGAGAATTTTTCTATCTATGTTCATCAAAGATATTAGTCTAAAGTTTTCTTTCCTTGATTTTTCTTTGTGTGACATTGTTATCAGGGTGATATTAGCTTCATAAAATGTATTTGGAAGAGTTCCATCCTTTCCTCCTTTGTGGAATAATTTGAGGAGGATTGGTATTATTTCCTCTTTAAAGGTCTGGTACAACTCAGCTGAGAATCTATCTGGTCCTGGGTTTTTCTTTGTTGGTAGGCTTTTCATGGCTTCTTCAATTTCATTACTTGAAATTGATCTTTTTAAATTTTTTTTATATCTTCCCAGTTTAATTTGGGTATGTTATGTGCCTCTAGGGATTTGTTCAAGTCTTCAAGATTTTCTGGCTTATTGGAATATAAATGTTCAAAATGTCTTCTGATTATTCTCTATTTCAGTAGTGTCTGTGGTGATAGTTCCATTTTCATCATGAATATTATTAATTTGTGTTTTTTCTCTCTTTGTCATGGTTAGCTTGGCTAAGGGTTTATCAATTTGTTTATTTTTTTCAAAGAAGCAACTTTTTGATTCATTGATTTTTAAAAATTTTTTAAATCTTGATTTCACTGATTTTGGCACTGCTTTTAATTATTTCCTGACTTCTGATGATTTTGGTATTGGTCTTTGGTTTGGTGTTCTTTTTCTAGGGCCTTCAGATGTAATGTTAGATTATTTATTTCATATATTTCTATTCTTTTAACGTATGAGCTCCATGCTTTGAACTTTCCTCTTAGAACCACCTTCATAGTGTCCTGGAGATTTTGGTATGTTGTATCATTATTCTCATTTACTTCTAAGTATTTTTTTATTTCACCCCTGATTTTTTCTGCTATCCATTCACCATTCAGTGGTGAATTATTTAGTCTCCTGGTATAAGAATAATTTCTATTTATTACCTTATCATTGCTTTCTAATTTCATTCCATTATTATCTGATAGAATGCAGAATATTATCTCTATATTTTATATTTGCTAAGAGTTGCTTTGTATCATAAAATATGGTCTATTTTAGAAAACATTCTGTGTGCTGCTAAGAAGAAAGTGTATTCAGTCATTGATGAATGAAATATTCTATATATGTCTGTTAAATCTAAATTATTAATTGTATTTTTTAGTTCTATAGCTTCCTTATTTAGTTTTTGTTTGGATGATCTGTCTAGTGATGACAGAGGCACATTAAAGTCACCCAGTATTATTGTACTGTGGTCTATTTGATTCTTGATATTGATGAGGGTTTGTTTGATGTGCATACATGTCCCAATTATTTGGGGAATAAATATTTATGACATTTCTTGTTGTTGTATGATACCCTTAAGCAGTATGAAATGACCTTCTTTGTCTATTCTGATTAACTTTGGCCTGAAGTCCACTTTATCAGATATGAGACTAGAAACCCATGCTTGTTTATGAGATCCACATAAATAATAAGTTTTTTCCCATCCTTTCACCTTTACTCTGTGGATGCCTTTGCCTTGGAGGTGAATCTCCTGAAGACAGCATAATATATTGTGTCTTCTTTTTTAATCCACTCTACCATCCTATGTCTTTTGATTGATGATTGAGTCCATTAATATTCAGTGTTATTATTGAGAGAAGATTTTTATTTATGTCTACTTTTTAAGTCAAATTAGATTCTCCTTTGATATTGTGGTGCTCTATGCATTTTTACCCTTTGCTGGTTTTCATTTGTAGTCTACATTTCTTCTTCATGAAATATTTTATGGAGTATGTTTTGTAATACTGGCTTTCTAGTTGAATTCTTTTAAGTTTTGTTTATCATGGAAGATTTTTACTCATCTTCAAATCTGAAGCTTAATTTGGCTGTATACAGTATTCTTGGTTGGCATGCATTTTCTTTCAAAGCTTGGTATATATTATTCCAAGACCTCCGCTTTTATGGTTTGGGTTGAAAAATTGGCTGAGATCCAGACTAGTTTACCTATAAATGTGACCAGGCATTTTTTTCTCTACTCACTTTTAAAATTCTACCCTTATTCTGCATGTTAGACCTTTTCATAATAATATGCCTTGGAGTGCATCTGTTGTAATTTTGTATATTTGGAGTCCTGTCTGTCTTCTATATTTGATTTTCCATTGTATTCTTAAGATTTGGGAAATTTTCTGTTATTATTTTATTCCTTTAGTTTGTACTTCACAGCCTTCATCTATTCATATAAGGAGTCTTATATTTGTCCTTTTCATGTTGTCCCATATTTCTTATAAATTTGTTCATGGTCTCAACATCATTTTTCCATGATCAACTTTATTTTCAAGATTATGCATTTTGTCTTTATTGCCTGAGCTCTATCTTGCAACCAGTCTGTTCTATTGGTGATACTTTCCATTGAATTTTTACTTTATTGACTCCTTCATTTTGATAGTTTCTGATTTTTCTTCAGAACTTCTATCTCCTTATTGAAGTTACCTTTCACTTCTTTTATTTCTCTCTGATTTCACTCCTTAGGTCAATTTTTATCTCATAGATCAGTTTAACAATAAACTTCTAAATTCCTTCTCTGATGTTTCCTCCACTCTGATGTCAATGGAATCTGTTGTTGAGTCATTCTGATTTGTTTGGGATGTTTGTTCCCTTGCTTTTTCAAACTGTTTTTGTGTCCCTCTATTCAAGTGGATCTGAAGTAGCAGAGCTTCTACTTCATGAGCTTTAAGTGACCCTGTAGGTTTCCAGTGCCTCACAGATTAGGGGGGATTCAAATAATAGCAACAACCTATGCATATAATATATAGCACTAAATTAATTACTTAGTTTCTATTATGACATCTACAATGTTAATTGACACAATAAACATAAATGGTAGGATCAGCAATTTCTATCAGTAAAGACAGTAGGTAATCATGAATTATATCTGGCATAAAATCAAAAAATAGGTGTTATCTATGGCTTCCACTGTATTAATTATTGCTATAGCACTAGTGGTGGGGTCTGGCATTTTATAAACCAATTAACATTAAGAGAAGTTAAGAATAGGGTTAATTAAGAGAAAGAAGAAGAGATCAAAGAGTAGAAAAGGACTTGCAGTTTCAAAATAGGGCAGATGCAGAAACAAAGAAAGATGTTGTTTATGAGGGAGAGGAGAAAAAAATAGAAGTAAAAATTAAAGAAAGAGTGAAAGGGAGAACAATAGAGCTTGGCTGTTAGCAAGAGAAAAAGGAAATAGAGGTGTGAAACAGACAATACAAAACCAAACCAAAATATGCTAATCAAAATCCCTACCCCTCAAAAACAAACTAAGGAAAAATAACTACCTTCAAGAAATCCTGGAAATGAGAAAACAGAAACAAATATGTCTATGTAAAAATATCCATGAATGTCTGTGCCAAACTGTCTTTCTGTTTCTCAGCTACCCTTTTTAACAGAATGGTGTGGGGTAAGAAGGGAAGTGCTCCACTCCCAGGGTATAGATGTTGCTTGGTTCTGTGAGATGAATTTCTGTAGATAAAGCTCCTGGGGGCTGGACTTAGGTCTAGTATGGCCCCAGGAATTTTATTTCATGGGAAGTTGTCAGGGAATACTAAACCAACAGTACCTCTAGGACTGTACTGCCAGAGTCTCCCCAGGGTTCCACTCATGGGATTGGGAAACCAATCCTTTGTGGTTCTCAGATACTGCCCTTCCTGGCTTCCCAGGGTCTGTCCCTAAGCACTGTCACACCTGCCCACTGTAATTCCTGACCTACTGCTGCTGATTCTGCACAATTCCAGACTCAAAGAAGGGGATGGAGGTGGAGTCTCCCCATCTCCCCAACCTGAATTACCCCCAGGCAAAATACTCTCAGTGCCTGAAATTTTCCGGATTTGCTAGGCTCAATCTAGATCCCACAGCTGGCATCTACCAGAATGATGTATTGGACTCAGCCTCAGATTCACAGACCTGACTTCCCTGTCTCTTTCGGCGTCCCTGCAGCATGGTTGTCCCAAGATGGCTTCTGCCTCAGCTCCCGTGCACAACTGGCAAACCCGTGGTGTCGTTCATGCACCATTTTAATAAGCCAAACAGCCTCTGAGTTGGGCCAGGGCAGGCTGCTCCTCCAATCTGGGATTCTCCATGGCAAGATTGTCTGCAGCACTTCTCAGCCTTTCATGACCTGTCCCTCCAGGATCACAGCCCCAATTTTGTTCTTTTCCTTGTTTAATGCACCCCAAATTTCCAAGTCTCCAAGGTTCTCTGTCCAATGTTGAGTATAAGTAAAGTCCCTTTTCACCCACCTCACAGAGAAGTGGTATTCCCACTGCTTGGGTCCCAAGTCAGGGAGCTGTGAGAAATGCCTCTTCCCTCCAGTCTGTGGTCTGAGCCCCATATAGGGATTTCATAATAAGGATTAAATGATGTAACATATATGTGGTGAGCATATGTCAGATTTTTAAGTGATCCAGCATATTATTATTTATTTTATTTTTTTAGCACCAGGGATTGAACAATCCACAGATGCTTAACTACTGAGCCACATCCCCAGTCCTTGTTATTTTTATTTTGAGACAGGGTCTTGCTAAGTTGCTTAGAGCCTCACTAAGTTGCTAAGGCTGATTTTGAACTTTTGATCCTCCTGCCTCAGTCTCCTGAGCTGCTGGGATTACAGGCATGTAACATGTGCTAGAACCTAGCGTATTTTGAACACCCGTGTCTTGCATGGAGAATATCCAGTCTTGAATATTCTCTACTCAAGGCAGAAATTAAGAACTGTCCAGCCTCATGACAGCTGTACCAGAGGCACATGGACCAACCACATCTACTTATTCACTCATGACTTCAATCCTAAAGACTTAGCTTGAAGGAGGTTTCTCATGGCGATCATCTTGGTGATGATGCTGGTGCAGACACATGGCATTTGGGGCCTGAGGGATCAAGGTTGAATCCCCAGTCAGCTATGATGATGACTCTACTTTCCCTGGAGCCAGTTCTACAACCTGGAGTTAGATGTTGCTCTTACAAACTCAGTCTGGCTCTTCAAACAAACACTACACAATCTTCTTAATAAAACTCCCTTTCTGCATAATCAGTTGCTTGCAACCATGACTTCCAAGTAATACAACAAATTAACACACTTAGAATGGTCCTGAGCATAATGGAAGTGAACACTGAAAGTACCTTCCCTGTGATGCCGGCCCAAGGACAGTCATTCCTAAGTGTCTCAGAATTCTTCAACACAACTCCAAAAGAGGTCTATCACTGTGCAATAGCACAGCAATTTTTCTGCATTCCTGTTTTGTTCATTCCTGGCCTGGGCCTCTGTGAAGGCAGGAGCCATGTCATTCACCTTCCAACCTCAATGCCCACTTGAGGGCCTGAAAAGTTGTGATGTTCAACGAATGGAACTGAGTAAACCATTCAACCACCCATGACTGCACCCAACTGGATTTTACCAGCTCATAGTCCATTGTTTTATGTAATAACATGTCATGAGAAATTTTGTCAAACACTAGGCTGAAATAACATTGCTGGTACTAGCATTTCCACTAACTTACCAACATACAGGAAAAAACAAAGCAGAATTTATTGGGCAAGACAGGTTTTAAACACACGTACATATACATATTTTTTTCAACATAAAAACTTTACATTCTTCTTTTACAAAACCTAAAGGTATCCAAAAAATTATTAAGATAAAACAAAAATAAGTCATAATCTTACTATATAGATATAATCTACTCTCATTTTATATATTCCCTTTCAATATTTTCTAGATGTATTTTACATAGCTGAGATCATAAAATTACAACTTTATATTCTATGGTTTGATTAAATTTTTTTCAGAGTTCTTTTTCACCTCCTAATATTCTTTGCAAATATGTCATTATATCAATTATAAAAATTCATTTAATTAAATTATTTTTGAAACTGTACTCTCAAAGTCATAGGGTGCTTCAGATTTGCTTTTGCAAAATTCACTACAAAGAACCATGGAGATTTTAGAATCAGTTTATCAACTTTTACCCAAAATAAACCAGCTGCAATTTTTATTGAGGTGGATTAATACCTATAGGTCCATTTGGGGAGAATTGATATTATAACAATATTGAGGCTTCCAGTCCATTCACAGGCCTCTTCTGGCCTCATAAAAATTACTTATGAACATTTTCCACTTGCTTTTCTTCTGAAACAATTCATGTAGAATCAGTATTATACATTCTCTAAATATTTGATAGAACTATTCAGTAAAGTCATATTGGTTGGCCATTTTTTTTTAATTTATTTTTATTGTAAATAAATGGAATATATGTTGTTTCTGTTTGTACATGGAGTAACAGCATACCATTTGTGTAATCATACATTTACATAGGGTAATGATGTTTGATTCATTCTGTTATTGTTTCCTTCCCCCCACCCCTCTCACCCCTCTTTTCCCTCTATACAGTCCCTCCTTCCTCCATTCTTGCCCCCCTCCCACCCCCCATTATGTGTCATCATCTGCTTATCAGCGAGATCATTCGCCCTTTGGATTTTTGAGATTGGCTTATCTCACTTAGCATGACATTCTCCAATTTCATCCATTTCCCTGCAAATGTCATAATTTTATTATTCTTTATAGCTGAGTAATATTCCATTGTATATATATACCACAGTTTCTTTATCCATTCATCAATTGAAGGACATCTAGGTTGGTTCCACAATCTGGTTATTGTGAATTGAGAAGCTACGAACATTGATGTGGCTGTATCTCTGTAGTATGCTGATTTTAAGTAATTTGGGTATAGGCCAAGGAGTGGGATAGCTGGGTCAAATGACAGGTCCATTCCAAGTTTTCTAAGGAATCTCCACACTGCTTTTCAGATGGCTGCACTAATTTGCAACCCCAAGAGCAATCTATGAGTGTACCTTTTTCCCCACATCCTCTCCAACACCTATTGTTGCTTGTGTTCTTGATAATCGCCATTCTAATTGGGGTGAGATGGAATCTTAGGGTAGTTTTAATTTGCATTTCTCTTATTACTAGAGATGTGGAACAGTATTTCATATGTTTGTTGATTGCTTGTAGATCTTCTTCTGTGAAGCATCTGTTCATATCCTTAGCCCATTTGTTGATTGGGTTATTTGTATTCTTGGTGTAGAGTTTTTTGCATTCTTTATATATTCTGGAAATTAGCGCTCTATCTGAAGTATGAGTGGCAAAGATATTCTCCCACTCTGTAGGCTCTCTCTTCACATTGCTAATAGTTTCCTTTGCTGAGAGAAAACTATTTAGTTTGAATCTATCCCAGTTATTGATTCTTGCTTTTATTTCTTGTGCTATGGGAGTCCTGTTAAGGAAGTCTGATCCTAAGCCAACAAGGGGAAGATTTGGACCTACTTTTTCTTCTATAAGATGCAGGGTCTCTGGTCTGATTTCAAGGTCCTTGATCCATTGTGAGTTGATTTTTGTGCAGGGTGAGAGATAAGGGTTTAGTTTCATCCTATTGCATATGGATTTCCAGTTTTCCCAGCACCATTTGTTGAAAAGGCTAGCTTTTCTCCATTGCATATTTTTGGCCCCTTTGTCTAATATGAGAAAATTATATTTATTTGGGTTTGTGTCTGTGTCCTCTATTCTGTACCATTGATCTACCTGTCTATTTTGGTGCCAATACCATGCCGTTTTTGTTACTATTGCTTTGTAGTATAGTTGAAGTTCTGGTATTGCAATACCCCCTGCTTCATTCTTCCTGCTAAGGATTGCTTTAGCTATTCTGAGTTTCTTATTCTTCCAGATGAATTTCATGATTGCTTGCTCTATTTCTGTAAGGCACATCAGTGGGATTTTAATTGGAATTGCATTGAATCTGTATAGCACTTTTGGTAGTATGGCCACTTTGACAATATTAATTCTGCCTATCTAAGAACATGGGAGATCTTTCCATCTTCTAAGGTCTTCCTCAATTTCTTTCTTCAATGTTTTGTTGTTTTCGTTGTAGAGATCTTTTACCTCTTTGGTTAGATTGATGCCCAAGTATTTTTTTTTTTTTTGAGGCTATTGCAAATGGAGTTGTTTTCCTCATTTACCTTTCAGCTGTTTTGTTGCTTGCGTATAAAAATGCTTTAGATTTATGCGTGTTGATTTTATAGCCTGCTGTTTTGCTGAATTCATTGATGAGGTCTAGAAGTTTTCTGGAGGAGTTTTTTGGATCCTCTAAATATAGAATCATGTCATCAGCAAAAAATGACAGCTTAAGTTCCTCTTTTCCTATTCGTATCCCTTTAATTTCTTTAGTCTGTCTAGTTGCTTTGGCTAGAGTTTCGAGGACAATGTTGAATAGAAGTGGTGAAAGAGGACATCCCTGACTTGTTCCTGTTTTTAAAGGGAATGGTTTTAGTTTTCCTCCATTAAGAATGATGTTGGCCATGGGCTTAGCATAAATACCCTTTACAATATTCAGGTATGTTTCTACTATGCCTATTTTTTCTAGTGTTTGAGCATGAAAGGGTGTTGTATTTTGTCGAACGCTTTTTCTGTGTCAATTGAAATAGTCAGATGATTCTTATCCTTAAATCTATTGACATGATGGATTACGTTTATTTATTTACGGATGGTAAACCATCCTTGCATTCCATGGATGAACCACATTTGATCATGGTGCACAATTTTCTTAATATGTTTTTGGATACAGTTTGCCAATATTTTGTTAAGGATCTTTGCATCTATATTCATCAAGGATATTGGTGTAAAATTTTCTTTCCTTGATGTGTCTTTGCCTGGTTTGGGTATGAGGGTGATATTAGCTTCATAGAATGAGTTTGGTAGGGTACCCTCCTTTTCTATTTCCTGGAATACTTTGAGAAGTATTGGAATGAGTTCTTCTTTGAAGGTCTTGTAGAACTTGGCTGAGAATCCGTCTGGTCGTGGGCTTTTCTTGGATGGTAGGTTTTTAATGACTTCTTCTATTTCATTGCTTGATATTGATCTGTTTAAATTGTGTATGTCCTCCTGGTTCAGTTTGGGAGGAGCAAATGTCTCTAGAAATTTGTCAATGTCTTTGGTAGATTCTATTTTGTTGGAATACAGATTTTCAAAGTAGCATCTCATTATGTTATGTATCTCAGTGGTGTTTGTGTTGGTATTTCCTTTTTCATCACGAATTTTAGTAATTTGAGTTTTCTCTCTCCTCTTTGTTAGTGTGGCTAAGGGTTTGTCTATTTTGTTTACTTTCTCAAAGAACCAACTTTTTGTTTTGTCAATTTTTTGAATTGTTTCTTTTGTTTCAATTTCATTAATTTTAGCTCTGATTTTAATTATTTCCTGTCTTCTACTACTTTTGCTGTTATTCTGTTCTTCTTTTTCTAGGACTTTGAGCTGTAATGTTAGGTCATTTAGTTGTTGACTTTTCATTCTTTTCTGGAATGTGCTCCATGCAATGAATTTTCCTCTTAGTACCGCTTTCATAGTGTCCCAGAGATTTTGATATGTTGTATTGTCATTCTCATTGACCTCTAAGAATTTTTTTATCTCCTCACTGATGTTTTCTGTTATCCATGTTTCATTCAATATCATATTATTTAGTCTCCAGGTGTTGGAGGAATTTCTGTTTTTCATTTTGTCATTGATTTCTACTCTCAGTCCATTATGATCTGATAGAACACAAGGCAGAATCTCTATTTTTTTGCATTTCCTA
The DNA here is from genome assembly GCF_902686445.1 of Sciurus carolinensis. Classification (NCBI taxonomy): domain Eukaryota; kingdom Metazoa; phylum Chordata; class Mammalia; order Rodentia; family Sciuridae; genus Sciurus; species Sciurus carolinensis. The sequence goes on from NC_062223.1 coordinate 109,899,727, forward strand.
AGGGCTGCTTTGTGGCATAACACATGGTCTATTTTCGAGAAGGTTCCATGTGCTGCTGAGAAGAAAGTGAATCCGCTCATTGATGGATGGAATATTCTATATATGTCTATTAAGTCTAGGTTATTGATTGTGTTATTGAGTTCTATGGTTTCTTTGTTTGGTTTTTGTTTGGAAGATCTATCTAGTGGTGACAGCAGTGTGTTAAAGTCACCCAGAATTATTGTGTTGTGGTCTAAATGATTCCTGAAATTGAGAAGGATTTGTTTGATATACAGGGATGCACCATTGTTTGGGGCACAAATATTTACTATCATTATGTCTTCCTGAGTTATGGTTCCCTTAAGCAGTATGAAATGTCGTTCTTTATCCCTTCTGACTAACTTTGACTTGAAGTTCACTTTATCTGATATAAGGATGGAAACTCCTGCTTTCTTACTGAGTCCATGTGCATGGTAGGTTTTTTCCCATCCTTTCACCTTTAGTCTGTGGATGTCTTTTTCTATGAGATGAGTCTCTTGCAGGCAGCATATTGTTGGGTCTTTCTTTTTAATCCATTCTGCCAGTCTATGTCTTTTGATTGATGAGTTTAAGCCATTAACTTTCAGGGTTATTATTGAGATATGATTTGTATTCCTAGTCATTTGGCTTATTTTTAGTTTTTAAGTTGGCTTGGTTTCTCCTTTGAGTGGTTTTTCTCTAAGGTAGTTCCTCCCTTTGCTGACCTCCATTGTTGTTTTTCATTTCCTCCTCATGGAATATTTTGTTGAGAACATTCTGTAGCACAGGCTTTCTATTTATAAATTCTTTTAACTTTTGTTTATCATGGAAGGATTTTATTTCATCTTCAAACCTGAAGGTTAGTTTTGCTGGGTATAGGATTCTTGGTTGGCAACCATGTTCTTTCAGAGCTTGAAATTCGATGTTCCAGGCCCTTCTAGCTTTTAGAGTCTGGGTTGAGAAGTCAGCTGCTATCCGTATTGGTCTCCCCCTATGTGTAATCTGTTGCTTTTCCCTCGCTGCCTTCAAAATCCTATCTTTATTTTGAATGTTAGGCATTTTCATTATAATGTACCTTGGTATGGATCTGTTGTGATTTTGTGCATTTGGTGTTCTGTAAGCCTCTTGTGTTTGAATTTCCATTTCATTCTTCAGGTTTGGGAAATTTTCTGATATTATTTCATTGAATAGGTTGTTCATTCCTTTGGTTTGTATATCTATGCCTTCCTCAATCCCAATAATTCTTAAATTTGGTCTTTTCATGATGTCCCATAGTTCTTGGAGATTCTGTTCATGATTTCTTACCATCTTCTCTGTTTGGGCAACTTTATTTTCAAGATTAAATATTTTGTCTTCATTGTCTGAGGTTCTGTCTTCCAGGTTGTCTAGTCTTTTGGTGATGCTTTCCATTGAGTTTTTTATTTGGTTTATTGTTTCCTTCATTTCAAGGATTTTTGTTTGTTTGTTTGTTTGATTATCTCTATCTCTTGATTGAAATGATCTTTTGCTTCCTGCAGTTGCTCTTTCAGCTTATTGGTATTATCATTCATTGCCTGCATTTGCTCTCTTATCTCATGCTTTGCTTCACGAATCATCTTAATCTTGTATAATCTGAAGTCCTTTTCTGACATTTCTTCTAACATACTGTCATTGGATTCTATTAATATAGAATCTAGATTTGTTTGGATCATTTTCTTCCCTTGTTTCTTCATGTTGTTCATGTATCTTCCCCTCTAGCAGTGAAGATCTGGGGTATTGCAGATTTCCCCCTATAGCCTTATAGTGGCCCTATAGGTTTTCAAAACACTTTCTTTAAGGGGAGACCAATATTAGCAGTGCTCAATTCAGACACTATGCAACCCTAGACCAAATAGCACCTATGAGGACAATAACAAAATTGTCATAATAAACAGAATGAGTTCAAATATTATCTTCAGTAAAACAAACAGATTTGCAATAAGTTCTGCCGTTTCTAATGGAGGACAAAGAGGATGCAAAGGGATGTAGAATGTGGCTCTTAATGGGATAAGAAAAGAATATCCAGAAGTTCTAGATAATAGAAAGGGTGAGAGTGTAATCAAAAGAAATCGGATGTTAGCATGCAAAAAAGGGAGAAGGAGACTCTGAGGGAACAGGTAAACAAAAGGAAAAGAGAGCAAGAAAAGTAAAGAAATAAAAACTTAAACTTTTTCAATAAGGAGAAAAAAGAAAATCTACAGTATAACAGTCACATAGTAATGAAACGTCCCAGAGTTCAGTAGCATGATGCATGAGAGGTACCTGACAATGAGCTTCAAGTCTCCAGCTGGCGTCTCAGGATGGGATTTGCCCCACCTAAAGATTGGAGCTACAGCTTCCAGGACTATCCAAGATATCTGCTCTGGCTTCGAAATGTGTTGGCAAATGGGGAGCTGCAGCTCAGGGTGTGGACATGGTCAGCTGGAGGTCCTGGAGGCAGGATGCAGTTGGTCAGGCAGGGGTCCTGGAGGTCCGGTGTGTTTGGTGTGGTTGTGGGATCCTGGAGGCCAGGTGCAATCAGTCGGTCTGGGGTCCCAGTGATAGGGCGCAGTCAGTTGGTCTGGGGATTCTGGTGGCAGGAAGCAGTCAGTCGATGTGAGGGCCCCAGAGGCAGGGAGTGATTGGTCGGGCTGAGGGATCCTGGAGACGGAGCTCAGTCAGTCCAGCCAGGGGTCCCACTGGGGCCTGGCTGTTGTCTCAAAATGGTGGCAGCCACGTATAATCAAACCTGCAGGTACTGTAAGAGTGAACTTCCAGGCAACAGCAGGCAGCTGGTGCTCCACTGGGGGTCGGTGATCAGTTTGCTGACTGTTTTCGGACCATTGGGAGGTGAACCTCATGCGAGTTGGGTGATGGATAGGTGTAAGGCAGGAGATGGACAGGCAAGAGGCAGGCAAATGGCGGATGATAGATGCCTGACAGTGAGCAATCTGCTCTCAAAAAAGGCGTTGATATGCTGGCAGACTGCAGGTCACCGCAGCAGACAAATGGGGTAAACACCATGGGATCGATAAGCAGCAAAAACTGCCTCACCAAGAAACAGACATCCTCTGCTTGAAACCGGAGTTAAGGAGCAACAAGGAATGCAGCCTCCCTCTAGTCTGCCATCTTGTCAGAGCGGTTGGCCATTTCTTTATGGATGAAATTTATATTTCTAAGTATAAATCAAATCTTTTAATGGACATGAAAGTTATGAGGTTCTTCTTGAATCTATCCTACTAATGTGTATGTTTAAGGAATTTGCCCATTTATGTAAGTTGTCAAACTTATATCATGAATATATTCATAATACTTTCTTATCGTCATTGGAATATGTATAGGTTCTGTAGTGATATCTCCTCTTTTGTTCCTTAGGTTGATAATTTATGACTTTTCCCTTTTATTCTTGACTAAATAGCTCTAATTTTGTCAGCTTTATTGTCATGTTCTTATGCTTTTATTTGTTTTCTCTATTTTCTAGCCTTATTATCTCTAATAGTATTTATTTTTCTGAAATCTACTTTGATATTAATATAGTCACTTCAGGTTTCCTTGGATTAGTAATTACAAGATATGTGGTCATCAATCTCTTTACTTTTATATTATTCTTGTCTTTATGTTTAATTCTTGTAGTCTGCACAAAGTTGTGTCTTCCTTTTCACACAATTGGACATTCACTATTTTTTCATTGGAATATCTTTGTGAAGTCCAGTGTGTATCTGATTTGACTCAAATACAGTAAGTACAACAAGGTGTACTTCTGAAGTCAATAATCTGGTTTATTCTGGATGAATAATATTTATCCAAAAGTATGAAATAATTTATTAATTCACATTCTATATAAGTAGTCACACAAGTGCATTTTAATAATTTCAGATAGTCTCTACCAAAATACATAGAACTACCATAAATTGTTCATATCCTAGAATCACCAACCATGTTTATTTCCAGCCACATGCACCAGAGGTCAAACATTATAACAATTCTTTCATCAATTATTGTAATGGCATTGTTTTGAAATTTTAATAATCACGTTTAAGATGTTTATTATACAAAAATCTTCTGATGTTAATATGATTAAGTAAATTAGATTCTTTGTGGTTTACAAACTTTGTATTACTTAGAGAACAAATCATTTTTCCCATTAATTTTCCATGCCTTCTTATTTATACATTAAATTTTATTTCTGAGTTCTTTCTGATGTTCTAGTTATCTTTTTGTTCAGTGGGGTTCTGGTACTACATCATTTCAATTATTATAGCCTTATAATTTTTTTATGTCAAGGAAGAAAACCTCTTCCAGAAGGTCTTCTTCTTTTTTTTTTTTTTCAAAATTGCTTTTGGATATTCTTAATACTCCTTCAGAAGATTAAACTTCATTAATTTTACATTGAAATGACATTAAGATACTAAATAAATTGTAAGAAGATGGGCATCTTATAAATATTAACTCCTCTCATCAAGCGATATGGCATGTTTATCTAAATATTCAAGTCATCTTTTGTGTCACTTAATAATAATTTGCTTTTCTGCTCTTCTAGGTTCTAATTCATTTCTTGTAAGCATGCACAAGATTATGTTTTGTTGCCCTTGTAAAGGACTTTGTTTTCATATGGCTTCCAATTTTTCACTTCAGGCATATAGAAAAACTATTGGCTTTTATTTATTTATTTTATATTATAAATACTATAAATTTTATTTATTATATATTATAATATTATAAATCTTGTTTGCTGAAAATCCTCTTTCCAAACCTAACCAAATGTATTCCACCTAATATTTTGGAGATATCAGACCCTCCAGGTGCTAAAACATCACTATATTTTTACCCATCACTACATTTTTTTTTCGGCACATTTGTAAACCTTGTGTTTTTAAAATGTGTCCTAATATTTTCTTCAAAATCAAGCTCTGATCTCTTATTATGGCTTCTAAGCAAGGCCCTTTCTGTCTCAATACTGGTCTGCCTTTCCAGTTTCTTCCCACAACATTTTCTCCTACACGTTTTCTGCTCCACCTACTCAACCAGAAGCTGTAATTCTTTCATAACTTGATTATATATTTTTGCCTGCCTGTGATGCTTTTTCCTATTTGATTACTGGGGAATTCCTATTCATTATTTAAAGACTAACTCAAATGTCACTTCCTGTCTACATCTGTCCCTGACCACATACTCAGACAGAATTAATTTCTCTCATCTTTATTCCCCTAGAGGTACATACATACCTTCATTTTAACACAGGTCACATTATATTACATTTATTTTTTTTATGTCTGTCTCCCCTAAAGAGGCTGTGGCTTCCTTGGGAGCAAGAACAATATCTTACTTATCTTTGTATTCTCAGTATTCAATATATATTTATAGAATAAATAAGTGGGATGATTAAACATTTAATTCATGATTTTTTTATTTAAGTAAAGATCATTAAATTATTATTTCTGGAATGACCCATTTTTTTCCATTTAGAATTGTGGTATTCTCCCCTTTTCATTTATTCGAGGCATATGACATTCTCTATGATTTCGAAAAGATTATCACTCATAGATCTGGTGTCACATCTGAAGTCTCTCCACTGGCCTTTAAGTCTCTCCACTGGCCTTTAAGTCTCTCCACTGGCCTTTAAGTCTCTCCACTGGCCTTTATCTGGAGTTAGAACTTACATTATTTTAGAGTAAAGCTCTAAGTATCTCCCAATCTTTATTTTTACCTTCTTTGGCTTAGGTATCTTATGACATGGAATTTTCCCTTTTTTTAATAGGAAAACAATCTTACATGCTGTAAAATGAAAGGAAAGTGAGAGCTCAAACCAATTAATTCAATTATTTGTTCAGTATGTATTTATGAAAGTATAACTCAAGAGATTATAGTCTATCTGCAGCAATAGGTATAAACACCAAGACACAGGCACAGCACAAGACCTATGCCAGAGGCACAAATGCTGCCATGGGAAAACAGAAAGCACAGTTTTTTAGCTGGCAAAACTGAAGAAAATTTCTTGGATGTAATAGATCAGGCTTTGGTTTGTAAGTTCACAAAATACAGGAATAAGAATATTACAGGAAAAAATAATTCAGTCTTTCTTACCTGCAATTTTGAAATATAGAAACATTTTTGTTAACAAGGATTTTCATTGATAAATTAGATGTTGGTCAAATAACATTTCAAAAAAGAAATCAAATTTTTTCTAATACTTTTAGTTTCAGCAAATATCTTTATTCAGTTGCCCATCCTACTATCCCCAGTCTCCAGTCAATCTCCAAGGCCTGTTCAATCTAAGTCCTAAATATCTCAAATCTGTCATTCATGATGCCTATTGCCACCACCTAAGGCCACCTCTTTCTACTGACTCACTGACAAAGCCACCTAGCCAGTCACATCCACTCTTGCCACCTCCAAACCACTTCTCACACTGTACCAGAATTAACTTTTGTTAAGATTCTCATCGTGTTATCCCTTGGCTTAAAATCCTTCTGTGTTCTTCAACACAATGGGCTATTGTGTTTTCTTCTTCATATGCCTGTATTTTTAATAAGTGAACATAATTTTTAAGCATGCAAATTGTTTGGAAAGCAGTGAGTAATAGTATAAGATTCCAACCTTTAAAGTAAGAGAGGCCAGACTGTGTCAAAGTCACTTGAAATGTGTATGAGCTAAGACAAGTTAGGAAGTAATAATAATTTCTATATAACACACTGTTATAGAGATTAAATGAAACAATGGATGTGAAAAGAATTCTGCAAACTGTAACCCATCTTGTAAATATTACTTAGTAATAGCATCATCACCTAATAGAAAATATCTGCCATCTGGTTAACATATACAGTGTTACTCAGGACAGTAAAAGTCAGCATGAGATAACTCTTGGAAAAGAGCCCAAGTTCAAGTATAGGAAGAAATTTTTTAGTGAGTTACATTTCATATACAGGGCATGAAGCAGTTTAAGGTAATGGAAAAAAATGAACCAAGTGCAAATTTTTAAAGAGTAACAGCAAAAAGGCTTGATCATTTATTTCTAAAGAACCTAGTAATATACTATATTTTCCTCCTAATATTTTCTGTTTTATGACTTATTTGGAACATAGCACAATGTTACTGAAATCTTAGAATGACTCATAAAAATTTTAATATCACTGTCTGTATTTTTGCCAAACAATTGCTATTTTCCTTTAAATGGGCTATTTCAAAAGGTTTGTTCCATTCTGAACAATGATTTAATACTATTGAAGGACAGGTTTCCTTTTCTAAAGGACTAATCCTCAATTTAATAATGAAATTCAGTGAGGAAAAATTAGGGTTTACTTAATGGAAATTAATTTTATGGCTTATAAAGAAAACAGAAATGCATTTACTTTATCAAACAAGACAAGGGTACTTGGAAAATCTTTTCTCTGTGTGACATGAATATCAAGCAGTGTGAATTGATGAAGCAGCATTTAGCTAACTGCGCTATTTTTCCCGTTTCATATTCTCTGCCTTTAATTCAGGTAACAGTGGGAAGCTGGAACGTGGCCATTTTCCTACACATTCCCCTGGTGCGGAAGCCAGTTTTCACTTTGGTGAAGGAGTTCCTCTACTGCCATCTAGTGCTTTTGATGCAGGGATTCACCAGGTCTAGTCAGATGAGCTGGTTTATATTTAGTTTAGAATGTGGGATGGAGGGAAATGGAGGTGGGGTGGCAGAAAGCAAAAACTTTTGAGATTGTCTTTTGAATCTATTGCTTTAATTAGTAAGAGATGCTGAGTCACAGACAACACGCTAGGGGCTTCTGAGCTAGATACTTCAGGGAAAGTTGTGGAAAATCAGATATCAGGGACACTAAAGTTCAACCAGATTCTTGAAGTTTGTGAAGGAAGATTGTATTTAGGATAGCAAAGGGGATGGATCTGAATTGAGCTATATGTACACAATAGCCAAGCCGACTTTTCTGGAAACTGTGTTTAGCAAAACACTCTTTATCAAAAGTATTCCATTTGTCAACAAGAAAGACCTGCCTTCTCTCCCTCTTCTAGTATTCCATTTCGCCATCTCACCAGCTACTCTAAGAGTCCCTCTCTCTCCCAGCAAATCCATGTACTCAGGCTTATTCTTGATAGAATTCAGAATCCAAATAATCCCTATTGAAAATACTTTCAGAGTCCATCTATTACCACCATCATCTGGGTTCTTTGACTTCTATGGGAGACACTTGTATACTAATGGAATTTCAGGCTTAAAAGAATGAGAAAGGTTGGAGTTGGCAACCTTTCGTTTCTTAAATCTTTTCATATAAGCATTTTAAAATGTAACAGCAAGCCAGTTGCCATGGCACACACCTGTAATCCCAGGAGATCAGGAAGCTGAAACAGGAGATTTGTGAGTTCAAAGCTAGCCTCAGCAACTTAGTAAGGTCCTAAGCAACTTAGATGGACCCTGACTCAATAAAAAATAAAAAGGGCTGGGGATGTGCTTCAGTGGTTAAGTACCACTGGGTTCAATCCCAACACACAAAATAGAAAAACAACAACAATCATAAAGTTATTCAGTCCAGAAAAACTGGAAGTCACCTGACATTTTCTTCTCCCTTAAGTCTCTCATTATACCCACAAACACTCAGTCTCTAAATATCTCCTAAAATCTCCTTAAAATCATATGCCTGCTCTATTACCATTAACATTACATATAATAAACATACACATAAGTGAGGTACAATCATCATTTACCTGTTTCATCTCTCACATCCAATATTCATTTAGCAGCTTGAATGATGCTTTGTTTAAAAAAATCTTGTTGCAGTATTGCTTAATACTCTTCTATGATTTTCTTGGATTTTAAAATAAATCCAATTTTAATAGAACCTAGAAGTGCCTATCTAATGTGACTTCTGCCAGTTCCCCAAACTAATCTCCTTCCAAGTCTCCTCTATCTGTCCCTACATCAAAGACACCAATCTTCTCTCTTCTCTCTGTTTCTCCAAATAGCCAAGCTCCTTGCACCTAAGGACCTTTGAACATGCTCTGTGTTCTCACGTCGTGCACTTCTTCACTTTACTTCTATACTATCCACGAATCATTGCTATTTAACATTTATCTCCAAGTCCACACTTTGAATTCTATGAAGTCAGATACTAAGTCTGTATTATGTACTTCTATACTCAGGCCAAAATATGCAATTAATAAATATCTGCTGAATGAACTAGCAATTATTGCTTCCAGTGAACAAATGGGATAAACAACAGGGGATAGATAAGCAGCAAAAACTGTCTCACAGAGAAACAGATATCCTCTACTTGAAACCCTAGTTATAGAGAGACTAGGAATGCAGCCTTCCTCTAGTCCCCCATCTTGGATCCTCTCTAAAATTTTAGGTGGTTTTAAATATGCTTCCTGCTTAGTCAGCTCCTTAAGGGCAAATAGCCACCAAATTTTATCAAGACCTAATTTTGGAGACCTTTGCAGAGATGACTCAGACATGACTTTACAACATAATGGCAATGGATCCTGTAAACAAATAAAAACAATACAACATTAGAAGTGTCATTTGCAACAGATGTATGGTTCTTTGGAAACGGGAGAAAGGGGTTAGTACAACTTGGCTGAATCTAGGTAGACAGGGAAGATGAAATTCAAATTGAAATTTTGAAGGACAAGCAAGAGGTCACAAGTAGCAATTTTGTGAAGGACAGTCAAGGAAGTGAGGTCAGAGATGGGGGAAGAGTGCAATAATTTTGACATAGGAAAAGGACATGTGATCCATGTTCCCACAGGAAGCACCATGACAGCTCATTTAAATGCATGCAGTAGACATTTAATTAACACTTTGTGATCTGACTTTGGGAGAATGGAGAGATGTGGAAATAATACATAATGTATCTTGCTAAAGAGAATAAGAAGATGGGCGTGGTGATGCACACCTGTAATCCCAGCAACTTGGAGGCTGAGGCAGGAGGATCATGAGTTCAAAGCCAGCCTCAGCAAAAGCAAGGTTCTAAACAACTCAGTGAGACCCTGTATCTAAATAAAATACAAAATAAGGGATATGGCTCAGTGGTCGAGTGCCCCTGAGTTCAATCCCCAGTACGCCCCCCAAAAAAAGACAAAGTAAAATATCAAATGGAATGATCTTCTTTCATCTTTAACATTCAACAGCACTGGAACCATTCACTATACATAATACTACTTCAAGAAAATGCCCAATGAAAATGTCATTTCTGAGGCTCCTTATGTGATCAAACCATGTTATGTTTGAAACCTCTCTGAAATAGGGTTCAGAGCTCCAATCAATTATTCACAAAATTAAACCAAAATTTCCTGCCATGAACACCACTCTATAGAAATGCTTTCAAGTTGAGACTTCCTCTCTCCCCCTAAACATCCCACTTTCCAATGTCCAGTACCACTGGCCTGAGAGGACAGTAGGGGGGCATTCTCTTAGCTCACTGCTAACACTTCCTAGCCAGTCCTCAATCACCCTCCCTTGCACATCACCAAACACTGCTCCTTGGCATTCTTTTATCCAAGAATAGAAACCATCAGATTTATCTGCTTTTGAATAAAAACATATATCCTGAATAAAAACATAAATACAGATATAACCAATTAATTAGCACTTCAGAAATCTTGCCCAACCCTAAACTGCTTTTACTTAGAATGAAGTTTCAGGAAGCAATTCCTTGTTGTTTCATCAATTTTTAGAGAATTGAAAATATTAGCAAAGAAAGTCAAGTTTTTGTATTTCAAGAAGAGAAATGTTTGCTACCATACGTGCATTCTCAATTGTCTAAATAAGAGTCAAGGAATATCACTGAATTGTTGTTTATGGGGGGAATGAAGGAAGGGAGCATATATTTGCAAAGATTCTTATTCTAAAGTAGCAGATTGAGCCTCTAGGAGTAGGATAAAGAGCAAATTACTAAAGTTTGATGCTTTGTTTATGTCATGATTTTAAATAAACACAAAATTATTGAAAACCACAGTTATGGGTATCCTAGATAGAGAATATGACATATTTCAGACTTGCTTTCATGTGGTTTGGTCCTTCTGTGTTTCCTGTTTATTAGTGCAATTTATTACGGAAAGCATAAGATATACTGCACTAAAGCCCAGACGAGAATGTTCAAGCTCTGTTTGTGTCCACATGTGAGAATTATATTTGTATCCGTGACTCCTGGGGCACAAGTGGTTGCCCTTCTCAGATCCTGATGCACACTCCCTTTTAACAGACATGTACCTTTGACAATGTGGAATGAATCTCAGAGAAGAAGCTGAGGAAAGCAGGAGCCCTCCAGATCCGAGAGGACAATTTAGCATACAGGATAGGTTTAGACTGGGAGTCACAGGCATGGTTGCCAGGCCCAGCCCTGCCCCAGCTGTTTGTAGGACTTTGGTCAAGTCCCTTACAAAATGGAGGCTGCTCCCAGTGGGAGAGGGCTCCAAGACTCCCTCCAGTGCTCCCAAAATTTAGGCTGGAACACAGCTCCCCAGTCAAGATTTACCCTTCATCTGGAACCAATGGCTAAGATGGAAAAACATTTTCATGATTTAAGATGCTATTCGGTTGTAATAAAAAAGTAATTTTGTTTCTTCCAAACCTCCAGATTATTATGGAGATTTTTCTGCTGAGTCTTATTTTTAAAAGGCATTATGTACATCAAGACTGACATAGCCATAAGGAATTGTAGAAATTTTAATATCAGTTGATGGGGATGAAAAACTAAAATTTCCATATTTAAAACTGTCAGATGACTTTTAAATAGGTAACGTTAAATCACTGTCAGAAATGTTCAGTATTTTCTCATCTGCATATGATTGTTTCTTGATAGAGGAAAGCGGCAATCTTGTTTGTTAGAGTACGTGGTCATTTTTCCACTTTGTCCCCACGCTTGTGGCAAAAGTATGTGTGTGTGTGTGTGTGTGTGTGTGTGTGTGTGTGTGTGTAAGAGAGAGAGAGAGAGAAGCATTTGCAGAAGCAAGGTTGGTAAGTATCTCTGAAGGGAATTTTTTTTCCAAAATTGCCCAAAACTGTATTGAAATTTTGTTCTTTTTCTAATGACACATAAAGGAAAATATTTGGAATAAGAAGCAGCTCAAAACAATCTTTTGTTCAAAGACTTTCCAGTTACATTTCTGTGTGTGTTCATAGTTTTATAATACAGCAGTTAGAAGTCCAACTGTCAGAATTCAATTTTTTTCTTTCATCCAATGGCATGAGAAAAAAGTAACAAATATGTAATCCTACCTTAGTCGTCTGAGGCCAAATACATAAAAAAGAAAACTATTAAAACTTTGTAATGAAATCCATTGAAATCATTCTAATGTCTTTTCAGAATGTAAAGTCCTATGAAAAAGATGCAGGTCTCACAGAAATACCACTTCTGAAAGAACCATAGAGATCGTTTGTAAAACAAACCATTGCTGCAGACAATCTGGTACTTTCTAGTTTACCATCATTTTCTCTAACAGATCCTAGCACTGTTCCTAATATATACTAGGCATAGATATTTCTTGATTGAGGGCTTGCTAAAAGTAATAAAAATCCAAGTGTAATTAGCAAGAGCTAGTTCATCTAATAAGTTCTAATTTTACCCAGTTAGATGAAGAAGAGTGACAATTCTTGCAGGAGAAAGAGGAAGGGAGGAGGGGGGAGGAGGAAAATTATCTTCATCTAATTTTTGAAAAATACACTGAGGTAACTTTTATGTTCCTAGGTTCAAGAAAGAGGATGGAACTAAGAAAAATTAGTGCCTATTGAGTATCTACCATGTGCCAGACACTTTGCTAAACTATTATTTTTTGAATGTAATACATAACTACTTCAATTTTTCCTGGATATAAGTATGACTTAGAAAAATTAAAATCAGAGAGAATAAAAGAAAATAAATCTTTAAGTTAATAGCAAAGCCTACTGAGTCTTACATCTTAAGCCAGAATACTCAGTCATGTATAATTTCCTAAGATTGTCCACACCAAAGTAAACTTTAAATAAAGTATAAAACTTTCCTTAATTAATTAATAATATAGTTAAACTTTGGAGTTAAATCATATTAAGTACAGCCTGTACATTTTTTCTTAGGCATTTAATTCTTTAAAAACCAATCTTTCTAGTAACTTTCAAAGCCTAATTGTTTTAGAATTTGGACAAAAAGAAAAAGTAGATAAAAGCTAAACTCTACCTTAATCAGGCTACCTAATGTTAAGACACTGTCATCATTCTATGGTAGGAAATATAAATTGCAAGGGAAGCAATAAGGGAAAAAATAGGTAACAAAACACTGGGTATAGATTAAAATGTTGATAATGCTTATTTCTGCATGGTAGGATATTAAGTAATTTAAATTTCTCATTTTCGTTACCTGTGTTTTTATTAATTATTTATATTGCTTAGGAAAATTTTTAAAAAAGGAAAACATAAGAATTAAAAATTAAAAGAACTAGATGGCATGGAGAGCCACTGCATAGAGGAGAATGTCATCCAGGCTTATTCTTCCAACGGTCAAGGGTTTTGACAAAAAGACTGGGAAAAAAAAAATCCTAAGACAGAAAACAGACATACACACACACACCCAGGCTTGAATGCAGGAGAACAGGAAAAAGAAAATGGAGAAAAATAAGCCCAAATGTTTCACTCTTCTACCACACTAGAAACTGGACAGCAAGGAAAGGGAACAATGGGGATTTTGAAACCATTTCCTCTGACGACATCTTTGTCTTCAGCTGGCCTAAGTGCAGCAAGGGCTTCAGTGTTTTTGCTTCAGATTATTTGCACTTCCTAATTTTAAGAACTTTTTCCATGCTGTCAGGTGCAGTAATGTCCTTGGTCTTCTCTCAGTTTCTACAGACAGCTCTGTTTCATCACGTGACTTTTGCACACGCCATTCCATGTGGAATAACCTATTCTCCCATCCTCTAACTAGCTCTAAGTCAGTCTCTGGGTATCAACTCACAGGTCACCTCCTCTGAGCTTTTGTTGATCATCCTGATGTCAAGTAACAGTGGTCACACCACTGTGACTTCCACACTGCCCTCCGTTTTATTTCCTAATTCAACTCCTGCATCACTGCCTTTGTGATCCTTCACCCAATTTGTAATGACTACTTGATTGTTAATCTTTGTCTGCTTCATTAGTACATTACCATATCTGTCGCCACAGTTGTGTCTGTAACTGACATGTGGTTAACGGTCAACAAAAATTTGGAAGATAAATGAATGGTCTCATGGCAAACCAGTATAGTACAAGAAGCAGAATTTTTAGCTCCATTTCATAGGTCAGGAAATCTCAGAGGTGCCTTAGTGACTTGCCCTAAATCACACAATTAAAAATGTAACTTAGGTCCTTGTACTCAAATCCAAGGTTTCATTTAGACAGTCTTCAAGTTAGGCAACACTGCCCTTTGTAAATGACCCTCTGTGCTTCTGCTTTTCCATCTGTAAAATAAAGAACAGAATAGAAAAACTTGGCTCATGATTGTTAGAATTGCATAAACTACTACCAAAAAGTAGTTTGCACAGTGCCTGCTATAGTTTGGATCTTAAAAGTCCCCTGAGGCTCATGTGTTAAAGGTTTAATCCTCAGAGTGGCGCTGTTGGGAAGTGGTAGAAACTATGAAGGGGGAGGCTAGTGGGAGGTTTTAGGTCACTGAAGGCATGCCCTTGAAGTGGATTGTGGGACCTCTGTTTTTTCTTCTTTCTGTATGTATCCCAACAATAAGGTGAATGGTTTTACTAAGCCACACACTGCCGCCATGATATGCTGCCTCCCAATATACCAGAGGCCCAAAAGCAATGGATCTGCTTGATACATAGATTGAAATCTCTAAAACTGTGAGCCCAAGTAAACTTTTCATCTTTATAAGTTGATTATCTCAATTATTTGTTACAGTAATGGAAAGCTGACAAACACAGTGCCTGAAACAAACTAACACACATGGGTGAGTTCTTGTCATTTTTATTGCACTATGTAGTTCAACTCAGGACTTTCTCAGTGTTCCTCTTTTTTTTTTTTTTAAGTACCTCTTTTCAAAAGCATAAATGTCTCACATGTCCTAAAAATAAAGATTATGTTTTAAAATAATCACATTAAAGGAATGATAATTTTAAGTCAAACCTTATCTAAATCCCATCTTGGGGCTAAGACAAGCACCCTTTCCCTCCCCTTCCTCCCTCCTCTACATGAGAATCACCACTCTAAGGAAATAGTCTCAGCCTAAGAGTGAATTCCAAAATGTCCAAGCCATGGACCCAAGTAGCATAATAACATGTAAGTTTGCCAGTGTAGGAGAAATAGCAGAAGAATAAAACTTCTGGAAACTAGTGAAAGGTGTTCGGGTAAGGACTCCAGGCAAAGGAACCATGTGACCCTGGGAGCTGGTGGACACTTAAGGAACTTTAGTCATGTGACAAAGGTCATGTCTGTTACTGGCTCTCCAGTACCACAGAACAATAAAGAGGACTCCAAGATACGCCTGAGCTAGGTTGAGCCTGAGCTGTCTGGACAAACTGCTATGAATAATCTTAACTTCTCAATTCTTGAAATTCAACAGCCTTCAATTCCACATTTAGGGATCAGGGCTTAAAATGTATTTCCATTGGGAAATACCTAATTTCGTGGAAAAACAGAAGAGTCTGATACTAGATCACAGATCTTGATGGCAGTGGTGCTGAATTCTTAACACGTTTGGGATGGGCTCTTCTCAGGAGAGGTGAGAAGTTTTGTTGCTCAGAAGATAAAAGAAAAGAGGAGGTGGGGTGTCAAAGGCAAGAGGGCACCTCACAGTTGTGCAACCCTGTGACTATTTACCAGTCCCCTGAGTCCCTCTGCCCAGGAGCTGTGGAGGTTGGCTTGCTTCGTAAACCTTGAAAATGCATTATGAACATTTATGAATGATGTAAAGGCTCTATTTTCTTTAAACTTAATTTTTTTGATGGCAACACAAGTCTTCAACCACTAGAGGGAACTGCTTCATCAATTGTGCCATAAACTGACTATAAGCTTCCACATTCTAGTGCCTGTGACTGTAGTAATATCACTTTGTATTAGTTACCTCAGAAGTATAAATCCATCATTAATCCAGTCATCACTTCATGACCTGCAAAATATACTCTCCTGACCTCAGAGCTATGAGGACAGAAATTCTTCAGGTTGCTAGGATGAGATCCCAGAGACCTGGTTCCTTTCCACAGCCTATCTCCTGGCTTGCCTCTAGGCAGCCAAGACTGTCCACTACTAAGGTGAGTGGTAAACTGAGAGGGTCCTCCCAGATAATTCCACCAATAACCAGCTTGAAAGTATGACCCACTTCCTCCTCCGAGAAGAGTACTCATTTCCAAAAAAATACCTCACTAGGCCCTAGATTACATGAAACAGGAACCTGGAGAGGATACTGGCTCAGCAACTTCCTGTAAGCCAAACAGCCACTGTGCTCTGTGCCTGCTAAGACCCAGATTTCATGTATGTGCCAACTCAGGCCCCAAACTTCAGCCCTCCTTCCCTGCTACTACTGTACAAGCTTCCCTTTGTACCTGGAAGCCACATTGAGGAGCAAAGCAATACAGAGGAGATCCAGGAGGACAGTGGCAAGGGCAAGAGGAGGGGGAGATTCTTCAAAGGAAAGTATGGTCCTAAGAGCTCGAATTTTGAATCAACTCAATTTAAAATTCTAGGTAATTAGACCAGAATTACATTCTAAATCAGAAGAAAATTGAAATGGCAGAATTAAAGTTGTTTCCTCGATTTTTAAAAGTTAATATCTCTCTCTCTCTCTCTCTCTTTCTCTCTCTCCCCATGCAAATAGGGTTTATAAAAATTAAGTTCAATTACAAAGTGGTTTTTTAGAAAAAGAATTGCATATTTACACATAAGAGGCTGAGAGCTACCTAACTGCCTAAAGATGGAGTTCTGGAACAGATTTTGAAGAGCATCTAATCAATTAACATTGTATTGAGAGGGAATATGAGAAATGGGGGAGCAATAATCTCAGGATCATGTTGCCAGTTACTAACAGAGCCAGGACATGATGCCACACCTCCAAGACATGTGAGCATTCAAAATCAAGAACTATTTTCTTCTGTACTAATTGATGATGGAATTTACTGGGTTCAGTAGATATTGCAGTTTCAGATTTACAAACACAAATAACTCCTTTGCCCTTGGAACAAACCAGCCATCAGTGACTGCATGAGGCCCTGCCTCCACTCTTTGCTCTCAATGGCAATCCCCTTTGCTGTGACTTTCAGTTTTCTGCAGTGCCAGCCAGTCGTGACTGGTTGCAGCATCTCTAACAAAATGTGTTAGATTCTGTTGTAAGATCCCGTGGTTGCATTACAGAGCTAAAAATAGAACTGTGTTGTATCATCTGATATTTTCAGATGATCAGCTACACCATTCCCCTCCTTTCTGAAAATAACAGACATGAGTAGATTTTAAAATTCTGTTATTTGAAAAGGCCAATCCAGAGAACAATAGTCATTTCACAAGCAAACCTAGAATCAATTGTGTACATTCAGCCCATTGCCCCAATACATTTGCCCTTAATACTTTTCTCTAGCCATATTTCTTTGCCCTATTTTTAAATTTTATTTTACATAATCATTTATTTTGCAATTTACATTACACAGGACATGAATCAGTGAATTTTGCTTTTATCAGCTTCAACCAAACTTTTATTTGTCCATCATCAAATTTTTTTGACCAAATTGTATAAGGCAAAATGAAAATAAAACAGGGGAATCCTTTTATTGAGGATATAAAGTACTATTCCTATCACATAAGTAATTTATCTTGCATAGTGGCTATAAGCATAGAGGACAGCATCAAATAGACATGTTAGTGATGCATTTTTTACTGTTCATGTGGTCATAACAAAAACTTGGTCATAACAAAACTTGATTTAGTGAAACAAGAATGAGATTCAGCCTCATAAAGATCAAGAAACATATTGCATATCTTCTTTCAGTAAATATTTTAATTTTCTTTTTGTATACATTCACCCAGATAAAACAACCACAATAACTTTTTGCATGTGTGTGCTGGGATTAAACCCAGAGCCTATGCATGCTAAGCATATGTTCCACCACTGAGCCACACCTCCAGCCCCCATAATAACTATTTTTAAACTGAAATATATTAACATATTGCTCACTCTCCAGAAACTAGTAAGAACCTACAGAACCTAAATAATATTACTCATTGGAAACATGAATTGAAAACCTGTATCAATACAAAACCAAATTTAAGATCCTGACCCAGGATAGTAGCCCTTTACTCTTGGTAAACTATAAAATGAATAGATCTCCTCCCTTTGTGTCATACACTCCATTTAGGGGCTCTCTTGGACAGTGATTTTATTAAAATATACAACATTATCTAGAACGCAAGTCAGAGTAACCCACAATTTCTTTCCTTTGTGATTCTTCACTTTAAAATTACAAGTTCCAATTCATTTCAGATTTTGACTGATCTGTACTTTGTTTAGCTCTTTTAAAAAAAAATCTATATTCCTTGGCTGTTTCTAATCAAGGAAGTGAATAGATATCTTAGCAAGAGAGGGCCTAAGGAAGATTGCAAGCATTATACTATGCTTTGTTGAGTGGGTTCAGAATAGTTTAAAATATATTATCATAAAAACAGATTGACATCAATAGCATAATTGCTGCATGAATAATCTCAGAACAAGTGAGACCTTTCAAGGCTTTTTTATTGTAAGCAATCATTATGTTCACCACATAAAACAAATGCCTTCTGGGATTTTTTTAACAAGTCTCAGCTTTCTCTAGTTTATATTTCTTAGTTCCAACATAAGATATCTAAATGATGAAAGATGCTAGCTGTTCTGAATATAGGGATAATTCTGTACATAGTCATTGGTGATTTATTCAGTTAATGTAAGAAAATTGCATATGTAATGAAATATTGGTGAGCTAGTCCTCATTATCATCATAATATTTGGCACCAAAATTTAGTAGTGCTTTCTGTTTTTTGATGCCAACCAGCATTTTGACGTTACTTAAAGGCCTGTAATCGTACTAGATGAAAGGAATAATGTGAACCCAACTTTACATATAAGAAATAGAGTCACAGAGATTAAGAAAAAGACCCAGACAGATTTTTTTTAAATCAATGGTAAAATGAAAATAGGCCTAGACTCCCACAACTGCAGCTGTACTGGATGTGGCCTTGTAAGGGAACAGAAGCTCAGTAATTAGGGTTCTGATTTCCACAGATGTTTTCACTCACTCTTCTACCCTGCCTTATCTTAGCACTAATGAATGCAGTATTAACTTGCAATTGACAATAGAAAACTAAAAAGCTTTTTTCAACTCTTTAGGGCAGAAACCAGTTTTCTCCTTTTCTCTGATTTTCTCCACATTTCATGAAATGTGCAAGTAAAAAACGAGGTCGTGGGTTGGCCAAAGTTAAAGAAGTTTCTTTACTTCCAGAATTTCCAGTCTTTATTATGTTGATACATATTGCAAAACTCCAACAGGGAAATGTTAGTTGCAAATTTATGGGCCCACAAAAAAAAAAAAAATCTATTTCCTGGGTGTGGGAGGCAGAATAACGTCTAGTTCCTGGAGCTTTAAATGGCAAAGAGGAATTAAGGTAGCAGATGAAATTAAGGTTTTTAATGAGCAAACCTTAAAATAGAGAGGTTACCCTAGATTACCTGGGTGGGCATAATATTATCATAATGGTTCTTAAAACTGGTATCGGGAGGCAGAAGAGAGCCAGTTTCAGAGAGATGCCACGTAAGAAACACTCAATCTGCCATCGCTATCTTGGTAGATGGCAAGAAGCAAAAAACTGTGGGCAACAGACAGAAGCAAGAAAAGGAAGGAAGCAGACTGTCCTTGACAGCCCCTAGAAAGGAAGCACCTGTTCACACCTCAATTACATGCCCCTGAGATCCATTTCAGACTTTTCACCTTCAGAACTTTAGGGAAGTAATTTTGTGTTGTATTAAGCCACCCCAATTGTGGTCATGTATTATAGTAGCCATATGAAACTAGTAGCACAGGACACGTATTAGTATCCTATGAGATCTCCCAGGTTGCAGTTTGTTACACTTAGGGAAATGTTATTCTACCTGGAATAGGAACCCACATCAGACTGGCAATTCATTAATATTACAGACAGAATAATTCATTTTTATTACATGAAAATCATTGGTACCTAGTTATGTCAACCAATCTGAGTGTGTATGTGTTTGTGTGTATGTGTGTGTGTGTGTGTGTAAAGTATGTTCCCTACAAAAATCCAAGAAGAGTCTTTTCAAAAATTGAGGTGTAATATTTGTACATCTTTATAGGATACATTGTGGTACTTCAATACATGCATACAATGTGTAATGACCAAATAAGAGTAACAAGTATTTTCATCTCTTCACATTAGTCATTTTTATATGTTGAGAATTTTGGACTCTTTTCATTATTTTGAAATATATCACAGGTTGTTTAGCCAGTAGTTGATCCCACTGTGTCAAAGAAGGACCAGAAGTAATTGTTCCACCCTGTGTTTTAGTGCCCCATATTGAATTTCTATCCTCATCCACGCTTCCCACTGCAGTCTCTAGTAACCACTATTTCATTCTGTTCTTTTATACGAAAACATGTAAATGGTCAACAAATGTAAACATGCTACTACAAAAGAGTGAGAACAGGTGGTATTTGTCTTTCTGTGTCTGGATTATTCCATGTAAGAGAACGACCGCCATGGTGTTCCATCCATGTTGCTGCAAATGGCAGGATTTCATTCTTTTAATGGCTGATTAACATTTCACTGTGCATATATACCACATTTTCTTTTCCATTCATACACCAAAGAGCTCCTGGATAGATTCCATATTTTAACTATTGTGAATAGTTCTGCAATAAACATGAGCATGCAGGTATCTTTTTAGTATAATGATGTCATTTCCTTTGGATATATATGCAATTGTGGAATTGCTGGATCATACAGTAGGTCTATTTTTAGTTTCTTTGAGGAATCTCCATTCAATTTTCCATAATGGCTATACCACTTTGCATTCCCATCAACAGTGTATGAGTTTCCCATTCTCTGCATCCTCATTGGCATCTTTTTTTTTTTCTTTTGTCTTTTTGATGATAGCCATCCTAACTGGGGTGAGATATATCTCATTGTGGTTTTGTTGCATTTCCATGATAATTAGTAAGGCTGAGCGTTTAGCTGACTGCTTACATGTCTCTTTTGAGAAATGTCCATTCACATCATCTGCCCATTTTTAAATTGTACTGCATTTTTGTTGTGCTTATTTGGTTTCAGCTTTTTCAATTTTTTTTATATATTCTAGATACCAATTCCTTGTCAAATGTACAATTTATAAATATTTTCTCCCAATCTGTAGGTTGTCTCCTAGTTCTGTTTATTATTTTCTTTGCTGTACAGAGGCTTCATGCTTTAATATAATCCCATTGTCTACTTTTACTTTTGTCACCTGTGCCTTTGGTGCCTTTCATAATGATATTAAAATATCATTGCCTGCACCAGTGTCTTGAAATTTTTCCTTGTTTTTTTTTTTAATTTTTTTTCTTACAGACTGCATTTTGATTCATTGTACACGAGTGGGATACATCATTTTGTTTCTATGGTTGTACATGATGTAGATTCATACCATTCGTATAATCATACATGTACATAGGGTAATGATGTCTGTCTCATTCCACCATTTTTCACACTGTTTGCTTTGTAGTAATTTCATAGGTAATTACTACATAGTAATTTCTCAGGTCTTTGATTTGTTTTGAGTTTTTGAGTTGATTTTTGTGTATGGTAAGAGGAAGACTCTGGTTTCATTTTTCTGCATATGTATGTCCATTTATGCCAGCGCTGCTTATTGAAGAGACTGCCTTTTTTCCCCTGAATATTCTTGGCAACTTTGTCAAAAATCAATTGACTATACAAACATGGATGAGTTTCTGGGTTCCCTATTCTGTTCCATTGGTCCATGTCTGTTTTTATGCCAGTACCGTGCTGTTTAGTTACTATAGCTTTGAGTGTGTTTCAAAGTCAGGTATTGTGATGCCTTCAACATCATTATTAGTTTTTATTGTTTTGGGGCTTTTCTCAGGATCGTTTTGGCTATTCTGGATCTTTTGTAGTTCTATATGAACTTTGGGATTTTTTCTATTAATATGAAGAAAGTCATTGGTGTTTTGATGGAAATTGCACTGAATCTAAGACCGCTTTGGGTAGTATGGTCATTTTAACAATGCTGATTCTTCTACTCCATTAACACAGATTATCTTTCCATTGTGTATGTGTGTGTCCTCTGTAATTTCTTTCATCAGTGTTCTATAATTTTGATTGTAGAGATCTATCACTACCTTAATTAAATTTATTCCTCAATATTTTGTAGCTATTTATGAATGAGATTACTTTCTTAATTTTTTGCAGTAAGTTCATTATTGATATGTAAAAATGCCAATACTTCTCTGTGTTGATTATGTATCCTGCAACTATACTGAATTTGTTTATAAGCTCTAACAGTTTTTGATGGAGTATTTAGGTTTTTATATGTATAAAATCATGTCATCTGCCAATATGAATAATTTAACTTCCTCCTTTCTAATTCAGAGGTCCTTTATTTCTTTCTCTTGCCTAATTGCTCTTGCTGAGACTTCCAGTGCTCTATTAAATAGAGTGATACAAGAGGATGTGCTTGTCTTGTTCTCAATCTTAGAAGACATATTTTCAGCTTTTCACATTCAGTATGACATCGGTTGTGGGATTTTCATATATAGTCTCTAGTGTTTTGAGGTATGTTTAATCTTATTAAATATCTTTTCTGCATCTATTGAAATAATCATAGGATTTTGGGCCTTCATCTGTTTTTGTGTTGTATCATGTTTATCAATTTATATACTGAACCATCCTCGCATCCCTGGAATGAATCCCACTTGGTCATGGTTTGTGATCTTTTTCATATGCTAGTGAATTCAGTTTGCCAGTATTTTACTTAAAATTTTGGAATCTATATTAATCAGGGGTATAGGTCTGTAGTTTTCTTTTTTTGGTTTTATCTTTGTCTGATTTTGGTATTGGGGTAAAGCTGACCTCAAAAAAAGAGTTTGGCAGGATTCCTTCCATTTAATTTTTCTGAGAATGTGTGTTTCTAACAACTGCCCAGGTAGCACCATTGCTGGTGATCTGTGAAGCACACTCCAAACAGCAAACTAAAAAGAGGACAATGCATGTTGCACTCTGCATAGTTCCCTGCTCTGGAAACTTTTCTGTTCTCACAGGAGAGCAAATACACCTCATGCTTTCAGAACCATCATTGATCTTAAGCAGAAGATATTAAAGCAATTTCAGTTTAATACTTAGAAGACTCGGCTTCCAGTTCATACATTTTTAACTATAAAATATATTCCCGTGAAAGATAATTTGTAAAAAACAGAAAAATAATAATTTTAGTCATCCACAACCTCAGCACCCAAATAAGCCCTATGAACACTTTAATGTATTTTCTCCAAGTTTTTTTCTGTTTTATGTTGTTAAAGTCGTTAAATACCTCAATTTTTAATTGGGAAAAAGTGGGCAAAAGCTCCTAGTGTGGGTTTCTGTGAAGGAATGGGTGAGACAGAGTAAGCAGATTTAACATTGGCTAGTTTAAATAATTTCACGTGGACTTTGTAATATAGGTGTCTGGGATCTGGTCCCATGGTGATTAGGGCAGGAGACTGCTGGTCTCCTAGAATAAAAGCTTGGTGAAGGAGGTGGTGAGTGTATGGGTGTTGCTTGGCTGGCTCGCATATGAAAGGTCCACTCACAGGCAAGTTGTTTGCTCTACCTAGGAATTAGTCAATCTGGGATAGTCAGTTCATTTGGGATTAGCAAGACCCCAAGATGTTAAAACATCCAAAATATAAAGTATTAAAGCATGATTAATACAAAACAATGCAAGCAAAGTCTTGGGATTTACTGAGGGCTTGGGCTTCTCCCTTTACAATGTGATTGACCATATTGAGAAGAGCTCAAGTAGCCAGAGCTGCAGAACATCCAGATGTGGAGCAGACCTGAGAGGCCAGGAGCTAAGTCCAGCTAACAGTTCAACCAGAAGTGAAGCCAAACCCCAGCCAACACACATAAGAGAGAAATTGATGCTTATTGCTTCATGTCTCCGAGATTTTGTAGTCATGATATACAGCAGTATCTTGGCAATAATTTGATATGGTAGAAATTAGTGCTCAAGGTGGGGAGCTGCCATAAGAAAATTTCAAAATACATCCTATCTATCAACTTTAGGACTGGGAAGCAGGCAAAACAGTTATTGTTATAGAAGGTTGATAAAATGTTGATTCTTGTTATAGAGTAGTGAAACATTTGTTTTAATTGTTGTGTTCAATAAACTAATGGAAAATGAATCTAATAATGTGGTGGGCAAGCAAGCTTCAAGGTCCTATGCCGATAGGGTATGTGCATAGTTAATAATTATATTATATTTGAAAAGTTACAAAAAGAGATGGGTTCATAGAAAAGCATGGCTGATTTGCAAGCACAACTGAACATGAATAAATAGAATCCAGAAATCCTAGATTTTGCAGAAATGAAAAATTAACCTGTATCAAGAAATTTTCTGTCAGCTTGGACTAAGAATGACTATAAAATCTGAGACATAAAAATACCTCTGGATTCTTCCTCCCCCAACTTCTCAGGAAGCACACTAAGAAGGTTGCTTACCAAACAGTCCATGCCTTCTATAGAAGCAGCCAAAGGGCATTTGGGCAAAGAAAGATTTCCCAAAGACTGGTGCCAAGAGCCATGGAAATAAATGAACTGGGGTTTGGGGAGTTTACCCAGCAAACTTTGAAGGAGTCTAATCCAAGTACATTCCCTTCCTCAATATCTGGGAAACTGGATTTCCAAATTGCCATAACTTCATGACTGCTGTGTGCATACCGTTCTTTCCCTAGTAGAATGGGGGTGTTTACTCTGGTATCTTGTTCCTGTTCTACTATTGTATGCTGGATATAGGAGAAGAAAACACTTGTTTTTAGTTTAAAGGTCTCTGGACTGAGAGAAATCACATCAAAACTTGACATAGTTTCCAAGATATCTCCTGTTCTAGGCTGATACAATCAGGGAATAAGATTTTTGAGGATCTTGGGATAGAGATGAACATAAGTGGGAAGGATTATGAATAATAGTGATGGAGAGTAGACTGTAATAGACTGAATTATTGTGCTAATTCTTTATTCCCCTGTGTTGGAATTATACATAGCACATTCTTACCATGTTCTCATGGCCCTCAGAGGGGACTTTCCTACCCCTTGACTTTAGGCTAGACCATGTGACTTGTTTTGGCCAATGAGAACATAGCAGACATGATGTGAACAGATGCTCACAGTGTGTCATAGGGTCATACTTGATCTTCTGCATTTCCTGAGTCTGCCATGAGAAGAACTTACCCTGGGTAGCAAATATACCTTCAACCTGGGCTGCAAAATTAATACAGTCCCCAAATTAAGATGCTTCAACTTAAGATTTTTTGGCTTAACATAGTATAAAAGCAATAGAAATTGTACCTTTAATTTTGAATTTTTATTTTCTCCCCCAGTAAGATACTCTCTTGAGAGTCTAGGCAGTGGAACAAAAACTGCAGCTGCCAATCAAACATAATGGTCATAAGAGGAAGCAACCAACACCATACAGTGTACTGTGTAATTAAGCTATCATGTTAAGAGAGTTTAGGTATATTAAATGCATTTTCAACTTATCATAAACTTAACACGATCTTATATCAAGGAGTTTCTATACCATACAATATACCTGAGCCCCAGAGCTGCAACCAAGGCCAACTTACCTGAAGCCAAAAGCAGAGCCCCACCCTTGCTAACCTGCACACATATGCATGAGAAATAAATGTGCAGTTTTAATATTGTATCACCCAGATTTAATGTGTATTTGTTATGCAGATGTATTAAGTCAATAGCAGATTAAGACAAGTATTTCCCTATGTCATCACATATTCTTTAAAAAGCACTTTTGTAAATATGTCAGTTCCATAAAGTATTTTCACTTAGTCATTCCCTGATTTTGAAATATTTAGGTTTTTAGTTTTTGTCAGTTTTTTTGCTTCTATCTTTTGCTTCTTTAACAATGATATTAATAATATATTAATGCATAAAATTTTTTCGTACTTTGGTTTATTTTGGTAGAATTAAGACTGGATAGTAACATTCACTTCATAGGAAAACTATGAGGAATAAAAGATTTAAAATATTATATATGAAGGGCTAAGCATATTATCTGTTGTGTAGTAAGCATTAATAATGATTATTATTCTTATTTTTTGTTATAGTCTTAGAAGTTGGAAATTCAAAGCTCTTGACAAGAAATACAAAGTTGTTTTCCAGAGTTATACTGATTTCCACTGTTGATAGCACCATATTAGTTTAGTTTTGGCACACCATCAAACAGCTGTGTTTTTTTAACCTTGGTTATTTTGACGGATGAGAAATAGTATCTCAGTAATACTTTAATTTGGTAGCTTTGATTGCAAGTGAGGTGTACTTTTTTTTTTTATGTGTTGTCTAACTACTTACATTCTCTCTTCTCTGAATCATCTTTTAACATAACTGCTTCCATCCAGTCATGATGCTGGTCTTTCTCTAATAGGTCTTTCTCTAACCTATTAGACTCATGTGATGCCAAAGGCCTAGCTGCTTTCTGTGCTGTCTAGCATGGTGGCCACACGTGACTACTGCTTGTATTTCTAGTGCCACATGCTAATAGGAAAATATTTTAGATATATTGGTTTCAATAAAATATATTTTTAGATTTTATTTTATCTGTTTCTTTTTGTATTTTAAATGTAACTACTAGAAAATGTTAAATTTCATATTTCTGTTAGACAGCTCTAGTTAGACCTTTGAGTATCACTTGCTCTGAAATTCTCTGGTGTCAAAACTCTCATTGTCCTCACCCTCTCGTTGGGCTCTCCTCCTATTGCATGGTCCTTTTTCCTGTGATCTGTTGTCAAACCTTTTAGATAATGCTGCTGAGTTCAAATCTCTCTCCTCCAAGTCTCTGCTACATCTTACCTCCTCCTAATTCACTTTCTATCCTGCTGTGATGAATCCTCCCACATCTCACAATACATGTTGATATTCTAGTATATCTGCCCGGATGAAATGGCAAACTAGATAAGAATTTTAAACCCTACATATGATTTAAACAGATTATATTCACTATTATGTATATGTTCACATTCTATTTTTGTATCTTAATTATATAGATAATATGTTTATATTCTATGTATTTTTTTAATCATTCAAACATGAATTTTTCAATGCTGAGTTATTTTATATTATAATATTGAAAGGCCACAAACACACAAGGTTAATAAACAATCTCATATGTTTTGCAAATTCCCCTGCCTCTGCCCACACTTTGCAATGCAACCCTAAATCCTCTCAAACCACATTACTGAAGACAATCAAAGGTTATGCCTGTAGTCCCTAATGCTCAAAAGTTTCCCCAACACCAGCTCTAATTAACCAAAATGTCAGAGACATTTACTCATAATTCCTGGGGATTTTTAGTCTAGAGGGTAAGGTGGGTATTGGTTAATTTACCTGACTAGGGTAGAATTTTTTAAAAAACAACTATAAATGATTTAAGAAAAAGCATTCTGTAATGCTAATGCCAGGTAGAATTCTAAATGTATTAAAAGGGATTAAAGTGACTTGGAAATTCAACCTCATTTTGTAGTTCTACGATCTTTCTTGTTGTCTGAACTCATGATCATGGGGTTAATTTGCCCTTGGGAAATATCTGTAACACTTCTTCCAGTGCTCCTGACCCAACCCATACCCAGCATGCTTCTTATCCAGCTCCCCTGACATCCAGAACACACAGGGAATTCAAACCAATTTGGATATGTAAGCACGTGTAATAATAAGCTCAAGTGGACTCTTGGGGTGTTCTCCAGCTGCTGCTCAGCTCCCTGCAACTAGTTTTCTACGTGCCTTTGAGAGATGCTGAGAACAACCTGTTGGCAGTTAACCTGTTAACAGTTTAGCCTTTGTCTGTTCATACTGGCTATGAGCCCAGCTCCAAGGAGCTACATAAAGGTGATGAAGGAACTATTTCCTTCCTTCTAAGACTCAGTGGAGACACACTGACCCAGCTGAGGAGGGGTATTGGGCAGGCTTTGAATCAGTGTATTTTTAAAACATTCATTATTCTGACAATGAAGTTCCATGAAACTAGCTTTTATTCCTTTTATGCAAGTCAAATAGAAATTTCCCCAAACACATTAGAGCACCAGAAAGTAAATAACTATTGCCTTGTTTTATGCATATGAGAAATTTCTGTGAAGATGCCTAAATATTTTGATTATTTTAAAAGTAGATGAGCTGATGTATTTACAACATCAAAGTACTTTTCTGATTGAATCTGTTTCAAAATTGCTACATAAAAGGTAGGACATTCATCTTAAGTAGCAATGTGAAAATGGTTGCTTTGGTATTCTGAGGCTTTCAGAATCTGATTTAAATATCAGAGTGATCAGTTTGGTGGGTGCGAGGGAAGGGCCTTGCTCTGGATTTATAGTTGTACCAAATGTAAAATTATCTGCTGTACCTAGTGGGTATGTAATGATAATGAATAATACCAGAGAATTTCAGAATGGCAATGTTCTTTCACCTAAACGGTCTCATTGAATCTTCAAAGCATATGTCTGGGAGATTGAGACCATTTGCATTCATTACTGATGTTACTGAAGATGAGACTTCCTTCACAGTTTCTTATAAAGATCTAAGAATAGCTCATCTTTTGAATTTAGTCATATCCTCTCAGGTCAGAAGTCCTGCAGATTGAGCTTGAGCTATTTTTAGGTGGAGTTCCAAAATGCAGTTGCAATTCAGTGTCAGAAGTATATGCCTTTTTAGTTCAGCAGTTGGTGGTTTTGCTTCATGCTCTTCTCCATTTCCAAATTCCTGGAACAATAGCATAAGGTGTTTGAGACATTGCTTATAGTTTGGATCTTATGTGTGGTAAAGGCTTGATCCCCAACATGGTTTTTTGGGAGGTGATGAAACCTTTAAGAGGTAGGTTCTAGTGGGAGGTCTTTAGGGTTAGTGTGCCTTCAAAGGGGATAGTGGGATCCTGGTTTCTTCTTTTCACTGTCTTTTCATTCTCTGGCCAGGAGATAAGCTGTTTTGCATTGCCACATGCTACCACCTCGATGTTCTGCCTTGCCACAGGCCCAAAAACAATGGTGCCAATCAAACCTCCAAAATTCTCAATTAAAACAAACCTTTCCTCTTTAAAAGTTGATTATCTGAGATATTTATTATAGTATGTAAAGCCAACTAACACAGCTGGATTTTTCATGTACTCCATCTCTCCAATGTAATTGTAAGCCCCTTGGGTTTTACAGTATATAAAACCTTAGCGCAAGGTTCTGGACAACTAATATCAACCAAGGTTCCTTGATAGTTTGGTTCTGTAAAATTTCAGAGTCCACCATAATGCATTATAATCTTGACCTCAATGCAGAAAACCAGGAGTCACTAAGGACTGAGACACCATAATTAGCCACTAACAGAGGAGAAATTGGAGCTGAGCAACAGTTAGGCATAGCCAGGAAGAGAAGTAAGAATCCCCCATTAAATGACTTGAGAGTTCAAGAAAAGAAGCACAGTTTATAGTTTGGTTACTATTATTTTTTCAGAATCTTTCCAAGCATTTTCAAAGTTAGAGGACCAGAGTCCTTTTTCTTAGCATCTGACCAACTGCTGCCATCTGCCTCAGAAGTTGTCCACATGGTTTTCCTCACCATTGCTGGCAGCACAAACCTCCTGGCTTTGCCTGACAATGACAATATTATAGAATCTTCAATTTAGAGGAATGCTTTAATGTAAACATCCTAGCCCATACCTAATTGTCTAATTTTGTTGCCACAAGAATTAAGAATGTAATGTGGTTGTAGTCATCATTATTTTGGTACTTTTTTTTTCTGGTCTTTCCCCCCCTTAAAAGGAAATTAAGGAATTCTTAATTCATTGCTTCAAGGAGGGCACAAAGCTGGTCAGAAAGTAGAAATAGCCAATGAGAACTTTTTGTCTCTGTGTTTTTAAAGAGCATGATATGTAGACAAAATATGTGGGAGAAGCAGAGATCAAAGAAGAATCATTTCCTCCACTCCCCCCCTAGAACAGGATTCTCTGAGATTGATGATAAAGAAAAGAAAGAGGAGGTAATGAGAGTACACAGAATGATGGCTTCAGAAGCTATATTCTCTTCTTTCTGGACAGTTCCCCAAGGGAGGTAACAATATGTCAAAGAGAAGATGACTTCATGAAGAGTCCAGAGACACTGGTCATCACCTCATAAAGAATCCTTCCCGTAAGTGATACCCCAAAAGGTCTGTGAGCTTCCAGTTCTAAGGGCCATGCTGCAGGCCAAATGTGTCTCAGGGTAATTCAATGGGAACGGAGGACCAAAGGACAAGAAGTCTTCCCACTCCCTCAATTTGCAGGCCAAGGCACTGTATAAATCCTCTAGGGCCTTTGTCTCCACCCCAGGGAAGAAGGCAGAAACCAAAAATGATCTGAGATTGTTACCCTCAGATGCTGGCACAAAGATTAAACATCAAATTAAATAAAGCTGGGTGTAATGGTACACACCTATGATCCTAACTACTCAGAAACCTGAGACAGGAGGCTCTCAAGTTCAAGGCCAGCCTGGGAACTTAGTGAGACCCTGTCTCAAATAAGAAAGGCTGGGAATGTAGCTCAGTGGTAGAGTACCCCTGGGTTCAATATTCAGTACTGAAAAAGAAAGTATAAAATTAAATTGAGTAAGAGGAAATATTAGGTTTATATTTCTAGATCAGTGAAATATATAGACTGTAATTCATAGGTCTACTGTACAGATAAAACACGTACAACATTTAGCTCAAAAAAGTACTCAAATGTTATTTATATGATTATTGGTGATAATATGAGTAAATTGAAAGTCCACTATAAAATCTGAAAGATACTTTCAACTTATCAGTTCACTTCCATGTTGTTCACATATATCCAGATAGGAAAAAAGACACATTGGTTCTGCTCTTTCCTCTTTTAAAAAACTCATTCTTAAGAAAAGAAGAATGTTAAAGGCACATCACTAGGAGAAAGAGACAAAAAAAAAAAGATGACAGAGGATAAATCTTGGTTTATTCCACAGGAAGTAGTCCTTGTCTCTATTTCATCCAGCACACTGACAATTTCTTGGCAAAGTAAAAGAAAATATATACATTCCTATTAAATATTTCATTCTGCTAGATTTTATCATTTATTCTAGCTGTGCTGTTTCTGAGTCTCAATTTAAAGAACCAATATTTTGGTTGCCCACACAACATATTAGCTTAAATGTAATCACTTTATGATTTTACTTCTTCAACAACTTTTTTTCCATCTCACTTGTTCTCCCATTTTACCATCTCAGCAAATCTCTCATTTTTAGATCATGGGGTCCATCTGCCTTTTTCTCTGCTACTCCCTGAGAGCTGAGGGCTGCTGAAGAAAAATCACTGATTGGGGCCGACTGGTGTCACAACCAAAGCCTGGCTTCCAAATGCAGCTGAGCCCTCAGCTCTTTGCAGAAGTTTCCTACCAGCTCTCTTCTGATGTCCTCACCTCTAGTTCTCAGTCATCTTTGCGAGCTCTATTCCTTCTATTTTTGAATATTTGTGCTCCCTGCATTCTAACTTTGGCTCTCATTCAACACACTCCTCCTGAGAAAATTCAGCCACTGTGTAACTTTTAACAACCACACAAGCTAATGATTCCCAGAGCCTTGTCTCTGGTCCAAGGCCTTCTGAGCCCCATGTCTGTACATTAATAGACATTCTCACCTGCGTCATTAACACTTTTTAAACACAGGTCCAAAAATTAACTCCCTTTTTTTTTTCACCCCATCCAGAACTCCTGTATTTTTTATTTTAATAAACACTGTGACTATTGTATTTTGCATACCTGGTCAGATCTCTGCCCTATGCTCTCTAGAATGTTTGGTTCTAACCCATGTTCATTAGCAAGTGACGATATTGCCTATTTCTTCAATAAAGTGAGAAAAACAATATGCCTGCACCTAATTCATATTCAGTGAATGTTTGTCAAATAAGTAATCACTTCCATGTCCATTGGCTTAATAATCTTCTCAGAAAAGAAAATGAATATAGTGAAAAGACTTACACTTAAGAACTAGTGCCAACCCTTTAGAATCATTCTTTCCTTTCCTAACCGTTCACTAAAATATCCATTTAATATTTCACTTGGGGTGAACATAAACTAATTGGTTTATAATTCATGAACAGTTATGAGAATAAGTAGATTCTTCCTCTTGTCCTTTTTGGAAATCAGAATACAAGCAGGCCTCTGTGTTAAGGTGTGGGCACACTCATGCTAGGTCATTTCTCAGAAGTTGTTACTTGTGGCTGTACAACCCTTTTGTCCAATAGCCTATGACATGATTTAGGCCAACATGGCTAATATGCATCATTTGCATAGCTTACTTTCTATTAATGTCAACTGGTTTAGATAGCTTTCTGAGTCTTATATTCTTCCTACTGTATTTATTCTTCCCTTCTCACCAAAAACACTTCTCTTGATCAAGAAGGAAAAAAAATTAAAACATCAGTTCAATGGTTCTGGGTTGTTGTGTTTTTTTCCCTAATTTTAGTTAACACTGCACAATTTTCCTTAAGCAGTAGGAATGCCTTACTTTTTTTACTTTAAAAATTACTTTCATACTCCACTTTTGTTGTCCTTTGTACTTTTTGCAAACCTCCACTCTGTGTTTCGCCCTCTCTGAGTCAGTTTTTCCAGGTTCCTAGTTCCATTTCTGCTTAGTTTTCTTTCTCACTGTCTAGCCTATGATCATATCATATTAAAATCTGTATTAAAATGTCAATAACAACAAGGGCACATAACAGGTATTGAGTATTTATTATGTAGTAGGCACATTACATTTACTCTTAATTTCACAATAACCCAGTGAAATGGGTATCATTAAAATCCTTTTGTTTTAGATGTGAAATAAGACTTAATGAGATTCAGAACTTTCCCAGTGTCACAGAGCTGATATATAGCAGAGCCACGGGCTGAAGCCCAGGTTGGAATGCCTGAAAACCAAAAAGCCCCATTGCCCAGCTTATTCCTTTTTCTATGTTAAAATTTCTATGGGAAAGAGCTCACAAACACGTCTCCAGAAGCCACGTAGGAAATGCACATGACTGAAAAGGGACCAAGTGTTTACCTGGTAAACATGTTGAAATGATCTTTGTTTCCACAAGTAAATATTTCTCCTGATTGGTTGGTTGGTTTGTTGGTTGGTTGGTTTTAATTCACACTTTTAGGGGAGACACATAAGGAGAAATATTTCTGCAAGTATACCAAAAGTAATGATACAAGCTTGGTGATAAATGGCAGTGAATACACTGATCCGGAAATCAACAAGTAGAAGCACTGTGCTGAGCTGGAAAGCATGTTTCCAACCTCAGTGGTTCCAGGGCACAAATCCCTGGCCAGCAGTAGCAGCATCACCTGGGAGCTTGATAGCAATGCAAACTGAGGGACCCATCCTATACCAGTCAGATGAGAAACTTCAGCATAGGGCACAGCAATTTGTGGTTTCACAAGTCAAGGGTTGCAGATGATTCTGATACATGCTCAGGTTTCAGAAATTCTGCTGTCCCTGTAGGAAATACCTCCCACTTGGCACTAACTTGATTGTTACCAAGTGGAAAATATGGACCACAGGTCACCAGAACCTCCCGAGTTTAAAGGGAAATTAGGAGTCTCAATTATTTTCATTCTTTCAATTTTTAAATAGTGCCTAAAATATTACTAATACTCTATGGGCTCAATAGGCTAGTTCTGTTCTACAGATCACTGGCGAATGACCTCATGGTAAAATCTAAGTAATTTTAGAGGGTTGGTGTTGTGACTCAGTGGTAGAGTACACGCTAGGGCATGTGTGAGGCACTGGGTTCAATTCTCAGCACTGCATATAAATAAATGAATAAAAGTCCATCAACAACTAAAAAAATTTAATAAATAAATACATAAATAAATCATTTTAGACATTGGTATTACTTTATTAGTCTCAGTTGACCCAACAAATTTGTCTGCTTTTCATTATAACCATTGATGTTCAGAAAAGTGATCTGCTCATCTTGCAATAACATTTGATGGAGTTTGTTTTGATCAAAGTTTTTTTACTTTGCTAAGAATTATCAAGATATGATTCATGTTTGAACTGTAATTTGAACTACTATGGAACAAAACATTGGCTCTAAGGGTTAAACAAACATTTGCAAACGAACATATTTTGTAAAACTCTTTTTCTGTTTAAATAATGGTGGCGGTGGTGGTAGTGATGTGTGTGTGTACATGTTTGTGTTTAGGACATTTTGAAGACTTTCAGGTTAATTAAATCAAATTCTGTGTTTTAATCAGCTCATTAAAGGCTCTATCCATTGTATGATTTCAAAGTTGGGCAAATGCCTCTGAGAACCTATCAAGGCAAAGGGTGTAGGGAAGAGTGTCCATGGAAAGGAAACATAATGCATGAAGGACCCAAAATAGAAAGGTTAGCATATTTCAGAATGTAAGATTGCTGTGGGAAATTGCCCAGTATAAGACTGGAGAAGTGGAGAAAGACCAAATTATGGAATGCCTTGCAGACATCACTAAGGATTTGGAGTTACTATAAACACAATGGGGAATTACGGACATTTATCAATTCAGTTATGATTCCCTAAAAACTTAATCTTTAAAAGACCAGTTTGCTTGTACTATGGAAACTCAGTGGAAAAGAGTAGATGTGAAGCAGATCAGTTAGAAAGAGTCCTGGTGGGATGTGGTGCTGTGGTGGTAGTGATAAAAATGAAGAGAGTCACAAGATTTAGTAAGTGCACAGAAAGTTGAATCAACATGGCCTTGTGGTTACAATCAGAATTCAATAAACCAAAAGGCCTCTGTGCCAAGGCCTGTCACGGGGAACAGGTCTGCAGTATTCATGCTCAGCCTGTTCTGACTACACAGGCTGGTGCTGCATAAAAACTCCACATTCTTCCAGCTCCCTCGACATACACCTAGACCAGTTCTGGTTTTACAGACCTCATACTCCACATCTGTATATCATATACTAACTTGAGAAAGCAACTGCCATTTATAACCTCTTTCTTAAATGAGATTGTGCTGAGTTGCAAAATAATCAACCTTTCTGGAAAATAGCCTATTTAAAAGTTAAATATTCTTTGTCCTTTGTTTACTATGAGACTCCCAGATTTAGAACTCCCAAACTATGTTCTCTTTATTAATTCTAATAAGGTCTGAGCCCTTAAAATTAATTTTTTTACATCTTATTTCCTGTATGAGAACAAGATACATTAGCATGATTTGGTCAAATGGACCTGATAAAGGTCTTCCTGCCCATTAGTCAATCTAAGCCATCGTCTTGACATTAAGCCTACACTGAAACACTGACTTCTCATTAATAATTTAGGGCTTCATGTGTTCCCTTAGAAAAATGAACTGAGTCAACATCAAATATTCTTATACTTCATTACCATCGTAATGAGAATGTAATAAAGGAACTCCCATAGTCTGCTCATTTCTTTTAAGAACTGGGAATTCAGGATCTCAAATGCCTATCAAAGGAAGACTATGGCACATCTAAATAAAAGGAAATACTAGAGTTGGACATATGGGCAGAACATAGGCAACACAATGCCTAATGTGTATCTTTTGAAGCATAATCATCATTTAGAAATTATTCATCAACTATGAACTACTTTTTCAGCCCGGCGGTGACTACATGGGGATTGGTCAATACAGTATATACTTATTCCATTAAGTTAAAAGATGAAATGTGGATCAAAACTGAGAATAATACAGTTTGTGGTCCTGGGTAATGACGTGCTTTCCACTCATTCCTGGACTCATTCCATTTTTTTCTAGCTTCCTTTGCTTAGGTAAGGCTCAGATTTGTGGCTTCATCCCTTCTTTTCTCATGGGCTGTCTTTGGCTATAAACCTAAGTGGAGCTACCCCTGGTTTAGTGGGGTTGAAAGAGAAGTAGGTGGTAGTGAGAGTGGCAGCCTCCAATTATTCCAAGGTAAAAAAAAAAAAAAAAAAAAAAATGTTAGCTAGAGTTCCATTACTACTATATCTCCCCAGATTATTAAAACAGATTTGAGATTTAGAATTAATGTTGGGAAAGTATTATCTTTATATTAGATATAGAAACTGCATAGTAATGACGAAATCTGTAGGCAAAAATCATCACCTCTCTGGATACTGTTCCTTAAATAGAACATTCTTGGTTAATGCTTAGTACATTATAATCAGTAACCATAGCAGCGTATGGATTTGAATATATGCTGTTAAATTCCATATAATTGGCAAAATGTGAAGTTGAATTAATGTAATTTCAAGCTATTTCTTTTTCTGCTCAACATGGGTAAGTTGATGTGAAGTTGGACCCCCCTGTAAAATAGAACTGGAAATTTTTCTCTTGCAAAGGCTGTGGAGAAGCAAACTGAGTAAAGCAACTGAAATTTATATCTGAAAGAGATGGGTACCACATGTGTGAAAAATCTCTAAGACAGGTACTTTACCTAAGCTACAATATTTATTTCTCCCCAAACCGTCTGAGGCTTGGGTATTATTATCACTACTTTATGGATAAACTGAAGATTAGGAATGTAAGTAGCTGAGCAAAGGTCATGCAGCTGGTGAGTGAGAGATGCAGCGTGCAAACATCAGTGTATTTCACATTAATATTTCAAACTCCAAATTCCCTGAATTCCTTTCTAGGACATTTAGTTGCCATA
This sequence comes from Sciurus carolinensis, assembly GCF_902686445.1. Lineage (NCBI taxonomy): Eukaryota > Metazoa > Chordata > Mammalia > Rodentia > Sciuridae > Sciurus > Sciurus carolinensis. The sequence continues at coordinate 109,936,544 of NC_062223.1, forward strand.
TGGGCCATTTTTCAGATGATAGAAACAATCATTTGTTTCCTCCATCATTTTACATATGAGAAAACCACAGCTCAGAGTAATTGTCTTCCCCACGTCATAGACTTACTTAATGCCACAGAACTCAAACCCAGAACTTCTAAATCCTTTTCCTGGACTCTTTCCATCATGAAGGTGACTGTGACATCCCATTAAGTTCAGTTCCTCATTTTTTAATATGTTATTTGAAACCTTTGATCACCATTAGCTACTTAATCTAGCTGACATCCAGGGTCACCCTAACTCTTAAAATATGGACAAGACTGATTCTTGTCTTCAACACAAGATATTGAAAGTTCAATTTCCTCTCCACAATTTCTGTACGTTTCTCCAGAGCTTTTGCTCTCCTGACCTCTCTTCCTTCAGCTGACTTCTTGCTCTCCACCTGGCATCTTACAGCATTTTCCTTTTTGCCAACTATGTCCTTAAACTGGTAAAAGACTACTTTGCTTAGTTTAACACACAAACAATGAACAAAAAATAATTTGCATAAAAATTGCATAGTCAATTTTATGGAGCTCAGAGAAGGATTTTGCACTGTTGGCCCATAGGCAAATAGAGCTGAGTAATAGTCAACCCTGTTTTATGAAGTCTGTTAGGCAGGCTCTCATATTGCTCATTCTCTCTCCTGTCTCTTCTCTACCTCATTAGTAATTTTGTTTTAAATGCAAAGTAATTCTACCCTCCTCTCCTTCCAGATTCTATCATGAGGTAATTTTTTTCAATCCCAGATTCCCTTTCTAGATATTTTCTTATCAGGAGCAGTGGTGCTTGCCCATCGTCCCAGCTACTTCAGAGGCTGAAGCAGAAGGATCACTTGTTCAGGATCAGCCTGGAAAACACAGCAAAACCTGTCTTTAAAAAAAAAAAAAAAACAGAAACAAAAAAACAAGTAGGATTTTATACTTTTACTACTCACAAACCATTCCATGTGTTCTGAGAACTACACAGAGGGATAAAAATCAGCTTTGAAAGACAAGTTAACCTAATGAGGAAATAAATACATTTAACTCGAATTTCTTGTTCAGTTTATCAGCCAATGAAAACAATGTGACCATGTGGCATTTACGATACAATCTGTTCAACATGCCCACCACCCAGAACCCTTTGTTTACACCCTGACAGATTTGAGGAAGGCCAAGCTAACAAAAATCCAACTATCACAATTATAAAAACTAGGTAACCTACAATTGGAAAGATGTCTGAAAGCCAAAGAAGGGAGAATTACTAGAAGACCGTAGGCCAAAAACGGCTGAGGTTTCAGTCAGCTATTTAGGTTTCTGAACTTGAGTCACCAGGGTTCAGTTCTAACAGTTTCTAAGTATCTGTTTGTTTAATCTATTTTAGTTTTACAGAAAAAGAAAGAGGGAAAAAAGAAGAAGAAAGAAACATATAGGGTTTTCTGGGGTTTCCATTTCTGACCAGATGGAAAGTATTAACATTTAGAAAGTAACTGACAGTGGAAGTCCATCTAATTTCATGTTACTGTTTTTGTTATGAGTGAAGTCTGTGAAAGAGCAGTCTGCAAAGCAATTTTTTTCTTTTTTTTTTATTGTAAACAAATGGGATACATGTTGTTTCTGTTTGTACATGGAGTAACAGCATACTATTTGTGTAATCATACATTTACATAGGGTAATGATGCTTGATTCATTCCGTTATTTTTTCCTTCCCCCCACCTCTCCCACCCCTCTTTTCCCTCTATACAGTCCCTCCTTCCTCCATTCTTGCCCCCCTCCCACCCCACATTATGTGTCATCATTCGCTTATCAGTGAGATCATTTGTCTTTTGGATTTTTGAGATTGGTTTATCTCACTTAGCATGATATTCTCCAATTTCATCCATTTGCCTGCAAATGCCATAATTGTATTATTCTTTATAGCTGAGTAATATTCCATTGTATATATATATACCACAGTTTCTTTATCCATTCATCAATTGAAGGACATCTAGGTTGGTTCCACAGTCTGGCTATTGTGAATTGAGCGACTATGAACATTGATGTGGCTGTATCTCTGTAGTATGCTGATTTTAAGTAATTTGGATATAGGCCAAGGAGTGGGATAGCTGGGTCAAATGGTGGGTCCATTCCAAGTTTTCTAAGGAGTCTCCACACTGCTTTCCAGAGTGGCTGCACTAATTTGCAGCCCCACCAGCAATGTATGAGTGTACCTTTTCCCCCACATCCTCGCCAACACCTGTTGTTGCTAGTATTCTTGATAATTGCCATTCTAATTGGGGTGAGATGGAATCTTAGTGTAGTTTTGATTTGCATTTCTCTTATTACTAAAGATGGTGAATAATTTTTCATATGTTTGTTGATCTGCAAAGCAATTTTTAAATGATGCTGTTACCAGAAGTTCTCCAACCCTTGTTCACAATCCAAAATGAAAAGAGATCCGAAATTCTCCAATTTCTGACTTATCAAGTTTCTTGCAGCGCCATTAGGTAGCAAAATGTGAAATGAACAAGTGTAAGGCTTTTTCTAGTCATCCCAATTCATGGAAGTAGTCATGTTTTTCCTGGAGAAACACAAAAATGTTTGATTATGGGGAGCCGCTCCACCGCCACCAAGGGAGATACATAAAATATGGAATTCAGGACCTACCTTTCTAAAGTCTGAGACATCTTGGGTTCTTGGTTTCTAAAACACATCTGGCCCCAAGGGTTTCAGATCATGGATTACGGGTCTACATCAGACCTACTAGAGAAAACTAAGGGCAAAATGATGGGAAATGGAGGAAATTAATATGCTTCCTAAGGTCCTATTTTCAGAAGCACTAATCGAAACTTGTGGTCTGTGGACAAAGAGAACATTAGATATGGAACTATGTCATAAACATGTAAAATCATGTAGAAGTTATGGCAAGTGAGAATATTGAGGAGACCCTGCTCACTCCTCTGGCCAAGGCCAAATTTGCCAATTGAGGTCTTTGGCTCAACCACTTACTACCTAGGTAGACTGAGGAGGCCAGAAGAGTAAGATCTTTACACTTTTGGTGCAAGTTTTCCATGCTCCTCCTTTTATTTTACAAAATATGGCCATTTAAGTTCTTTAGTTTCTTCAACATTCATTTAAATTTTCAGGTGAAAAAAAAAAGGATTACTTTAAAAAGAAATAAGAGGTGGGGATTATAAGGTATTATGAAACATTTTGCATTCTCAAACTTGACTAGATATCAGAATCACATTGTAAGATTTTTTTTCAACCACTGATCTGTAAACCCACTCCAGCCCCAGTGAACAAGAAGTGCCAGAGGGGTTAATACTTAGGCTTGTTGAGTTTTCAGTGTTGTGGGTAATTTTTTTTTCAGTATAAGTATTGAACCCAGGAGTGCTCTACTGCTGAGTTAAATCTCCAGCCTTTTTTATTTTATTTTATTTTTAATTATTATTTTATTTTTACAGACAGCATTTTGATTCGTTGTACACAAATGGGGTACATCCTTTCGTTTCTATGGTTGTACATGATGTAGATTCACACCATTCATGTAATCATATATGTACAAAGGGTAGTGACGTCTGTGTCATTCCACCATTTTTCATATCCCCCTCCTCCCTCTCATTTCCCCCTATGTAATCTAAAGTTCCTCCATTCTTCTCTCACCTCCCACTCACCCACCCCCATTATATATCATCATCCACTTATCAGAGAAATCATTCAGCCTTTGGTTTGTTGGGATTGGCTTATTCTACTTAGCATGATATCCTACAATTTCATCCATTTACCTGCAAATGCCATAATTTTATTCTTCTTTATGGCTGACTAATATTCCATTGTGTATATATACTACAGTTTTTTAATACATTCATCTGTTGAAGGGCATCTAGGTTGGTTCCACAATCTAGTTATTGTGAATTGAGCTGCTACAAACATTAATGTGGCTGCATTACTGTAGTATGCTGATTATAAGTTCTTTGGGTATAAACCGAGGAGTGGCATAACTGGGTCAAAAAGTGGGTCCATTCCAAGTTTTCGGAGGAATCTCCACACTGCTTTCCAGAGTGGCTGCACCAATTTGTGACTCCACCAGCAATGTAAAAGTGTGCCTTTTTCGCCACATCCATGCCAACATCTATTATTGTTTGTGTTTTTTTTTAATTTATTTTTATTGTAAACAAATGGGATACATCTTATTTCTCTGTTTATACATGAAATAGAGGCATACCATTTGTGTAATCATACATTTACCTAGGGTAATAGTTTTTGATTCATTCAGTTATTTATTTTTCTTCCTCCCACCCCTCCCACCCCTCTTATCCCTCTATACAGTCCTTCCTTTCCATTCTTGCCCCCCTCCCACCCTCCATTATGTGTCATCATCCACTTATCAGCGAGATCATTCATCTTTTGGATTTTTAAGATTGGTTTATCTCACTTAGCATGATATTCTCCAATTTCATCCATTTGCCTGCAAATGCCATAATTTTATCATTCTTTATGGCTCAGTAATATTCCATTATATATATATATATATATATACCAGTTTCTTTATCCATTCATCAATTGAAGGACATCTAGGTTGGTTCCACAATCAGGCTATTGTGAATTGAGCAGCTATAACATTGATGTGGCTATATCTCTGTAGTATGCTGATTTTAAGTCCTTTGGGTATAGGCCAAGGAGCGGGATAGCTGGGTCAAATGGTGTTTCCATTCCAAGTTTTCTAAGGAATCTCCACACTGCTTTCCAGAGTGGCTGCACTAATTTGCAGCCCCACCAGCAATGTATGAGTATACCTTTTTCCCCACATCCTCGCCAACACCTATTGTTGTTTGTATTCTTGATAATTGCCATTCTAATTGGGGTGAGACAGAATCTTAGGGTAGTTTTGATTTGCATTTCTCTTATAACTAAAGATGTTGATCATTTTTTCATATATCTGTTGATTGTTTGTAGATCTTCTTCGGTGGAGTGTCTGTTCATTTCCTTAGCCTACTTGTTGATTGGGTTATTTGTAATTTTGGTGTAAAGTTTTGTAAGTTCTTTATAAATTTTGGAGATTAGTGAAGCAGGAGGTATCACAATACTAGACCTTAAACTATACTATAGATCAATAGTAACAAAAACAGCATGGTATTGGCACCAAAATAGACAGGCAGACCAATGGTACAGAATAGAAGGCACAGAGACAAACCCACATAAATACAGTCACCTCATACTAGACAAAGGTGCCAAAAACATACAATGGAGAAAAGATAACCTGTTCAACAATGGCGTTGGGAAAACTGGAAATCCATATGCAGTAAAATGAAATTAAACCTCTATCTCTTACCCTGCAAAAAACTCAACTCAAAATGGATCAAGGAGTTAGGAATTAGACCAGAGACCCTGCACCAAATAGAAGACAAAGCAGGCCTGAATCTTCATCATGTCGGCTTAGTATCAAACTGCCTTAACAAGACTCCCAAAGCACAAGAAGTCAAAGCAAGAATCAATAAATGGGATAGATTCAAACTAAAAAGCTTTTTCTCAGCAAAGGATACAATCAATAATGTGAAAAGAGAGTCTATGGAGTGGAAGAAAATCTTTTTTATTTTATTTTAAGACACAGTCTCACTAAGCCTAGGCTGGCCTTGAACTTTCCATCCTCCTACTTCAGCCTCCCAAGTAATTGGGATTATAGGTGTGTGCCACTGCACCAGGCAGCCCCAGTTCATTTTTTTAAGAGATAGAAAAATATCATTTACCCATTTCTATATAAGGAATGAAAGTGCCTAAAATCCAGAAAACCCAAAGAGGGGGAGTGAGTTACACTTCACAGTTCTTGTTTTAATCACATGTGCTAACCACACAAATGAAGTTTCATTTCTGCAGAAACTATCGGTTTCTTTTTCATCCTTATTGTTTATAATCACAGATACATAAAATAATTTTCAGCCAAATAATTTCATCTTCTCTGTTCCTGAGGCCATTTATGAACCTTCAGGAATTAAGGGAGTGTCTTATTTTATGTCAGAAAGAAAATAACCTTCCCAGAAATTCTCTGGTGTGTTAGAGGAAATTTAGCAGAATGACTGTAGTAAGTAGGAATCGGACCTCTTTTCTCTTCCTTCTGCTGGAATATATATGTAATAAATTTCACATTCCTCTTATGTATGACTAAGCAATTTTATTCTTTCTTCTTTCTGCTGAACCACCTCAAAATGAAGAAAATAGTTTAAGCTAATCTCTCTCTTACCTTTAAAGTAGCCTCCACAAATGCTGGGGGTGGTTGTTTGTTTTCGTTTTACTTTATTATGTTTATCATCGTAAGTGTTTGGCTTCTTGGTAGTAGCTGAAGTTTCCACATCTTCATCTTGCTACTTGGGAGAAACTGCCAAATGGGATCTTTATTTTTTTGGATTCATCGTACACAAATGGAGAACAATTTTTCATGTCTCTGGTTGAACACAATGTAGAGTCACACCCTTCATGTAATTATACATGTACATAGGGTAATGATGTCTGTCTCATTCCAGGATTCATAATCTTCATGTGTTTTTCAATCAAACATATCTTCCAAGCTCTCATTCATTTTTCTTACTCCGTTTGGACTTGCATTTTTGCTTTTTCCTCCTCCTGGTCTCCACAGAGAGACTGCCTAGATCCCCAATTTAAATTGGGTTTATTATGAGTGAAGTGTGTAACTGGGCAGTTTGCAGAGCTATGAAACCACAGTCGGGGGTGGGGAGTCTTGTTTGTCAGAACACCACACTTTTCTTTCACAGCACACACCACACTTTAAATATTCGATGTCTATTTTCCTACCAGATGGTAAAATATTTAAGATCAGGACCCAAGTCTTTTTTTTTTTTTTCATTGTGACTTTGTTTGGTTGTTTTGTATTTATTTTTTGTTTGTTTTTGTTTTGTACTTTTGGGTGGGTTTTCCTTGGGGAAAATAGGACTTTTGCTTCTCCACATCCCCCTTTATTGCTATGCATCCAGTCATTGCCTAACACTAATGCATAGTGGCCAGTGAATAAATATTTGCTGAATCAGTGAATTAAATATCCCAGAGACTCAACTCAGCTGGGACCACTGGATTTTTTCATCAGACAGTCACTGACAACTTTATGAAAAAGTGTCAGTCAAATCAGAGATGGCTAGAAAGCAAAAGGCAGAGAGGACTGAGGCAGGGATGGAAGCCCAGAGAGAGGCTATTGCATTCACCTTTGTATAACAGGACTTGTGCTTAGTGGTAAAGACAAGTGTCTAAACTGCAAGACCCTGACCAATGAGTCATGCTTATCATGAGCATTTATTTCAGAGTTGCACAGGCCATCTTTATAAAATTGTGATTCAGAACGAACACCTTAATGGTGCTTTATTTGCTGTGGCAAATGCTTAATTGCAGCTTGTGTTGTTGGCATTTATTTAAATGTCAGGAAAACTCTCTCCTGCAGATATTAAATTTTATAGTTAATCATTAATGAAGCCTTCTTTAATCAACTTTTCCTTAAGTATTTCAAATTCTTGTCAGGCCCATTCACTTCCCCTGTGATGATCTAAATATGGTTTTAGGTGATAAATTGACTTATGTTCTCCCAGTGCACATTTTTCTTAAGAGTTTGAAAACATTTGTCTACATTAATCTGAGTTATCATGCAGTGGAGCCCAAGCCACAGTAAACACAGAATAATGGGTAGCATCTGTCAACCCTAATGGCAAGGGATGTCAAGCATTCTTGAGCCCCTTGCATTTTCATGACAAGTAAAATAAATTGATCCACACATTCAGTGAGTCAGTCAATCAACACTTGTATGAGTGCCAACCATGACTCACATCTCGTAATCAAATGACATATATCACACTATGTCCGCTATCAAGGCATTTATAGTCCAAGTGGAAAGACAGACACAAAAGCAAATTGGAGCAGTAAAGAGTTACAGCAGCTGTAACAGAGCAAATGTAATTGACAGGAAAATGTTGGAGTTTGGGGTAATATGAGAGTCAGAATGACTTCCTGACTTGAGCTGTATCTTTAAAACTAATAAGGTGGGGCTAGAGTAGGGAGAGTAATGCATAGTGGAGAGGGTGGTCCAGGCCTGATGAATGAATAGAGCAAAAGCTGTATTAGTCAGTTTACCATTACTGTAATAGACTTCTTGAAATAATCAACTTATAAAGAGGTAAAGTTTATTTTGACTCACAGTTTTGGAAGTTCCAGTTTGTGTTTGGTTAGCCTTATGATTTTGGGTCTGTGGTGAAGCAGCATTTAATGGTGGGCAGCATGTGGTAGATTAAGCTGCTCACAAAAAAGAGGAGGAAGAAGAGACAAAAGTCCCATTATTCCTTTCAGGGCCAAACTTCCAATGGCCTAAAATCTCCTTCTAGGTCTAATCTCAAAGTTCCACTATCTCCTGATAGTGCCAAGTTGGACACTAAACCTTTAACACATGGGCCCTTGGGGCATATTTATGATCCAAACTATAACATTGGCTCAGAGGCATGAAACACCAGAACCCCTTAGACAGGCTGGACATTAGGCACCTGCAGGGTATTAGACACCTGCTGGACATTAAGCATGAAGAAGACCTCAGGGAGAAGTGGAGTTTGATAGGTAATCAGGCACCAGGTCCTGGAGAGTATGGTGTGTCATACTGAACAATGTGGATCACGTCTTCTTACAGTGTAAGTCTCAGAGGCTCTGGAGTATTTTAAGTAGGGAGGAACTTATAAAACATGTATTTTAGAGAATTCCATTCTGGAAGTTGTTTAAAGATTGGATTAGAAACTTTGGGACCTGGAGACATTTTATTCATTTGTTTAAACATTTTTAAGTGCCTTTTAAGGGCTAGATTCTGTTAAGTCCTAGTAATATAGCAAAAAGTCAAAGAGATAAGATCTCTGATCTCATTGCACATTCTAATGGGCAGGCAGACAATAACCAGACAAGGGAATAAACAAACAAGAAAAACAGATGATAATGTTAAGCACTGTACGAAAATTCAAATAAGCCCATATCGAAGTTAGTGTCCAGAGGCTACTTGAAGACCTCTCAAAACAGAAACTGAATGACAAAAAAAGAAAGTCACTCTATGATTGAGGAGAGAACATGCCAGGAAAACAAAAACTGGAGAAAAATTCCTATGAGAAAATTTTGGCAACTCAGGAAATGGAACAAAGGTCAGTATGACCAGTGAGTAGTGAGCAAGGAAGAGAGGGGTAGGTAATGAGCCTTAGTAAGTAGACACAACCAGAACTGAAAGGTCATGTGACCCCTAGCAATCTCCTATGAAAAGCACCTGTAACCAGGATGTCTTTGTAGATGGAGTTTAAAAAGGACTTGCTAGTATGTTAGATATGAGGAACATAAGAAAAGTGGAATCTCAGAACACTGCTGAATGTTCGGCATGTTCAAGGGACGGGTGGCAGTAGTGTTTATGGAGGAAAGAGCAAATATGAGAGAGGAAAGTGAGTTTTCCTATTAGCCCATTTTCAATTTAAGATAACTATTGTATCCAAGTAGATGTGCATGAGTGGAGTTCCAAGGAGAAGTCAAAACTGTTCGTCAAGATCCACATTGTGCACAACCATAGAAATGAAAAGACATACCCCATTGTGTACAGTGAATCAAAATGCAGTCTGTAAAAAAAAAAAAAAAAAAGAAAGAAAGATTTGAAAAATCACTACTATGTAGTATTTCTAAAACTCTGAGACTAGGTGGGGCACCAGGGAGATGGTATATTTGGAGAAGAGGAAGGTAACCAAAAACAGTCTCTGGATGATGAGAAGTTCTAAATATGGTTTTAGAAAAGGAAGGAAGAAAAGAAAAATTACCATGGCATCACAGAACCCAAGAGAAGGGTGAACGGCTTTAGAGTGTAAGCAAAACGTGGGACCCATCATAACAGGCAGCACTGCTTTCCAGCAACCTTGTCTGCTCAGGTCTCATTCATCTTTTTAACCTTAGTACTTATCATCATATGTAGCACAGGAGAGTGACAACAAAAATCTTGAAGATTCTAAAGTTCAGACAAGAAGTCTAGGTTGACAGATTATATAGATATAGGAATTTCCAGAACTGAAGTCATGGGAGTGGGAGAGTGAGGTCACCCAAGATTGGTAGAATGGAAGGAGAACTGGGCAGACAGAACCCAGCTCCTAACAGCATTTAGGAGACCATGGTAAAAACAGAAAAGGACCATTAATGGAGACAGGGGTGGGCCAGGGGGCATGGTTGTGGGGGTGGTGATTTCCAGATCTTTATGAACAGTTCTGACTTCTCCTGGGAACTCTAATCATGTACATCCACTTGCCGACACTGCTACAAAGAAGTGAAGGGTCCAGTAGTAGATAGCAAAGAACAGGAGCACGAGGTGCACAGAGAGGAATTTGGTTGTAGAGATGAAGAGGCACAAAAGTGGTAAAGTAGGTGTGGACTTTTCTTTCAGGAAGCCTTTCAGAAGGTTGGGAGGGTGCAGGATCTCAGGAAATCTTCAAGTTCGTGGGAAGGAGTCAGTGGAATCAGAGATTTAAAATGCAGGTGACTCTTGGTGGGAATGTAAAACAATGCAGCCACCAGGGAAAACAATATTGCAGTTCCTCAAGAAAATATAATCCAGGAATCCCATTTCTGGGTGTAGACCCAAAAGAATCAAAAGCAGAATTTTGAAGAGATATTTGTATGGTGATATTCACTGCAGCATTATTTATAATAACCAAAAGGTGGAAATGACCAAATGTCTATGTGAGATAATCTCTTTCACCAGAGATTGATGAAAGAGAACTGTCTTGCTCTGAGGCTGGAGAGAAAGGGAGCAAAGCAGAGACTGAGGAGGATAAGTATGCAGATATTAGAGGAAAAACTGAGGGCAGCACTCTTTCTATCAACCTCAGTATTTGAATTGCCAGTAGAGGTCTCCGCAAGAGTGAAGGAGGTGGGCAGGAGTCACTCCATTCCCAGTTTTCCATGATGGTGTTTGAGGAAGACCAGAGAGCACTTCCACAGAAGAGTCAATCTTAAGCTTGCCTTCCCTTCTCCTGCTGGACATTTTCATCTAAGTGTCTGATGTGTTGTTATAGTCAGTCATTGAATAATGGGTCTCATTTCACAAATCAATATAAAATCTTATATTTGAGAATATTCAGATTTATATGAAACTCAGTATCCAAATTGGTGCTGCTGTTGCTGTTTGGTGGTTGTTGTTCTGGTTACATAGTATCAATAAAATCATGATTTCCCAAAGACAGGTTGTTTTGAAAACGTTTATTTGTTGACAGCTCACCTGCAATCTCAGGATGGTCTTAAGTAATCTAATCTAGAAATATAAAGAAAGAAGATTAGAAACTTTTATTTTAGATTTGAATCACTTACAATAGGTGAGAGATGCATTCCGTCTTTCTCCATTGTCAGAGCACTTGTGATATACAAAAAGCCCCCAAGATATCTGCAGTGCAGTATCATGGCACCGTGGCCTCTGCTGCCTGCCTGATTACTAATGCCAACGAGAACAGGAGCAGAACAAATGTATCCAAACCTCACCTGGCATTTAATTTATCCTAGTGCATACATATAGTAATATTGCCTTTGCTTATCAAATTTTATGCACATCCATATATGTAGTCTTGAATTTTTAAATGAGCAGTGCTGGGCTGTGACATTTTTAATTAAGGAAGCTTTACAGGCATTTTATTGTTGTTTTAGTCATAAATATTTCAATATGTATTTATAAAATCTAGGAACTCATTAGGAACTCATTTTTTAAACCTAACAGTATCCTTATCATATCTAAAGAATTAATAATCCCTTAATATCATCATATGTCCATTAAGCATTTAAAGTTCCTCATTTTTTTTCATAATTTAAATGAGGATCCAGATAAGCTCTATACGTGCAATCGGTTGATGTGTCCTCTAAATGTCTCTCAGTCTTTAGGTTCCCATTCCATCTCTCTTCTTCTTTCTTTTGCTCTTCTTCTTCCTCCTGCTCTTCTTTTCTTTCTTCTTTAGTTTTTCCCTATCCTCTTTCTTTTTTATCGAAATTAAAAATTAAGCAATGGGCTGGAAACTGTGCTAGGTCTTTGTATTCGTTTGCTGGGTCTGCCATAAAAAATATCACAAATTGCATAGCTTTAACAACAAAATATGTATGTACTTTCTGGAGCACCAATAAAGCTTATTTACAGTTAAGATGAAGACCAAATATTTCACCTTTCTACCTCCTAAACTGGAAGCCACTTTAATGAAGAAATTGGTAACAGGCATATACGGTTTACTAATTAAATAATGTATTCACCATTCCACAAATGTATCTTAGGTGTCTGTATGTGGCAGACACTGTACTGGACACTACAGAAAAGGAGAACAAGTATGAATCCTCCCTCAAAGACGTCCTCTGAAGGAGGAGAACGTGTCATCAGACAACAGAGCACAGTGTACCCAAGCAAGGTACAAGGAAAGGCTGCGTACTCACTTCCCTCAAATATTCCATGGATAAGCTCAGGGGTGTAACCTCTAGCTGTCACTTGGACACAAAGCACAGAATGTACCCTGGTTTGAATTTAGAAACTACTAAATTAAAAATTAGACTCATAAGGAAGTTGAATATTCAGAATAACAGCAGAAAAGAGCCAGTGTTGGGAAATGATTTTTCAGAATCTAATATCCTTTCTCTTTCATTAAATCCCAGACAACTGTGCTATGGAGCTGATTGTGCGGCATTTGAAATAGTCCAACTTTATGTCCACTGGGAAATCATCTTTGGATGGCATAGGTAATACTGAAAACATATATTAGCTTTTGAAATAAAAAATGATAAGAGAGGTAACCTTGTAGCTATTAGTGTTTAAAGGTTTCCACTTAACAATTTCAAGTTAAAAGCTACCTGGCAGGATCTTAATTTCTAAGTGAAATAACTAAAGGACTAAATAATCATTAACAATATAATATTTAGTTATAGCAAATTAGTAAACAATATGAAAGAAAATGAGTAAACAACAATCGTATAAAAAGGCAAATAACTATCATGAGAATAAGGAATTGCAGTCCAGATGTCCCTTAGTGTGCTTTAAATAAAGATAGAAAGTCTTGTCTCTCTTAATAAAATGCCCTGGACATATCAGGGCAAAAAAAAAAATGTGTACACAAGTAGGAATTCTGTTGATGTTTCATGAGGAATGGAAGCAAATATTCTCTAAGTCCTAAAATTTGGCAATCTCCCTACTTCCTGAAGTCAGGAAGTAGGAGGCATTCATGGGACATTTTTGGGAGTCACAGTTTGAAGTAAATCTGCATTGATAAAATTATGTGATTATCAGTGGAGGCTCCTTTACATGCTGGTTCATGGAGACCTATTAATCTTGCAAATATTTGACACTGATGACCAACTAGATGTGAAGATAACAAGACAAGCAAAAGAGTGATGAATTAATCATTTTCTGTGGGTTAGAGCTTATGGTTTGATACACACATAATTAAAAAGTACAGACATCACTATAGGAATGTTCCCTTCTCCGTCCCACAATTTTTCTCATCTATTAGGTCATTTCCAAAAATTTATAAACACAGCTGGTCCTTTTTCTGTCACAGCTTGGTCTTTATCACATTTTTAAAATGCCCTCTTTGGACTCTCCATCCTCCATCATTGGCTGCCCATTTCTCTGTTCTCCTCCACACAAAACTTCTTCCAAAATTTGGCTACTCACCATCTACAATTTCCTCCTCCAATTTTCTGCTACAACTCTCTAGTTAAGCTGTTGCCACCACCACGCTCTAACATTGCTTTTGCAAGGTCATGGATACTCTCCGTGTTGCAGAATCCCTTGGTCACTGCTCAACCTTCCGCCCCTGTGATGACTGGCAGCATTTGACACAGCCGATCGTGTTCAACTTCTCAGAAACACATCCTTCGCTCAGAATTCATGATAACATATTTGCTCCCTGCTTTGCTAGTTTATCATCTTCTCCAAGCCAGGGGCTTGACTGTTGGAGCTCTTCAATTTCTATACACGTTCTCTAGTGGGAACGATGGTTTAAAATACCATATATGTTGACAACTGCCTTTAGAAATTCTGGTTCATTTATTTTACATCTACTCAGCAACACTATGAGGATGTCTAAAAGCTATCTCAAAGTTAATTTGAATCCTCCTGCCACCCTCACGTTTAGACTACCCAAAATCTTTCCCATCATAGTCAGTATCCCTTCTTCCACTTGTTCAAGTCAAAAGTCTCAGAATTCATTTCTATTTCCTCAAATTTCAAGGATTTCCCCCCCCTCTTTACTTTTCTCATATGTAAATGGACCTACCAAATGTCACAGATTCCTTTGAGGAAGAACCTGACGCCACAAGTGCCACAAGTCTTCCTCCCAGCCTTCCCCAAAGGGAATGTGGCCGCTCACCAGGGTGAATGTGTTCTATTCATTGGAAATACCCAAACTTTTCTGGGATTACTGAAGACTGGCTCCAAGTTGACACTCATTCCTGGGAACACAAAATACCATTGTGGTCTACCAGACCAGAGGGGGATTTATAGAAGTCAGGCGATGAATGGAATTTTGGTCTAAGTCTCACAGTGGGTCCACAAATTTACCCTGTAATTATTTTCCTAGTACCTTAAGACTTAATTGGAGCTGACATTCTCAACAATCCCCAAATGAAGGTCTTGAATAATCTAACATAATGACTAAAACCATGGGCTCTTAGAGCTAACTTGCCTTGACTCAAGTCCTAGATGTGACAATAACGGTGTAACCTTGGGAAAAATAATTAACTTTGCTGCGTTCAGTATTCTAATCTTTAAAATGGAATAAAAATATCATTAAAGGATGGTACAAGGGTTAAATAAGTCAGTATTTGTCAAATGCTTAGAACAGTATCTGTACACAGTAAATGCTATATAAATGTGGGTTAAGTAAATAAAATCTTAATCCCTTTTTTTAATCTCATTCTGTCCATCTAATCAGTCAGGAAATCCCTTTGTCTTTACTTTCAAAACATATGTAAAATCTGACTTTATACCCCTTTCACAGTTATCACCATAGAGTGAGCTACACAGTCTCTGACCTGATTATTGCAGTAGCCCCTTAACTGACCAGGTCCTCCAATAACTTCTGGGATGATCTTTGAGTTCTCTCCTCCATATTCACTCCAAATGTCTACTACTAGCTATTCTTCAGATACTCTAGACTTGCTCTCACCTTTGAAAGCAACTGTCTTTGTACTGACTATTCCTTCTATTAGGGTGCTCTTGCCTCTAATATGTTCATGACTCAACCTTCCTTAATGTTTTGCTCAAATGCCACCTTCTTAATAAAATGATCCTGACCACTTCTGCTTAAACTTCAATTGTACCCCCATACAATATCCCTTTTTCTGCTCTATTTTAATAGCTTTTGTCAATTTCCAAAAAGTGTATAATCTATTCCATTTACTAAATCCCACCAAGGATCATGAAAACATCCCAAAGGATTAATGTTCCACTAGAAGAAAAGGCTGTGGATGCCCAAGTCACTGCTTGGAGCAGAATTGTCCAGGAGAACCTCTTGACCAGCACAAATGCATTGGCCTTTGCAGAAGCAAGGACTGATCATTTGCCAGAAAGTACATTGCCAGTTAAAAGGAGCACAGGTTACTGCTTCCACCTGGCTTTGCCAGCACTCAAGTACATCTTTCACTGCTCAGCTATTATCTCAAAGGCGAGTACAGTCATACATAGGGAAAAGAAGGTAACAATAGCATCCATAGTACCCAGTAACCAGAGAAAGGGTAAAAATAAGCAAGATATTCAAAACAGGCAGCTTATTGTGAACAAGAGCTGCTGGAGAGGAGAGATAACAACTTTAGACTTTAAATGAGATGCAAAATAAAAATAACAATAGCACTCAAAGAAATTCAGTTCCAATATTGGGGGTGGGAGGACAGGCTCTCAAATTCAAAGAGGGAGTTTTTTTTCTTTCCTTACAAAAAAAAATTACAGATTTCAAAGATGAATTGAAGGGGCTGTTAGTCTCTGTTGGGTATTGAATGTGTGCCTGCAAGATCAAGCAAAAGGTCTATCAACACAGGAAACAAAAACACAAAGGGATGAAAATGATGAGAGAAATATTTTAAAAGACTGGGAAGACAGATGCAGAGAACAAACCTGTGAATAATAGGACTTTCAGAGGGGAAAAAGACACAGATGTAGGAATGTGTTAATTAAGGAAATAATAGAAGAAACTTTCCCTGGCTTGAAGAAAGATTCAATTCTGCAAATTTAAAGTGTCCATTGAGTTCCAGGTAGAATATATGAGGGGAAATGTTTTAAAATCAAAAACCACTTAGACACATCCTGGCAGAGTTCCTAAATTCAAATATAAAAATATTTTCAGGTTGTTCAACATAAATGATGTTACATACAAAGGAAAAACTAACACAAACAAGACTGATACAAAAGACAGTTCCTCACAGGAACTCAGGACTCCAACCTCAAATCCCACCTCCTACTGAGAGCACCACAGTTCACCTGTTCAGGCAAAAGATATGCGTGCACAAAAATGGAAAGATTCAGGGCTTATGTCATCCCCATATGCCATCTAAGATCATACTTCAGGGAGGACTCTGAGACAGCAAAAGCAGAGAGAGTCCCCAGTGGGACACAAAGTGGTAAGGAAACAGCTTTGAAAATGAGAGTCGGAATTTGTACTATAAGTGCCAAATAATGATTATACAAATAAAGGAAACATTCCACAAGGGAAAGGTTACAAATGCCTAAAACACTAAATTATCTAACAAAATCTTAGGAAGGGCAGAGGAAGTGAATAGAGGATGGAAGTAAGAGTTTCCTTAAGGTTTTCTCTGAGATAAGCATAGGGGAAACGAAAGCATTATACAAGTGGAAGACAGCAGTGAGGAAAACCATCACTTTGATGGAGAGCTAGGGTTCATACCTTGTTTTCATATTAAAAACAGAGAAATAAGTGGTCCCATAAGAAAGAACAGAATGGAGTCACTAGAAGAATGGTAAAATGTGATGTAATCTCTACACTTAATAAGAAATACGGAGAGAATTTATAGTACTTGATCAATGCACCAACATTAAGAGAAAAATGAGAAAAACAACATAAAATAAAGGGTATGCATGAGGTAAGATGAAAGATAAAAAACCAAAGATATCCCCTATTCTATTAAATGTGAAAGATTTTAAAGTTGGACATTAAAATCAAATGTATCTTGTCTTCCAAGCACACTTAAAGCAAAGTGCTTTCTTAATATTGAAAAAAAGAGAATAGGCAAACAGATAAGTAGAAAATATCTCTTTCTAAAAGGAAAAGGACAGATGATGAGGAAATCAGTAGGACCATCGTTATTAGCCAACACAGCATTGGAAATTAAGAGCATTCAGCAGGACAAAGAGGAAATTTATAAAACACAAGAACACCATTTACAAAGGAGGTATAACAGTCATAAATCTGTATGCACCAAATATTCGAAAAGCTAGACATATGTAGCAAAACGTGTAAGAAGTCTTTTCAAAACTTAGGGCACAAACCTTGATTTTTATAGTGGGTTGTTTGGATAATGGCTTTCATAATATCACTCTCCTATTTTGATTTATGCCCGTGTTCAGGATAGTTGGCCAGGTTTATGTTTTGATACAGACCCTCGGGTGCAATTAGACTTAGGAGGAGAATGCCTTTATGTAATAAGTCTAGTTATAAGGGTTCCCACCTCGTCTGCCTGTCTTGAAAGTTGGTGATCTCCTCACTACACTCTACCACCTCTACGAGCCCAGATGATCCCAGCAAGAGGGATGTTCAGCATGCTGATGCAGTATGGTCCAGGCTGGTCCTTCCAAGACAAACCAACATAGAGAAGGTCTAGGTTATGCAGAGAGGGCTTCTGACCCCCACGTGGCATTCTCCTTGTCTCATGTTTTGTACTACAGGGGTAAGAGAGATGGGGGTCCTGAAGAGAGACCTAGAGATCTCATCCCTGGACCACTCCCCAGATTCAACCCTAGAACTTGGCAAACACTTCTCTCTCTTTAGTTCTTCAAGAACAACATGTTTTGAACATGCAATATGTACACCACCCTGTTCTGAGTTGCTTTTTCTCGTGCACTTTTCCAACATTTCCCTCAGTCTGAGAGTGAACCAAATTCTAAGACTCATATTTGGCATCAAGTGCTACAAATATGGGGATCATCAGGCAGTAGTCTGTGAGCAGTGCTGATCCATGACACAATTTCATCAGGCTGAGGCAAAAATTATAGGTGCAGTGAAGCGAGGGCTTTTGTTTGTTTTTGTTGGGTTTTTTTTGTTTGTTTGGTTGGTTTGGTTTGGTTTGGTGTTTTTGGTACTGGAGATTGAACCCAGAGCCACATCCCCCAGCCCTTTTTATTTTGAGACAGGTTCTTGCTAAGTTACTTAGGGTCTCACTAAATTGCTGTGGCTGGCATCAAATCTGCAATCCTCCCATACCAGCCTCCTGAGTCTCTGGGATTCCAGGTGTGCACCACCACTCCTGGCTTGGAGTGAGGTTTTATGAAGTTTAATCTATCCATCTTTAAAATCATTCTTTATGTTGACATAACAACCTTCCTTTTTTTTTTTAGCTTTAAAGTAGTATTTCTTTTATGACATTTTATGTTAAGGTTTTTTTTATGTTTGGAAAAATTAAAAGTTGACAACTCTATGACCCCCAGAGAAATTAAGGTCTGAATGGTCATGTGATGTATCACTCTGTCAACTCAAAAATATGGAATCCTGTGTTCCCTACAGTTTCCTTTTTGTGACTCTAAGGACTATTCATACTAAAAAGACATAATGCAGTATTTCTGCAGTTACCTCTTTCTATTTGTAAATACATCTTGGCTGGCAATACAAATGGTCTAGTTATTCAAGGAGCCAGATTTACTATGGAGGAATAGGGGTTTCACTGTGTAGAGTCCCACCCTAGGAGACTGGAAAAAGGTGCTGCCTTGCAAAACATTGCTGAGCCTGATACTTCCTAACCCTTTTTAAATCTCTGATGAGGTCTGTGGGCACACTGCCAACTGATAGAATAAGCCTGAATTCTTGATCCTCCACATACTCTACTGAGAGAGCTCACCATAATCCCATGTCATTCCAAAGGAAAGATTCTCAGATACACATTTAGCAATCATTACAAATATGAAAAATTTGACCTGAATCTGTCTTCAAAATTCAAAGGAAGAAAAGGAAAATTGGAGGTTTTGATTTTGCCAATACCACGCCAAAGATAGATGAGTTTCATCTTCATGTACATCATGCTTTTATCCTCCAGGTTTTTTTTTTTTTTTTTAATGATTTCTAATGTTATCCCTGTCGTTTAGCAATTATAATTTTAGGGGGTTTACTTTAAACCCAAGCTGAATTTGGAAGTTTGGCTCAACTGAGGTGTCCTAGTTAAGACTGGCAATTCATTTCTTTCCACCACAGGAAAAACATGGGATAGGGAACTTGGATCTGTCTGATAGCAAAAATCTGAGTTTGAATTTTAACTGAAAGTGGTTTAGTAGTTGTGTTACTTTCAGTAGGTGTGTTAACCCCTCTAAGCCTCAGTTTCATTATTTGCAAAATAGGTATTATAAGACCAACAGCATGTAGTTGTTATGTAGCCGATATAAAGTACTCAAAAAATGCTAGTCTTATTTTCAAAAACAAATCCAAGGAGACATCAAATTTTAATTTCAGATAAATTTATGATGTCTTTCTGCTTTTAATATTAAAACAAATTTTAAATATTACATATTTTAAATATTTAAATTTATATTTTATATTTAAAATATTAAAACAATTGGAAGAACTTTGGGAAGGTAATCTTCTCAAGTTGGTGAAGAATTGCACAAATGATTCTAGACTAAAAAGTGTCTTTTGCCTACTCAAATGCCAACTATCCACCTTGTCAAACAAGATCCCTAAGTTCCAATTTCACACCACTGTTGCTTTGACCAAACAGTCTCCAGAGCCTGGTGCTCCAGTGCTGAGTCATTATTGACTCAGAGGTCTATAATTACCACTACTTGAATCACTTGGAGTTTTCTTTAGTGGTTCCCTATCTTTCTCTAGAAGTTTCAATTAAGCCTGATCCTACAAAGGGAGTGATATCTGACAAGTTCTCTTCCCACATTAATGGGACTGCTAAGACTCTATGACGTACATGATACATTTATAAGAAAGAACAGTCTAAAAATAAGTGTAATGTATTCGCATTCAATTCACTAAATAACTGATATAACTTGAAGACAGCAAGCAACAGTCATCAGTTTTCTCTAAGAGCTTAGTGAATGTCAGTAAGAAATTGAAGTGTTCTAAATAAGGATACCACTCCAATTCCTTACAAGGTAAATTAGAAAGCATACTTTTTATCAAAAATATTTTTTTAAAAAGATACAAGTAGATGACATACAAAATCTAAATCTCATTTGGTAGGAATGATTTAACAATAACACTCAGGAAGATAGGTGCCATGTCAAAAGCCACTGAACTGTGAATGTCAGTACATGAAATGCTTTCAGTAAGAGATTTACTGAAGAAATAGGGAGTAAGAAATTATGGACATAATGCAGAAGTAGTCAACACAGAATCAACCATGCTAACAATAATGTACAGTAGCAAGGATAAGCCAAAAGTCCTTTATATTTGCTTTTGTATTATTGTTTGCTGTAGATTTATCTTTCTAGCTTTATTATCTGACCAAGAGAGAAAGATACCCAATAACACCCTAAAGGTCACAAAGAACACAGGGGAATGAAATTTTGCTGAAGATAATCTACTCAATATGGTATCTCTGTAAGAGTATAAGGTGTGACCTGGACCACCAGCTAGTAGGGAGGCCAGTCACATAGCTCATGGCTCTGCAACCTGTTAGCATCCCTGCTGTAGGTAGCCCAAGGAAGAAGAGCCATTGCAGCACTCCTACTCACTCTAATTACTCCCCTTCCCTGCCCACACATCCCACCCCTCTGGAGCCATGGTGGTTAAAGCATTGAGGGCAATAGGTCTTATAAAAGAAGCATTTTCAAATCTGGGGAACAAGTCCAAAAGGAAGCTTATATGAATCAAGGGAAAGGTGAATGAGCTGAACCACATGCTGTGAGTGATCATATAAGAAGAATTTGCAAAGAAATCTTATCAAGGGACTAGAGTATTTCTGATTTTAGGAGGGAGATAAAATGCAAAAAAAAATAATAATAATGTAATTTATGCAAGATTCTCTTTAATCTTTTGAATTTTAAAAAAGTGACAGATCTACTTCAAATCTTTCGCCCAGAAACAGACAAAAATCATAAAAGTAAAATAGTGGAACAAATTCTCAGTGCTGAAAATGAGCCATGTTGCCAACACCCTACCAATTGGAAAGCTGATCTGATCTATAGAAGTGGAATAAGATCAAAAGATCTCACTGAAAGCCAACTCAGTTTAACTGCCGTGGAAGTGGCACAGCACGGCAAGACCTTAAGCAACTTTTGATAAATTTAACCAACAGTCCCTACTAATGAGGGATGAGAGCAGGAAGGGAGGCAGCAGCAGATGGACAGATCCACAGATTCTCCGAAGCTACTGGGGCAGGGCGGAAAAAGCAAGCCATCAGAAAACTTTGCAGCAATTTAGCTGCCTGACCTGGTTTTTAGTAGCTGCAGGGGTTATGCTGACATCAGGAGCCCTTTCCTAAAGTGAGAAGAGAGGCAGGCCCTGCAATCCCACTTTGAAAGGGCAAGAAAGACCATGAGAAAGATGAAACCACTTCTCAGAGAACCTTTTTTTCCCATTGGAATTAACTATGGTATATATTGGAGCAGGACCGTCGTGAAATTCTGCTGGTTCCAAGGGTTTTCACTCATCCAAAATTTTACCTGTATGGCCACTATTACATTAAAGTACACTCCCAAATTAAAATGATAATCATCTCCACAATGAAAGGACAGTTCTTCCATTTTAGCAAATAAGAGTGCTGGTGGAGATCCCCCAGAAAACTATCCTGATTTCATTACACATGGTGTAGAAACCAGACTCAGCAGAAAGCCAGATACAAAAATTCTGGCCTCTGGTGCAATCATTTCAGCAAAACAATTTCTGTGGCAAATTTGTAGATTCTTTCCTTTCCTTCCCAACTCATGTGTGACTCCAGCTCTCACCATATCCTATCCAGGTTGCCAAATGTTCAAATGTATATTATCCAACAACATCCAGAATCCAAGTATTTTTGAGAACTCACACACAAATACAACAAACTAGAGTGGAATCGTTTCTGTATCATTAAATGTCAAAAGATAATGGAATCACATTAATTTTTAAGGGGAATAGCTATGACTCAAGAGTTCTATCACTCAGTGAAATGTTCTTTCCATACAAAGGTAACAGAAAGATCTTATTGAATATGCATATTCTCAGAAAGTGTACAACCTATATATTCTCAGAAAAATAATTCCATATTGCTCTCTATGGCAAAGAGGGGATGCAAATAGACAAGTCATAAATGGAAACACAGTATTACAAAAGGTCAGGTATACAAATTAAAATGCAAAATCAAATCTAAATAATTTAACAAATAAGGTTATAAAGCAAGATGCAAATGTTATTTTTAGAAGAAAATATATTTTAAAACAATAATATTTTGAATGTTGAGTAATTATCTAGGAGTAACTCCCACAGCATACCAATAAAAACCTAAGAATTAGAAATAAGTGTTCTTTCCAATCAATTATTCATCTTAATAAGTGGTAGCCATTAAGTATTATAATTTGAGAACATTGGAACCTAAATATTACAAAGAAATCATTAGCTGGGTGCACCAATAATCCTAGTAACTCAAGAGAAGCAGGAGGATCACAAGTTGAAGGCCAGTCTCCACAACCTAGCAAGACCTTGTCTCAAAATAAAATGTAACAATGTAGCTCAGTGGTAGACTGCCCCTGAATTCAATCACCAGTACCAAAATAAATGAATAAAATCATTAGCAAAACAATATATTGGCTTTCATTCACAAAAATTACTGAAAGAAATAAAATTAAACAAAGAATAAAAGACCACCTATCAAGATAAAAAATAAAACAAAATGGCAGAAAACATATGAGAAAAATAATAAACATTATGAAAATAAATATAAAGGGAATAATTTCATCTATTAAAAGAAAGACTAATGGGTCAAAAAGCAAAATCCTACTATATACAATCTATAGGAGACATATATATATATATATATATGTGTGTGTGTGTATATATATATATATACACATATATGTTTATAGTCAAAATGAGTCAAAAAGGTAAATAGTGAAATAAAGATATAATAAGCCGGGAGTTTCAAGATGGCGGCCTAGAGGGCGGCTGCATTTCACGTTGCTCCAGGACGCAGGATTCAAAAGAGGAGATAGTGAGAGACTTGGGACCAACTCAAAGCCGCCGGGTGAGTCTCTCCTGTTGGGGAAGCGTCCCAGATGGGGCAGTAGCCCCGGAATGCAGGGAATTTGTGAAGTGGAGTTGCTCGGCGAGACGCCCCTCCCCCCGCTGGAGCGGTAAACACGGACAACTGGGATCATCATAGAGGAGGCGGTTCAGCACAGCGCTTGGACTCGGAGCAACCACTGGGGTTCCGGGCAGCTGCCTGAGGAGGAGCTGCGTGGCGAGCTGTTTGGACTCAGAACAACCACTTCTGAACACCCGGGGGGTTGCCCGGAGGAAGAGGAGAAGCGCGGTGGGTCGCTTGTCTAGGAGTAACTGCATCAGAGCCACAGGCGGTTGCCAGAGGAGGAGGCGAGTGGTGAGTTGATTGCACTCAAAGCGACCGCTCCTGAACACCGGTGGCCAGCCTGGAGGAGGAGCGCGGTGGGTCACTTGGTCTCAGAGCCACCGCCCCTGAACACCCAGGGGGCTACCCCGAGGAGGAGGAGGAGGAACAGGGCAGGTCACTTGGGCTTGGAGTGACTGCCTAGGGCTACAGGAGGTTGGCGGGAGGAGGAGACGCGAAGTGAGTTGCTTGGACTCCTAGTGACTGCGTCGGAAACCGGGCGGCTGTCCGGAGGAGGAGGTGTGTGGTGGGTCTCTGGGTATCGGAGCTATTGTACAGGGCTCCAGGTGGCGGCTCAGAGGAGGGGCCGCATAGCCAGGCGATTAGGTGCAGAGTAGGGTCCCAGGAGCTAGGTGGCTTCTTGCTGGAAGAGCCGACAGAGACACGCCTAGGGGCGGAGTGAAGTTTCCAGGACTGCGGGCAGATTCTCTGGGAGAGGCAGCCTAAGGAGACTCGCCTGCAAAGGGTGAGGCTCCCAGGCCCAGGAGGTAGGTCCGGGCCCCTGGGAACGTTGCAGAGGAAGACAGCCCAGCCCAGGCGGTAGTTGTAGATTGACAGGAACCTCTAGGAGGGGAACTGACCAGCGAGACATTCCCACCAAATGAGTCTTCCCTACCGGGAGAGGTTTTCCCACAGGGACAGTTAAACCAGAGACACAGGCACAAATAGGCCTTGCCTCAGCCCGCAGCCTAGTTCCCCGTTGGATGACCATTGGTCAACAAGTGGAGACACCTCTGACCAATAGCAGGGAATATACGCCACCTGAGGGTCACCACCCTAGAGAGGCAGCTTCTTCGTGGAGCTCCGCATTATCAACTTCCTCCAAGACTTCAGGCTACTGAGGGATAAGAGGGGATATACTAGCAATCTTCAGGGACATTATAAGTCGATAGAGGAAATCTGCAATATCTTAATGACCCACTGATTCCTGAACAATATGAGAAAACAAGGGAAGAAAATGCCCCCAAACAAATCTAGATGTTACATCAATAAAATCCAACGACAGCATGGCAGAAGAAATGACAGAAAGGGAGTTCAGAATGTACATAATTAAAATGATTAGGGAAGGAAATGATGAGATGAAAGAGCAAATGCAGGCATTGAATGATGAGATGAAAGAGCAAATGCAGGCATTGAATGATCGCACCAATCGACAGTTAACAGAGCAAATTCAAGAAGCAAAAGATCATTTCAATAAAGAGTTAGAGATATTGAAAAAAAACCAAACAGAAATCCTTGAAATGAAGGAAACAATAAACCAAATTAAGAACTCCATAGAAAGCATAACCAATAGGATAGAACACCTGGAAGACAGAACTTCAGATATTGAAGACAAAATATTTAACCTCGAAAACAAAGTTGAACAAACAGAGAAGATGGTAAGAAATCATGAACAGAATCTGCAAGAACTATGGGATATCATGAAAAGGCCAAATTTGAGAATTATTGGGATTGAGGAAGGCTTAGAGAAACAAACCAAAGGAATGAACAATCTATTCAATGAATTAATATCAGAAAATTTCCCAAATCTGAAGAATGAAATGGAAAATCAAGTTCAAGAGGCTTATAGGACTCCAAATACACAAAATTACAACAGACCCACACCAAGGCACATTATAATGAAAATACCTAACATACAAAATAAAGACAGAATTTTAAAGGCTGTGAGAGAAAAGAACCAAATTACATTCAGGGGGAAACCAATACGGATATCAGCAGATTTTTCAATCCAGACCCTAAAAGCTAGAAGGGCCTGGAACAACATTTTTCAAGCTCTGAAAGAAAATGGATGCCAATCGAGAATCTTATACCCAGCAAAGCTTACCTTCAAATTTTACGATGAAATAAAATCTTTCCATGATAAACAAAAGCTAAAAGAATTTACAAAAAGAAAGCCAGCATTACAGAACATTCTCGGCAAAATATTTCATGAGGAAGAAATAAAAAACAAAGAAGCAAATCAGCAAAGGGAGGAATTATCCTAAAGGAACTGTCAAATAAAGGAGGAACCAGGATGTGTCAAAAAAGAAATAAATAAATAAATAAAATTTTAAATATGAACCAAATGACCGGGAATACAAATCATATCTCAATAATAACCCTGAATGTTAATGGCCTGAATTCATCAATCAAAAGACATAGACTGACAGATTGGATTAAAAAGAAAGATCCAACAATATGTTGCCTGCAAGACACTCACCTCATAGAAAGAGATACCCATAGACTAAAGGTGAAAGGATGGGGAAAAACATACCATGCACATGGACTCAGTAAAAAAGCTGGAGTATCCATCCTCATTTCAGATAATGTGGACTTCAAGCCAATGTCAGTCAGAAGGGATAAGGAAGAACATTTCATACTGCTTAAGGGAAGCATAAATCAGCAAGATATAACAATCATAAACATCTATGCCCCAAACATGTATGTTAAACAAATTCTTCTCAATTTTAGAAACCAAATAGACCATAACACAATAATACTAGGTGATTTTAACACGCCTCTTTCACCACTGGACAGATCCTCCAAACAAAAATTGAACAAAGAAACCATAGATCTCAATAACACAATCAATAATTTAGACTTAACAGACATTTATAGAATATACCATCCAACCAAGAGTGAATACACTTTCTTCTCAGCAGC
Source organism: Sciurus carolinensis (assembly GCF_902686445.1). Taxonomy (NCBI): domain Eukaryota; kingdom Metazoa; phylum Chordata; class Mammalia; order Rodentia; family Sciuridae; genus Sciurus; species Sciurus carolinensis. The sequence continues at coordinate 109,962,946 of NC_062223.1, forward strand.
ACATGGATCCTTCTCTAAAATAGACCATATATTATGCCACAAAGCTAATGTCAGCAAATACAAGAAGATAGAGACACTACCTTGTATTCTATCAGATCATAATGGATTGAAATTAGAAATAAATGAAAGAGTAAAAAACAGAAACTACTCCAACAACTGGAGATTAAACAATATGCTATTATATGATGAATGGATAACAAAAGATATTAGGAAGGAAATTAAAAAATTCTTAGAGGTAAACGAGAACAAAGAAACATATCAAAATCTCTGGGACACTATGAAAGCAGTACTTAGAGGAAGATTTATTTCATGGAGCGCATTTAATAAAAGAAGTAAAACTCAAAAAATAAATGAACTAACACTACAGCTCAAAGCCCTAGAAAAAGAAGAACAGACCAACACCAAAAGTAGTAGAAGACAGGAAATAGTCAAACTCAGAGCTGAAATCAACGAAATTGAAACAAAAGAAACAATACAAAAAATTGACAAAATAAATAGTTAGTTCTTCGAAAAAATAAACAAAATTGATAAACCTTTAGCCACACTAACAAAGAGAAGACGAGAGAAAACCCAAATCATTAAAATTCGGAATGAACAAGGAAATATCACAACAGACATGACTGAAATACAAAACATAATTAGAAGCTATTTTGAAAACCTATACTCCAACAAAATAGAAAATTTCGAAGACATCAACAGGTTTCTAGAGACATATGAATTGCCTAAACTGAACGAGGAGGACATACACAATTTAAATAGACCAATTTCAAGTAATGAAATAGAAGAAGTCATCAAAAGCCTACCAACAAAGAAAAGTCCAGGACCAGATGGGTTCTCAGCCGAGTTCTACAAAACTTTTAAAGAAGAGCTCATTCCAATACTTCTCAAAGTATTCCATAAAATAGAAGAGGAGGGAACCCTCCCAAACTCATTCTATGAATCCAATATTACCCTGATACCTAAACCAGACAGAGACACATTGAGGAAAGAAAATTTCAGACCAATATCCTTAAGGAACATCGACACAAAAATTCTCAACAAAATTTTAGCAAATCGCATACAAAAACATATTAAAAAGATAGTGCACCATGATCAAGTGGGTTTCATCCCAGGGATGCAAGGTTGGTTCAACATCAGGAAATCAATAAATGTAATTCACCATATCAATAGACTTAAAGTCAAGAATCACATGATTATTTTGATAGATGCAGAAAAAGCATTTGATAAAATACAGCATCCCTTCATGCTCAAAACACTAGAAAAAATAGGGATAGTGGGAACATTCCTTAACATTGTAAAGCCATCTACGTTAAGCCCATGGCTAATATTATTTTAAATGGTGAAAAACTGAAAGCATTCCCTCTAAAAACTGGAACAAGGCAGGTATGCCCTCTTTCACCACTTATATTCAATATCGTCCTTGAAACTCTAGCCAGAGCAATTAGACAGACCAAAGAAATTAAATGGATACGAATAGGAAAAGAAGAACTCAAACTATCCCTATTTGCTGATGATATGATTGTATACTTAGAGGAACCAGGAAATTCCACCAGAAAACTTTTAGATCTCATAAGTGAATTCAGTAAAGTAGCGGGATATAAGATCAATGCACATAAATCTAAGGCATTTCTATACATAAGCGATGAATCTTCAGAAAGAGAAATTAGGAAAACTACCCCATTCACAATAGCTTCGAAAAAAATACAATACTTGGGAATCAATCTCACAAAAGAGGTGAAAGACCTCTACAATGAGAACTACAGAACACTAAAGAAAGAAATTCAAGAAAACCTTAGAAGATGGAAAGATCTCCCATGTTCTTGGATAGGAAGAATTAATATTGTCAAAATGGCCATACTACCAAAAGTGCTATACAGATTCAATGCAATTCCAATGAAAATCCCAATGATGTACCTTACAGAAATAGAGCAAGCAATTATGAAATTCATCTGGAAGAATAAAAAACCCAGAATAGCTAAAGCAATCCTTGGCAGAAAGAGTGAAGCAGGGGGTATCGCAATACCAGATCTTCAACTCTACTACAAAGCAATAGTAACAAAAACGGCATGGTATTGGTACTAAAATAGAAAGGTGGATCAATGGTACAGAATAGAGGATACGGACACAAACCCAAATAAATACAATTTTCTCATACTAGACAAAGGGGCCAAAAATATGCAATGGAGAAAAGATAGCCTCTTCAACAAATGGTGCTGGGAGAATTGGAAATCCATATGCAACAGAATGAAACTAAACCCATATCTCTCACCATGCACGAAACTCAACTCAAAATGGATTAAGGATCTCGGAATCAGACCAGAGACCTTGCATCTCATAGAAGAAAAAGTAGGTCCAGAGCTTCAACATGTCGGCTTAGGACCAGACTTCCTCAACAGGACTCCCATAGCACAAGAAATAAAAGCAAGAATTAATAACTGGGATAGATTCAAACTAAAAAGCTTTCTCTCAGCAAAGGAAACTATCAGCAATGCGAAGAAAGAGCCTACAGAGTGGGAGAAAATCTTTGCCAATCATACTTCATATAGAGCGCTAATCTCCAGAATCTATAAAGAACTCAAAAAACTCTACACCAAGAATGCAAGTAATCCAATCGACAAATGGGCTAAGGAAATGAATAGACAGTTCACAGAAGAAGATCTACAAGCAATCAACAAACATATGGAAAAATGTTCAACATCTCTAGTAATCAGAGAAATGCAAATCAAAACCACCCTAAGATTCCATCTCACCCCTATTAGAATGGCGATTATCAAGAATACTAGCAACAACAGGTGTTGGCGAGGATGTGGGGAGAACAGTATACTCATACATTGCTGGTGGGTCTGCAAATTAGTGCAGCCACTCTGGAAAGCAGTATGGAGACTCCTTAGAAAACTTGGAATGGAACCACCATCTGACCCAGCTAGCCCACTCCTTGGCCTATACCCAAAGGACTTAAAATCAGCATATTACAGAGATACAGCCACATCAATGTTCATAGTTGCTCAGTTCACAATAGCCAGATTGTGGAACCAACCTAGATGTCCTTCAATTGACGAATGGATAAAGAAAATGTGGTATATATATACAATGGAATATTACTCTGCCATAAAGAATGATAAAATTATGGCATTTGCAGGCAAATGGATGAAACTGGAGAATATCATGCTAAGTGAGATAAGCCAATCTCAAAAAACCAAAGGAAGAATGATATCGCTAATAAGTGGATCAGGACACATAATGGGGGGTGGGAAGAGTTAGTGTTAGGGTTAGAGTTAGGGTTAGGGAGGGGGGCAAGAATGGAGGAAGGAAGGACTGTATAGAGGGAAAAGAGGGGTGGGAGGGGTGGGGGAAGGGAAAAAATAACAGAATGAATCAAATATTACCCTATGTAAATTTATGATTACACAAATGGTATGCCTTTACACCGTGTACAAATAGAGAAACAACATGTATCCCATTTGTGTACAATAATAAAAAAATTAAAAACACACACACACAAAAAAAAAGATATAATAAGCCAATGTTCACTGTAAAAAAAGAATTTTTAAAAAACCATGGGTTACAATACAAACATCAAAGTAGAAATCCAGGGAAATGTTTTAAATATAAGCCATTTTATGAAATGATAGTTCACAATAAACATTGTAAATGTATGTGCCAAATAATAAACCATAATATAAATATATCTTAAAAACAAACTACCATAGATATGAAAGATTGATCTCATTATCACATTGCTACAAGATTAGATAAAAATAAATAATAAAATCATTTTAATAGCTTAATAAATGCCAAATTTAGATAGAGAATAATAAATTCAGGCTGCCATGGGATATTTAGGAAAACTAATTACATATATGTGGCAGCATAAGTCGCAATTTAAAAATGTTGAATTGGTAGAGACCACATCTTTCCACAATGGAAAAAAAAAAAAAACTAGAAATAATCATAAAGAATCCACAAAGAATCTCCATTTCATTGGACATTAAGAAAGGAAGGGGGGCAGGCAAAAAGGAAGGAAAGGAAAGAAAGAAGGATGGAGGGGGAAAGGAAAGCAGGCAGGAAGGAGGGAAGAATGAGAAGAGAAAGGGAGAGAAGGAAAGAAAGGAAGGTTTATTTAAGTAACTCTTGAATCAAGAGGAAATAAAAACTGCCATTGCAAATTACTTGGATATTAATTATAATAGAATATTCTATATGAAAACTTAGATATAATTCTAATTCTCAGAGAAAAATGTGTCACCTTATTGGTTTCCTTACTTAACAGTTACCTTCTTTTATCACTTTTCTTCATTTATTCATCTTGATTACCTTGTCTATATTCTGTTTGGAATATGACAAGAAAAAAAGGAAAAGGCCAAAAAAAAATGTACCTAAAGTAAGGTTCACAATACAGGAGGAATTATTTAGCCTAGGAAAGAACTGATCATGTCAATCATTTCAGAAGGCTTCTTCATGGGTCTCCAGGTTAGGGATGAAATAAAATGAAGATTCATGATGCAAATAAAGATAATTAAAAAGTGATTACCCAAACAAGCTTCAGCCAATACATAACACCCCTTCCTAATGACTAACTGGCTTTGGAAGCAAATAGATTATTTCAACCTATGTAATAACAGGTAATAACTCATGGAGTACTCACTGTGTGCCATTCTCTGTTCTAGGCACTTCTCACAACATACTAAGATGCTAGCCTCTTGAGTTAATTTCTTAAAGTTCTTATTCTTTGTCTTCACCATTTCCAGTTTAGAATAACAAGTAACCCTTTTATAATCTCATCATCAAATAATCATCCAGAGAAGCAAGTCAGGGGATCCAACAATCCCTTGTTCCCAAGCTTACGTGTCTCCTATTTTTCCAGTATTTCTACCATGTGTCTCTCAAAGTACCATTCCAGAACTGTCCTGTCACCTAAAACTACCAGAAAGAGCAACCTTGTTAAAATTGCCTCCTTTAGGCAATCCAGCATCTCCTTTCCAACTGATGTACAATGAAATTTCTTCTGGTTATGACAGACAGTGAGCTAGTGTGCTTAATGTATGTCTAAACATTAGTGTGTTTCTTTTTTAACTCTACACTTAGGGGAAGCAGAATCAAGTAAATAGAACCAATAAAGATTAAAAGCAGCATCCAGTTCTGATGCACAGTTGGAGCTAACCAGGGAGCAGCTGCAATGATGTTTTAAAATGAATCATATTTTAATATTTTATAGAAAATGACTAAAATTAAAAATTAGATGAGTCTAGCTTAGCAATCAAAAATCTTCCTATAAAGCCAATACAAATTCAGCCTGAGAGGTCATTGCAAATTCTTCTAGCTCTCTAAAGATAATTAACTTTTTTGAATAATGCTTAAAGGAAAATAGTCTTTCAGCTCTTAAGAGTCAGTTAATCTTTGGGGATCTTTTTTCTTCAAGAAGGAAATTCCTCTGAAACTATATAGTACAAGACTACAAAAAGAAAGGAAAACTCCTAGGCAAATGAACAAATAAGGAATCAAAATGGATTGTTCATTTAAACTCACTTTCCCTTATTATGCCTGGGAAGAGCTATCATGATTTTTTATCAGTTAGAAATGAGGGGGGATACTCCTAGCAGAAGATGAAAATCTTCATATACAGGTGCTCAACATATGATACACTAGCACATCTGGTCACACAGTGGAGTTGATCTGGTAATAGGACCTGGATCAGCAAAGGGACACTCAGAGATAGGAAAGCAATACAGCTTACAGTAACAGTTGTTTTACCATCCTTCATACTCCAGCACACATTCAATATCAGTAAAAATTTTTGTTAGTACAGTCATTCAACATATGGCCTTCATTATTATTTCTATGTTATTTCTGATACTAGTAAACTACTTGTTATGTTACACTGCTGGTTATTATTTAAGCCTCTAATTGGGAAATGATTTATTTTTCACCTTTCTCAGAAGATTCATCCAATCTAGAAACTCTCTTCCCAGGTTGCTGCCAGCATTTCTTTTCCCATAGGGAGAATAGTGGGCATGGGCACTGAGGCACAGAGGTGAGTTGGAGTAGAATCTAAGTGCCATCAAATGTAAGAGGCACATTGCTTTTATTTTTTAAGAAAAATAGATAGTAACCCTGGATTCTATGTAGACCACGAAATCATACTCCTCGATCCTAAAATTCTTTTATAAAACATTTTATAAATGACCTATTTGGTCTGTGAGATTAACTCTGGAAACAAGAAACCACAGGTATGGTACATAAAGTGACCATGAGATGACGTTTCTCATCAATTTGAGTTATATCTGGTTGGTCTTCTACATCAGAAATGTAGTGTCTTTGTGGAACCTGTGAACTTATGGCTTTCCAGGACTATTTGCAAATACAACAGCTGGATTTATTAAATTTATGTGTTGGCACAAGAGGGCAAGAATACTATAAAAGATGCAATGTTCATAAGATCTTGTTAATAATATTTTGGTTGGAACTCTACTTCTGGCCATGAGGTAGTATTAAGTTCTCCAGTTACCTTCCTACTATAAACTAGAAAAAGTAAACTAAAGAAGTTTCAGATATTGAACAACAGATGATGTGTTGAACAACAGTATTGTGATCCAGAGGAGGGAAAAAGATAAGGTGAGTCCTATAATAACTTCAGGGTTTAACATGGAGTTTGTTTCTATAGAACAGCGCAGAGAGGTTGAACCAAGGAAGAACCCAGAAGCATTGCTGAATTGAGGACACAAAGGTTAGAGATTGGAGAGATTGAGATGACCAAAATTCATAGGACAGAACTCTAGAAAAGAAGGAGCAACATAAAAAATGGCACCAGAAATCTACAGAGGGGTCTGCTTGAGTTTTGGACTGAATACCAGTTTTCATGTGCATAGAATGAAACTTACAAGGCTGAGAAAAATCAACATCTAGGGAGTCTAAAGAATAATTACCAGAGAGCCATAAGGCAGGATAGTTCCCTGAACTCACCTAGGACTGGGGGAATCTTCCAAGTTCCCAACAGCCAGAATTGAGAAATGTTAATGAATTCACAGGACATTCAGTCAGTATCCTAGAAAGGACACATATTATAATGGGGACAAAATTAACTGCAGAAAAACACTACTCCAGACTTTTTCCATTAAAGAATTTAAAACCTCCTGATCTGAAAAGACGGTCTTGATCTAAGCTATATGTAACTTGGGCACACTAAAACTAAGGTCAACACTCTTTAAGAAATAGAGCAAAATCTAACACTCAACAATATAAATTCACTATGTTCATAATACTGGAATAAATATAAGAAGGAGCAGAAAAATGTAATTCATATTGAGTAGAAATATTCATTGATGGAAATATACTCAGAAAGGATAGAAATGATGGACCTAGCAGGCTATTATTATATTATCAATATGTTTAGGGTTATAAAGAAAAATATGAACATATGAATAGAGAGATGGAAGATATTGGTTCTTATTCAATAGAATTTCCAGAGATTAGAAATGAAAATGTTATTGGACAATATTAACACCAGATTAGATGGTGCAGAAGGAAAGATTAGTGAATGTGACAGCATAGTAAACATATATTTAAAATGAAATAAAGAAAAAAAGATTTTAAAAAAGACCCTGAGTAGCCTGAGGGAAAATATCAAGCAATCTAATATGTATGTATTTGAAGAAATATGGACAACATATTACAAATTTGTTGAAACCATATATACATATACTTTCTGTTTCAATTTTAAATTTATATTAAAGATAAATGACCATTTGAAACAAAAATAATGTGTTGGGGTTTATCCTATCTTTAGATATAAAATATAGAAAAACAATAACACAAAGAATAGTAGAAAATTAAAATGTATTATTATCTAATGTTTTAATTACACATAATGTGGCATAATATTATGTGAAGTTGGACTCTGTGGAGTTAAAATGCATACTGTAAATATTAGAGTAACTGCTAAAAATATATTATAAAAAACCAACTTCAGAAGACGGAATCTTACCAGCTATAAGAAGGGATATTTCACAATGATAAAGAGTTTAATTCAGCAAGAAGACACAACAGTCTTGAACATGAATATATCCAGCAATGAAGATTCAAAACATGAAGTTAAAAAATGTACAGAATATGAAGAACAAATAGACAAATCTCTCATATCTAAATTTAAAAAATCTAACTCTACAAAGTGCTGGTGAGGATGTGAAGCAACAGTTATGCCTTGCTAGTAAGAATATAATAAAGTGCAAATACTTTTGGAAGAGAGTTTGACAGTTTCTTATAAGGTTAAACGTATATCTACTGTACACTTATTGTTCCTGGTAAACATAGACTTACTACCCTTAGATGATTACCCCTGTAGACATGAAGGCCTGTATCCATTCAAAGATAGGTATATGAATGTTCATTGAGGTTTTATTCATAATAGTGGTAATGCCAACAATCCAAACATCCATTACCAAGTAAACAAACAGGTCATCAAGTTGCTGCAAATCCATACATTGAAATTCTGAACAGCAATAAAGAGATGAATTTCCAAAATATTATATAGAGTAAAATAAGACATGCACAAAAGAGTCCATCTGTTTATGTTGGAAGACAGTTCAGGCATTTCCTTCTGTTTGCTGAGCAGGCCCCGCCAGACATACATTCTTAGTTGTCTGTATTTTTCCTTGATAATATATACCACAGTTTATATTCTTAAGAGGTTATTTTCTTATTATGAACCAACCATAAGATGCATTTTTGTTTGTCACTTATGCCCAACACCTGTCATAATGCCAAGGCACAAAGATGTTGCCCAAGAAATATTGGTCGACTAAAAGAATTAATTAAACGTTATTATGACACTAAAGTATCCCCTTGCTTTCTGTCTGCTATGGCTTATATAAAACTAAAATTTACAATAGTATTCTTTATCCTTTTACTATTATGTTACTTTTAAAATAAGAATCAGAAATGTTGACTTATGAGCAAATCCACTATGTTGGTGACAGTGATGAAGAAGAGAACAAGAGAATAATAAGTTTGATTAATTTAAAAAATCCTCACTATAGCTATTAGATCTCTATTATAAAAGATTATCAAGTGAATCCAGTTAGGTCAATATTATACCCCCAACTTCATCTGTCCTATCTATCTGCAAAACTGAATTAAGGGCTGGGGTTGTGGTTCAGTGCTAAAGCACTTGCCTAGCATGTGTGAGACAGTGGGCTCAATTCTCAGCACCACGTATAAAAAATTTTTAAAAACTTAATTAAGAATGTCATTGGAAATAACATTATAATCATAAAATCCGTTCAGTGTTTTCCCATCTATTTTATTTCCTACTGTTAATGGTACTACAAGGTAATTTGTCTCTCATTGATAAGATGATAGTCCATATATAGATTTATAATGAGTACAGGGAGAAAAGGAATTGGTCTAATAAATACCACTTTAATTTTTCCCCTCCAGAATGCTATGCCACTACAGATTATTGATGTTGAAATTAAAATAAAAATCACAAACTAAGGCTCACAGAAGTTACATGTTTCCTTGCCCAGTGCCATACAACAAAATTAAGGAAGAGCTGGGGTTATAATTCACATTGTATGACTCTTGGTTAAGTACTATTGAGTGAGTTTTAGTTGATCCCAAATCTCTTCTTCTCTCATTATAGAGATTCCTACATTTTCCTCCTTATAAACTAGGGTTGTACTTTCTGAAAATTTGGTGTAAATCATAACAGCCTGTTATGAAAATCAAATGCCTTATTCTTCTAAATTGCTATTTGCTAGCTATTCCACCTATGTATGAAAGTTGAAATGTAAAAAACATACACACAAATGCTTGTGCCAAAAAAGAAAAGAAGAAGAAGAATTATAAGTCAGAAAGCTAAAAGTTTTCTTGAACATACAACCTAAAGTAATAATAAGACAAAGTGATGTTTCTAAATCTAAAATCTTGCATCACTTAGGGACTTGCCAACTTGTTAACTAGAGATCATTTCTGTTGTTGGTTTACAACTGGGCACCTTGTCATGAGGATTTCCCCAGGCAATTGGCACACTAGATCCAAGGAACCACTAACATTCAGATATCCAACATAAACTTCCGAAATAGAAGTGCAAAGTAAACTCAGAACCACAATTTAAGGGCTCTTTTCCAAACCAAGCTACAGGATCCTCAGTCCCAGATACATTAAGAACTTCCTTTTGGAGATTTACGCTCCACAGAGTCTTCACAAAAGGGTGATGGGAAACAAGGAATGCATTTTAAAGAGAAGTGACCAAAGAGGCAGGATATGTGGCAGGGAAGAGCACAGGCCTGGGACTCGAGACACTCTGCCTATATTTTGGTTTCAACTCTGTTTCTTACTAGCTTCTGTCCTAGAGCAAGTTATTTAACCTCACCAGACCTCAATGACCACAGCTACAAAATGAGGGTATTGATACTACCTACACTAAGCAGAGTAGTTGTAAGGATTAAATTAATTGAAATTTGTAAAGTACTTAAAGCACTATCTAGGACCACTAAGTACTATATAAGTGTTTGCTAAATAAGTAAAATGTTTTCCCTCGCAGCATTTAGGGGACTTCTTTCAGGAAGTTCTTTCTCTATAATTCCTAAAAGTGCTGTATGTGGGCCATTTACTCACTCATCAGTTGTGTGATGAGAGTTCCCTTGCTCCACTTCAACACATAAATAAATGGAAGCTTGACACTAAACACTGCCATTCTGCACTTAGCATTGGGAACAATGTTAATCTCTTAAGGAAAAACAAAAACCAGAACATCAAATTATGCATACAAGACCCCCTACAAGTTCCTGACCACTGCCACTGATCAGTAATCAGAACATCCAGTTAGTGTCTCCAGTCTCTCAGATGTACTTTGAGTAAAAGCTAAGTTACAATCATTGCTTCACAACTGAACTGATCCTCAGAGTTGATCCTCAGTCTGAACACTCCTATTTGGCAGGTCAAAGAAGATTGACACATAGTTGACCTTCAATGGATACCTAGCAACAGTTAATACATATTGTGCACTTACCCTAGATGAAGGATTCTTCTAAGTGCTTTATAATGATTCCATAATATTATTATCTATTGTATCTCCACTATAAAGATGAGGAATATGAAGCACAAAGAAGTTTAGTAAGTTTTCTAAGGTCACACAGTAAGCAAGTGTTAGAGTTGATATTCAAACCTGGAACATCTGGTTCCAGAATACAAACACTGAGACATTATGCCATTAATGAATTTAAGACACAAAACTAAAGGACAAAGTGGCAGCCATGGGAGTATACTGCTTGAATCTCCACTCAGTTGCAAGGAGTTCAATAACTGCAACTTTCAGGTTTTTTGTGTCTTTAAAAGTTACCAATTCTGAACTAAGGCCGTTGTCTTCCTGGGCAGTCTCCCAACAATGACTACATGAGAGTACCAGGGTTTCCACTTCTGCCCACAGCAAGATGTCTCTACCATGCAGTGTTTTCTCTGGAGCTCCCTGCTGGGTTCACAGAGACCCATGCACCTGAGGCCCTCCCTGCCTCCTCTCCTCTTCCCCTTCGCAGGAGGTGGATCAGCACTGCAGTCTGGTGTTGGGTGCCATCCATGGCCTGCAAATAAAACCAGGCTTGGTTGAGCCATTAGACACAGTAATCTCGCTCTCAGGAACTGACAATTATGAAATATTGTTCCAGATTGCCTGGAGTATGTGGTTTCCCTGCAGATTGGTTCACCGCTGGAGTCTGGAGACCCAGGATGTGGAAATGACCTGCTAGAGACAAAGGACTTGCTTAACTCCCCACCCCCATCCTGGTTCTCACCAAAGAAGTGCCTCTCTGTCCCCCTTTGTTCTGTACTTCTATAAATAAACCATGCCTGGCTCCTCCATTTTGTTAGTGCCAGACCCTTATGGACAGCTCAATCGGTCATGGCCCTGGTTCAAAAGATAATTGTCTCCTGTCATTCTTGATGATAAATAAATTTCTTAGCGATATTTCACAGTCAGCCCATCCCTCCAAACTTTTCCTCACCCACACCGGACATGAGCAAGAGTCTGGGAGTTTTCCTGCTGAATCCTGCTTCTCCCTTTTCACTTTCACATAAACTTCTTTTAGTACAATCTTCTCAGCCTCTACTTCTCAAAGTGTTACAAATATCTGGCTATCCTCTCACCAGTAAGGAAAGAGTATGAAACTTCAGTGACAAACATCTGAACCACAGGAGAGGAGTCCAGATCCAACACATCAGAGAAAATTGCCCAGCTTGGTCTGTGACAAGGACAAGCAGAACACAGACTGCCTCACTAGAGCATTAAAGCATTTGCCCACATGGCTTTGCACCCTGTTAACAAAACTTTCATGTTCAGTTGTCAAGAACCGATTTTAATCTTGTATTAAGATACCTGCTTTTCTTTTGTCATTTTCAACACCAGTAAGAGGGTGAGATCTAACTTAATTGTAGAATACTGACATTTTGGCAGATGCAAATGCTTCTTCCTCCCTCCGTTTCACCTGTAAGAGAATGCCAAGCCTCGTGCTCCATGCAGCCGTGCAATGGAGCAGACTTCTTCCCATTTAAAATGCAGACAAGTGCTCTTTTCAGAAAACCACTAATTTTTTTATATTCAATGAAAACTATATGCTTTCTTAATGTATTGCATCAGTAAAATATATAAAATTCTGTTGAGGCAGGAGAGGAAGATGAAAACAGGTTCGTGTTTTTCTACCATGGAGTCAATCTTCTAGAAATAAAGACAGATAATACATTACAATCAAATTAAAAGGCAGAAGTTTACTTTATCATTTTTAAAATAGTATGGATAGGTGTGTAGAAGCAAACAGAGTAGATAGATGTACTACTGTGGATGATGGTGGCATTGGGAGGAGATAGTTGTTCTTAAGCAATCAATAGCAACTATCTAACTTAAGCAAAAGCAAAAGTAATTCATTAGAAGGATGTGGTGAGTTTCACAGAAGCAAGGAAAGACTAGAAAGCAGGAGCTACCACAACAGCTTATAGCAAGAATGGTATGATCAAGGAGCCCTGCTAGAGTGAAATGGAAATCCAGTTATTTTCAATATCATGTCCTGCTCAAGATTCAAATTCCAAGGAAGAAATAGCATATGGACTTAGCTTGCATTATTACCAGCCCCAGTGGAAAAGTAAACAGGACCTGGAATTATGGTCCCAACAGAGAGTATCTAGTGGGGAAAAGATAATTCCTTAAAAGGAAATATAACTAGAAAGAAGAGAAAGAAAAAGAGAGAATGCTGAACAGTCAAGTAACTCTAGCTGTTTAATAGATCGCATTTCCCAATACTTACCTGTGAACAAATTCAGTAAGATGAAAAGTACTTCATCTGCCTCTGTTTTGCTCCTCTTGAAGTGACTCAGCCTTAGGAGGAGGGCATGCAACAAGAGTAAGAAGTCTGTTAGAATTGGTGGACTGGTTCTTTTAAGAGATAGATGAAGGATAGTATCTTTTGAAGCAGGGAGTATGTGAAAGAATGCAAGAACATGTTATATGAAGAAGAGTTGGAGGAACTAGGAAGATTTGATCAAGAGAAAAAGGTCTCAGGAGGGATAGATTAGCTGCCATCACTATTTGTCATGTGTTCATAACCTTAGCATGACTGACTTCCAAGATTATAGATTTGGAACCTATGGGGCTCAGAATTAAGGTATCAAGTTCAAAGCAAATGAGAGGTAGTTGCACCTGCCTTCACTGGGCATCAAGTGGAAATGATTCATATTGTAAAGAAAAAAAAATATGGAAAAATTACAGATGGGGGTCAGGAAATTATGCAAAAAGAGAATGAGCTAGATATAGCAATAGTAACAAGAATAGCTATATTCTGAGTGCATTTAATATATACGAAGCACTATGTCATACTCCTTAAATATCACTGTCTCAAACTTTCCTGTCCTAGGATCTATAATAACAGAAAAAAGAAAATGCTTAGCTCCAGATCCCTGGAGACAAGACAGAAGAATCGGTGGCAATAGTAAGACTGTTGGGAACTCTTAGATTTTACCTTAAAAATTCATGGGGGTCTGGAGATGTAGCTCAGTGATAGAGCACTTACCTAGCATATGTGAGTCGCTAAGTTCAATCTTCAGCACTGAAAAAAAAAAATCATGGGGATTTTAAAATTTGCATCAGAGTACATTTTAATTTTAAAAATAATAATTTTGGTTACTAATAATTTCATTTGGAATTCTGAGAGCTGGATTTACTTATAGTTTGTTTGGGGGTTGCCTCTTGGAGCATCATTGCACAGCTCCATGGGTACACATATTCCGGTTTCTGAAGGACAGTCAGAAAGAGAGTGTTTTTAATAGCACTCTTTGAAGATGGAGTGGACTATCTAAGGAAACTTGTACTCAGCTCTCAAGGGTAAGTTTAAAACTAAGCCCATGAACAAAGGAGGACTCCTTTAATCCCCTCCTCCAATTTATCCATCAGAAGCAATGTCAACCTCTTCCCCTACAAATTCCCCCAACTCCTAGGATGTAAAGGGTGAATACCAAAAGCTCTAATCACAATGAACAGCATATGGTAGAAAGTAGCAGAAGGTCAAGGTCAGAGATAGGTAGGTGTTTTAAAGAGGCTATCAAAACAGACTACCCAACAGAGAGGAAGAATTTAACTCGTTTGCTGCTAAATAAAATATCCTCTAAGTCCCATTTCTCCTATTCTTAGAGTGGACAATAATATGCTTTTGTCATTGAGCTGGCAAAAAATGTTACATCTATTAAATTATTCAAAGAATTTTGAGCTAAAAGCAATCTTAAGGTTAATCTAGTTCAGCTACCCTCATTTTACAGTTGAAAGAAACTGAATTTCTATGAAGTAAAGTGGCTGGCTTAAGATAACAGATTTAGGGCAGAACTCAATGCTTTTATTCCCAATTGAATATTCCCTTTGCAAGGACTAGGACAGCAATAGTGGAAAGTGTAGCCTTAAGATGGTACACATAGGCATGGCCATTTCCCTGCCCTGTGACTTAGGCAAGTAGCATATCCTTTCTGAGCCTCAGTTTCCTCATCTGTAAAGTGGAAATGATACTTCAGTACATTCTCGTAAGGGCTGATAGGCAATGTTTGCAAAGCAGTTAGCATAGTGCTTACCATATGGAGGTTCCCTACGAAAATACTTTCTCCAATTTCCAATCCTTGCTTGGCTGTTTTCCAAGTCTTCTTGCAGAATCTGTTCCCATAGTATTAGGAACAAAAATGGACTTTCCCCTCCTCTTTACAAATCACACAGTGTAATGGTGGAGGCAGGCAATGCAGCGAAATATTAGATTGGAGAAACTGGGTGAGGGGGACCTGGGATTTCTTTGCACTTGACTTGCATTTTTTCTGCTTATGTGCAAAACTGTGTTAAATTTTTTTCATGGAAAAATAAATTCACACTACCACAGACTGGTTTCCTTCCATTCCAAAACCCTATTGCTTAGCAACTACACTGAGGTTTGTAACCCCACATGCATCATAAACTACCTATTAGTAAGTGTGCCCTTCCAATCCTGATATTCTAGAGGAAGTTAGGCTCACGATTCCTCTTTCATTTGTTGAACACGTGACACGAAGAGGAACTGGACCCATGCTCAGGTCACAGGCTGGAGCTCAAAAGTACCTTGGTGTGAGTGAGAAATGTATGGTTACTCTATTTCTAACTGCTGACTGAGAGGAGGTCATGTGCTAAAGGAAAAAAGTCCCCCCACCCCCGCCAAAAAAAGGGAAACGAATTGAGAGTCTTTCACTCTTGTTGTTTTGTTTTTTGTTTATAATCATAAATTCAAACCTACAATCCAGCCAGACTTGGAGGAGAATAAGAAAAATAGGAAACCCAAAGGACTGCAGTGAGAGCCCAAAGACTGTAGGTTATTGCAAGCAGATGGGGTGAAGGAGTGCTGTCCTGAGTTACAGAAGGCATGGTTTGGGGGTTAAGATAAACACAAGTCAAATGTATTAGACTTGTCCATAGTAGCCATGGTGATCTTCCTGCTGTTCTTGGCATTCCTAGACCCAAAAGACTCCATGACTTGCATGATATCTATGCCCTCCTTCACCTTCCTAAGACCACATGCTTACCATTTGTCTTGGTGCTGATGAAAACCCAGGAAACTTTTGTGTTTGGTACAGCACCTTCTGTGGACAAGATGCCATGACCGGTATGCTTTGTGACAAAGTTCTAACCATTAAATTTATCCCCCTAGATGGACTTGACACAGGTACCATTGAGGCATATGAAGTCATCACCCTGGCACATAAATCCTAGAATAATTCTGTGAAAGCAAGGTTCTTCTAAACAAACACTTTCTTTCTAGTACTCCAGAGCATGAACATTCTCTGTCATCTTTGGAACACCATCTGCAAACAGCTCAAAGGGCTTACTGTCAACTGCAATGTAAAAGAACACGGTGGGGTTGACCATGACTTGCAGCGGGCAGCTACAGGTGACAGTGATATCTGCAAAGCTCAGAGTCCTTTGTATCTGACATACTCCAGGGCTGGGGATATGGTTTAGTGGAAGAGCACATCCTTTGTATGCACAAGGACCTGAGTTTAATCCCTAGCACCAAAAAACATAAACAAAATGATAAAAATATATTATAGATTCCCACTGAGAAGAAATCCAAATTTGTATGACTTTCACTGTGATTTAGTGCTATTTTTTTCAACATAGTTTGGAAGACATCCCCACTAACAACTATATTAACTACACACTGTTCTTTAGCTGATAAAGCACCAAGACCCTGCTCAAACCATAAGTTTGGTGAATGGAGACAGTCCCAGCCTTAGTCTGTTTTGTTTCTGTAACAGAATACCTGATGCTGATAACATATAAAGAAAAGAGGTTGGTCTGGTTCACAATTCTGGCAGCCATAAAGTCCAAACAGCTTAGTCTGGCATCCAGTGAGGGCATCCCAGCTATATCACAACATAGTGGAGAAGTAGAAAGGGAAATGGTCACACTCAAAGGGGGCACATGTATAAGCAAGGAAGCAAGGAAGAACCAGGCTCTTTTGCAGCAACCTGCTTTCTGAGGCACTAACCTGGTCTGTGAGAATTATATTACTTCCTTCTGAAGTGGTGTCCCCATGTTATAATCATGTGTTAAAGTCCCCACTTTACATTGGGGGCCATACTTCTAGCTCCCAATCTTGAGAAGACATACTCAAACAATATCTAAACTATAGCAGTCCCTACATGCCATTATTTTTAATTACATGGAAAGTCCTCTGTTATGAAATATAATTTGTGGAAAGTTTCTACAAGGAAAAGAAAAACAATGATGATATTATCCTAGCAAGAATCTTTGCAGATCAGAGTAAAAATCCCAGGATAAATCCAAAGCAATTTCCCCTCTCCTAAACCTCAGCACCTGATTCATTCATTCATTCATTCACTTTTTAAATAAATATTTATTGATTTCCTCTTAATTACCACTTACCAAGCTAAACATTGAAGATACCATGGTAAATAGAGACTTCCCTACTTGCACAGAATTTACCACCTCCTGGGGAAGACAAGCATGAACAAGTAGTATGATAAATGTGAAGAGTTTTTTGTCAGGATGCCGGGAAGAAGCACACAAGGGGGGTACTTAGCTCTGTCTAGTGGGACTGGGGACCAGGTGGGGGTGATCCCAGAGGACGTCACATCTAAACTAAGACTTGGCATTCAAGTCAGAATTAGCCAGCCAGGAATGTTTTACAGGCAAAAAAAAAAAAAAAAAAAAAAAAAAAAGTACAATTATCTGGAGATTAGAAATTCCAAATATCTGAGGTATAGAGTGCAGGAAGCATAGGGTAAGGGGGAAAGGGGACAGAAAACAGATGAAGATGCCAGCACTACATAAACATCAGCAACACACACTCACTTTTCTCCGAGAGAGGCAAAGGGAAAAAGATCTCTACAGTATGTTCATATATCTTCTTCTCTTGGCTCTTTTTGAGACCCAATCTTCCCTTTGGAGAAAAGATTGTCTGGACAAAGTTGACTTTGCATAAATCTGTTTTGTAGCATGACTTTTCTTTGGTGTCTTCTCTTCCCCTAATTTGAGTTCCTTTCTTCCTTCTGGTGTAATGGCAGGAAAAAAATCAATGTTTATGGGATACTTCATATGGGCCTGGCACTCTTTTGGGTGCCTTCCAGAAATATCTAACTAATATTTAACCAAATTCTTAAAATAACCTTACAGGGTATTATTATTATTATCTCTATTTTACAATGAAGAAACTTTGGTTTACATAATTCTCTAACTTTCCCAAGGTCACGGTACTAATAAATGGCAGAGTTGATAATAGAAACCAGTGCTACCTAAGTTCAATGCTCATTCTCCTAATCGACCCTGAGAACCAACATCAAGATACCTAGTTTGTATCTAGTTACCTATAGAACCTTCCTCTCAGGTAGCCATCAGTTAGCAAATTAAATGAAGTCATTATAGACTAGGGATATAAGAGATACCAAAGCACTAACTGGCAGAGTTAGATACATTAAACATGATGTTTCAGAAAGGGTCCTCTTTAAGATTTCAAATACCTTAGGACCCAAAGCAGTGAAATTATTCTTATAGAAAGATGATTGTCCTTGATCTTTGGAGTGGTAACCATGGCATCCCTTTAAATGACACCATGGAAACAGCTGCTACCTTCCTGTTTGTTGCTACACTCACTATCTCCTCCTGGGTGACTCTTCTGAGGTCTTAACAGAAACCCACTCCACCACCGCCACCACTTTCTTCCCCTATGTCGCTTGAATTACAGTGTTATTCACATAAATTAAGCCTTTCCCTAAACTGCACCTATTCTAGTAGCTGGGGAAGTAGGAATTTCCAGCCCTAGTCTAAAGGGAAATTTAGAACACCCTCATGCCATAAGTGCTCTGTAATCCAGGGAGCATGTCTATTTTTTTTAAATGAAAAACATGACTAGCTGTGTGATCTTGGGGGGAAATCTCATCATTTGAAGCCAAATTTTCTTCTCCTAATTAAAAATAAAAAGGCTAACAAATTATCTCTATCAATCATTCCAAGTCAACAACTCTAAGAAATAAGCCACACCTAAGATTTTCTTAATTTATATCTTAGTGCATCTAGACATAATACAAGGTTGAAAGATGTCTGAGGGACTTCCTAAGCTAACTCTTCTAGGTTGCCTCATTTTTTCTTTGCTTTCCTTATCTCTAGCCTAAAAAAATACTCAAAATCTGCTATTGTTAAGCCAGCCCCTAACCTGCTGCTTGAATCCCTCCTAATGTTATCTGACACATGACCATTATCCATTGCATTCCATTGAACATCTCAAAGGCCAGGAAGCTACTGCTTCTGGAGACAACCCATTTATTTCCAGGCACCTATAACAGCTACAGGATTATTTTTATGCTAAACCAAGATCCATTGCCTATAATTGAGCTCATCAGGAAAACAAAATTATGTATGAGAAATGGGTAGGCAAAGGACAGGCTCCCTGGAATTTAACAAGCCATAGAGTGACAAGAGCCCTCAAGGGTCGTCTCTGAGCTTCCTTTTCATCAGATACGTAAACATAATCTATGTGGAAAAAATAAGTTGAAAATACTGACCTTGTGAACAAAAGGAATTGGGGTGAAAGTGAATCTGGTCTCCCTATGAACAGGGAGAATGCTCATGCTTTTTATAAATAAAGGATGAGAGGGGACAAGGTCCAAACTATAAATGACCCAAGGGTTCTTGAAGTAATGAAAGAGAGAATGTGAAAAACTCAAATGAATCACTGTCTCGATTCAGGTCACCAGGCATTCATGACAGTGAGAAATGTGTCCCTGGAGTCAGGGTCGTGCCTATTAAGACAAATGCAGAGTCATTTCGAACTCAGCTTCCCCGTGCTCTGATGAAAAGCCTTGCTGGGCTGCCCAGTCTCCGTAGTGAGCAGCCCATTCACTGTCTAATGCCCTGAGAGAAGGAGTGGAGACCACATCTGAAAAGACACGCTGTCCTTAAAGTGCAGTATAGACTGGCCACCTGCCGAGGGCCAAGTGTTGTGTTTAGGGGCATTTTCTTATTGGTCCCTTTTGTCCCATGAGCGCATGGAATATTTTGGGTTGTACAGATGGAATGAAGTTTTGCAGGAGGAAGAGAATAATGCTTCATATCTGACTGGCTGCAATCTTGAACAAATCCTTCAACCTGTGATCTCTAATCAAAAGGATGCAACAACAGAGGCCCACTATTGGAGTCTGCATTTACTCATATTATTCCTAATTTCTGATAAGGAATATGTAATTTTTCCTACCCAAATCATTTCCCCTACTTAATGACCACAGTAATGGTTAATGTTGTCAAGGAGCACCCAGAACCCCCATATCCGTAACAGTCCCCCACTAGGTCCTTTCAAAGTAAGCCAAAACCTGGTCTGGAGCTGCTGAGGAAGTCAGATTGTCCCAGAGACTATGAGTTGTTCACAAGTCCTATTACCAACTCCCTCCCCACTGGGGACCCTTAGAGCTTCGAAAACAAGTCCAAAGTTATGGTCAATTTCCTACTTATTTTGGGATGATCTTACCCAGAGTCTATACTAGACCTGACATAAACACCTAAAAATAGTTCTCTCCAGGAGACTCAAAGGCAGAGGATATATTAGTGTACCAAGGAGTCTAAAAGTGGCCACTGAATAAGCCATTAACTTCCTGGGGTTTGACGATAGGCAAACAAATCACTTCTAACCATCAGACTTTCAAAGCGAACACTTTTTATGACATCTTTCTTAGTTTCAGTTGTTTCAGTAAAGACCAAAAGTAATATTTGGACAAAACAAAAAACTAGTGGGTTTGCAGCCAATGACTCTATCTTCTCCCCACTTTCCTTGATATGATTCACCCAGAAAACATCAAAAGGACTAGCCACCCCCAGCGGCCCAAATGGCTCAGGAGTGGGACTTCCAAGCGCTCTGCTGCCATCTGGATTGATGACGTCAGGCAGACTGGGTACATGTGTGTTCATCTGTCACTGAAACTTGACTGGGCTCTTAGCAATAGTAGCAAGGCATTTAACTTTTATAAATCCATATTGACCATGGCCAAATCTTCTCAATGAAACCAGGCCTTAGGATTTGCAACTAGAGCCAGGGAATAAGTAAACTCTGCTCATAGGATACTTTCCAACCTGATAGGCTACAATTTTGTGAATATGAATATGGTAAGTAAAAACTTTTAAAAAATAAATAAAATATTAAAAGACTTCCAATAATACAGAGGTCCTCAGAAAGAAACCACGTCTTTCCCTTCTGACGTTTTGTATTCATATTAGTTTTGGTACACCAGATGGTCCATAGGGCTCTCTCGATATTAGAAATATCAATGAAAACTCACTGATTATCCTAAGAACCTACAAATTATTAAGAATGTATTAACTATAGT
The DNA here is from genome assembly GCF_902686445.1 of Sciurus carolinensis. Taxonomy (NCBI): domain Eukaryota; kingdom Metazoa; phylum Chordata; class Mammalia; order Rodentia; family Sciuridae; genus Sciurus; species Sciurus carolinensis. Next base: position 109,984,321 of record NC_062223.1, read on the forward strand.
ATCTGAAAACAATTCCTTCCTTATGGTTTTCATGAATTATACAAATTAGATACTTTTTTCTGATTTTCCAAATAAGCTCAATCATGTGCTACCCTACTAAAGTTAGCTAATAATGTGTTGTCTGAGTCCATTAAAACTATTGATATTCATGATTCTTGGTCAAGTATTCCAAAGATCCTACAGTATTCCAAGGTAGACCTTGTAAGGAGTTACTATTTTTCTATTTATCGTATGATTTTCCCCCTAATCTACACTTCGTCCTATATTTCTTACTATTTTTCCATTCGTTCCCCCTTCTCTGATTCATGTTCTGTGTTGTGCCTTTCTATTCTTCCCAATATTCTCATCTCGCCTTTGTTTCTGACAGTTCCAGCTCCATTCCATTCATCAGCATTTTCGTATTCTGCCTCACTGACATCTGCTGCCACGGGTTTCTTTTTTTGTTCCCTGGATTCAATTGCACAGCTTCCCTTCCATTTTCCTCCCTCCCTCTGTGTCCTCTGTGCCTGCAAGCTTCTTTGTCTTTTTGTGCTGCTGATCAGACACTGCACAGGCTTTGAGAAGGCTATGAGGAGTAGCATTCTGGCCACAGCTAACGATGATCCAACAGCTCTTTAAGCAGCAGGCAGCTTGCAATATTGGAGCACAAAAAAGAAGCACAGAGAACATGCCCTGCCACAGACTTCAGAAATGTCAGGGTTCTAGAAATGTGATACGAGCTAACTTTATTAAGTGTTCAGATTGGTTTGTCTCCTTCAACAAACAGATCCCGTGATTAGGCTCCTGGAGTGGGTGCTGAAGGCCTTCTCCCTTCTAAGGGAGTTTGGGTTTTGTTTGGGTTGTGGAGTTTTGTTTTTCTTTGCTTGTCTGTATTCATTTTCCTAGAAAAGTAATTTTATTTCTTTGTGTATTGCTTTGCCTGCAAAGCAGATTTTCTGATGCTTATTTAATCTTCCCTGGTGGAGACAATGGCCTATTCCTGCCTGGGTGGTACCACCAGGCAAGCAGGTGTGCCAGACAGCAGGGTTATGAACACAGCAATGCCAACATGGCCTCATGGGGCATTTCCCAAGCAGCCCTACCCTGTCAATCAACATGCATCTCGGTTAGGTTTTTGAAGGAGATACAGGGATTTATTAAACATATCCACTGCCCTCCTGGAGGCAGCAGTCTATCTGGGGAGACAAGAGCCAACACACACAAGAGATAAAGTAACCAAGCAAGACCAGGCACGATTAAGCGCCATGATTAAGGCAGACAGATTAGAAGAGCAGCAGGGGATGAGATAAAGGCGAAATCAGTGACAGCCCTGCTTTGAACTGGGCCAGGAAGATGGGTCACATTAGATAGAGAGCCCAGAGACAAGGAGAACTCAAGGCCACGGTTGTGACACTTATGCCTCTACATGTAGGAGTGCTCCAGATCTCTATCCTTGGACCATTTTGCTTCTCCATCTACTTTGTTTCTCAAGGTTTTAATAATATCTAATCTAGCAGGCTAATAATTCTCCAATGTATGACTCAAACCAGAATCTCCTGTTGTTCCAGGCTTGTATTTCTATTGTTTATTCAATATTTCCAATCGGTTGTCTAAAAAATATTTCCAAATGAATGACAAAAACAAAATTTTTTTTCTTCTTTTTGAAATCTTTCTTATTCAGCAAATGGTACCACCAGTCATTGGTTCTTATAACTGAGAATCTAGAAGTCATTCTTGATTCTTCTTGTTCCCTTACACCCACTTAGATTAGTAAATTCTGTTGTTGAACTCCAATGCATTTCACACATCCTTCCAGTCCCTCCCATCTCTGTTGCTATGACTCTGATCCAAGCCACCTTTATCTCTCCTAGACTCCTAGATAACCTCCCACTAACCAACCTGCTTCCTCTGTTGTCCCTATATGGCCCCTGCCCACATAGTTTTCAGAGTGATCCATCCAAGGTGACAATAAGGGCTTTGACCCTCTGGTTGAAAGACTTCCAATGGGTTTCCATTCCAGAGGAATAAAATTCAACTCCTTACATGGCTCTGCATGCTCTAACCTCTGCTTCCTTTCCTGACTTCATCTCTCACCACTCTGCTTTCGTCACATGGGCCTTCTTTCAATCCTTCAAACATCCCAAGCTGTTTCTAATGTTTCCTCCAGCTGGAAAGCCCTTCCCTTGATCTTTGTGTGACTCCCATCTCCTTATAATCATCAGGTGAAATGTTTCCTTCTAAAAAAATAAAAATAAAAATTTCCCTGACCATCCTAGCTAAAGAAAAATCTTTCCTGCCGTTCCTCATTTCCTATTCAATTGCTGTGTTTTATTTTCTTCACAAGACTTAATCTGGAATGATACAATATATTTATTTGCTTTTGAGTTTATTATCTGTTTCTCTGTCAGGTATAAGCTTTGTACATGCAAGCACTGTGTCTATTGCACTCTTTCTCCAGTGCTTAGAATAATGCGAGCAAGCACACAGTGAATGATTGTTCAGTGAGGCAAGCTGAGTTGGGTGAGGAGAGAGATTCAGTCTGAACAGGAGTCCACAAGCATGGCATGACAACATCCCACAGAGATAGGGTGGACCTCACAGGATAGTGCATAGACACTGCTATTATCTTCTCACCCAGCAATTTGAATTTTATCGAAATCTTCATAGAGAAAGTATTACATAAAAAGGCCTCCACTGGCATTTCCATATAGTTTTCCTCAGTATTCTCAAGGGATTGAGTCTAGGCCTCCCATGGAGGCCAAAATTCAGGGATGCTCAAATTCCATATATAAGATGGCACAATATTTGAATATAACCTATGTGCATCTTCCTGTATACTTTATACTTTTCATTCCTAGATTAATTATAATGCCTAACACAATGTAAATGCTAGTAAATACTGGTTATATTGTATTGTTTAGTAAATAATGACAAGTCTGTATGTATTTAGTACAGATGCAGTTTTTAAAAATATTTTCTCTCTCCAGTTGGTTGAATTCACTGATGCAGAATCCACAGATCTGGAGGGCCAACTGTACATACTGAGGGCACAAGGCAGACCACTGACCAGCAGGAGAAAGTTGTTCTTTTTACCACTTTGACAGGAATATTATTAAAGCAGAAGAGCTACCATTCATTGACCACCACCTATGATGTTCCAGAATTTTTCCTAAGCACTTTGTACTTATCCTCACAATGACATCATAAAATAGGCATTAGTATTCCCATTGTGTAGACGAGAAAAGTTGAGGCTCAAAGAGGTTGAGGTCAGAGAGCTGCAAAGAGGCAGGGACAGAACTCAAACATGGGACTGCTTCATGCCAAAACTGGTGCTCCTGCTAGTCTGCCACAGGCCTACAGGTGGGAGCAGCAATAATGAGGAATCAAAAGTTGGCTCGTGAGTTCAGAGCAGAGTGGTAATGGAAGCTATTCTGTTCATAGTGCCCTTCGGGGAGCAATGTAAATTGGCCAGAATGAGGGCCTGTCCTTCAAGGCTGTGCTGCCATGGTAGACAGCAATGAAAGCAGATTAGGCTGAGAGTGAGCTGAGGGATTGTATGAATTTCATTGTTGCCTGTGTCACCCAGGATGCAACAACAGTCTGGCTGCTCATCCTCAGTCTGTCCCCATTAGTCCTTTCTTGGAAACATGTACCTTTCTTTCATAGCACTAAACTCAGTTATAAATTTTATTTTTACATGGAATTTTATACCAGTTAAGATTTTTATCTATTTTGTCTTTATCATTATCTGGTTATTTACTATATCACATCAAAGGGTACATGATATCTGAGAACTGATGCTAAATTTGGTTCCTGGGTAAAAGTGATGACAGCTATATCTAGATTTCTTCATTATAAGATACATTTCTCTCTTTATGAGTAGCACATGTGCATGCTCCCACATGTACGCACATGCAGGCACACACACACACACACACACACACACACACACTGTGGAGTAACATTTTGACTACCTGTGAATATTCAGGGTGGATATGCAGTAGTTTGCAACTGGCCTCCCCCATTAGAAATCACATGAAAGTTTCTAAATATCTTCATGCCCAGAATGCATTTCAGAACAATTCCATCAGAATCCCTAGTGGTAGGAGATGGGGTCAGTAGTTTTCAAATGATGATTCCAGTGAGCAGCCAACCTTGAGAACCACTGAGGGGTCAGCAATCACTGATGATCCTTTACTGTGTTTTTTTTTTTTTTTTTTTTTTTCATTCAGAGTGTAACATGATTTTCTAATTCTGTAATTCCTTTCCTTGTATGAAAAAAAGAGCTTTCCCTCATCAGTGAGTTTCCTTGCTTACTCTGAAATATAGTTCTGCTGGAAAGTCATGATGAGGTCCTAATTCTCTTCTTATCACCTTCTTACCTGGAGAAATTCACATGGTTATATCACTTAGATGTCAGAGGCCAATGTGGGGAGAACCAAGTTCCAGAATCCTTTCTAGAACTCTCATCCTCATTTCTAGAATTTCATCCTCATTTCTAGAATTTCATCCTCATACATAATCTTTGATAGCCCTGCTGTGCAGTTCTCTGCTGCCCAACCTCCGTTTGGTCTCTATATTACTTTCCTGTAGCCACTGTAACATGCTAACACAAACTTTATGGCTTAAGACAACCGAAATGTGTTTTCTCACAGTTTGGGAAACAGAAAGTCTAAAATCAGCATCACTAGGTCAAAATCAAGGAGAAGCAGGTCCATGGTCCCTCCAGGTTCCCAGGGAGGATCTTCTACCTGACCTATTCCAGTTTCTGGTGGCTGCTGGAGCTTGGCTATTTCACTTAGATCTCTGCCTCCAGGTCACATTGTCTCTTCCTCTTGTGGGAGTGGCATTTTTCTGCCTATCACTGTATGATAATTTTAGGCATCAACTTGACTGGGCCACAGGGTGACCAGATATTTGGTCAAGCATCATTCTAGATGTTTCTGTGAGGGTGTTTTTAGATGAAATTAACATTTAAATTGGTAGACTGTGTAAAGCAGATTGCTGTAGATAATGTCAGTGAGCCTCATCCAATCAAAAAGGCTTACTCTCCCCATGTAAGAGAATTCTCCCAACCAGCAGCCTTCAAACTGATACATCTAATCTTCCTCATTCTATAGTAGCCTGCCAACCCTCAGACTTGAACTGGGCCATCAACTCTACAGATTTTGGACTTGCCAGCCTCCAAAATCATGTGAGCTAATGCTTGCAATAAGTAAATATCCTACTGTTTCTGTTTCTCTGAAGAACACTAAGTGACTAATGCACATGATGTTAGGGAAGACTGGTCTAATGGGGAGCCAATCAAGGTATGTTTGTTTTTCCTTTCTGCTGCCTTTCCCACTGAAAAAATCTTAATATTACCTCTTCTGCTAAATCTTACCAAAAGAAGGATATAAATTACATATATGCATGCACATACATGCATACATAGGGATGGATGGTTAAATAGAGATAAGTAGCCTCAAGACCAAATATGCACACTGGTTCCTAGTTCTCCTCTGTCCAATCTAGCAATTCCCTATTAGAATAATATTGGAAATGACCATCTCCCTGTAGTATGGTAGCAGATCAGGCTGCTCAACCTCTTTCCTTCTCTCTCTGCATCTCTTTTCTTCTCTTTATATTCCAAAAGACCTAAAAGCTACCTTTGTTTCTTCTTACTTTTCCATTCACAGACTTCCATCTCTCTTTCACTTTATATGCATGTTGTGCTGTATTTCTCTACTTTATAATAATTAAGACTTTTCCTTTTCCTCCCTGTCTGGAAAATATTTGCTCTAGAGATGATCTCAGAATGAGTCCTCATATCTTCTGGTGCTCCCTGATCAAGTTAGGCAATACTAGATTTCAACAGAAACAAGAATGTGGTTCTCAGATAATGGCCAGCTTTAGTCCAGACCTGTGTTATTTTTTGCAGGAGAATTTAACCTTCCCTTTTTACAACTTGGCTAGGCTCTTCAGATTTCAATTGGTTCCACACTCTTTTCTCCTTCTTGAGTTCCCAAATGCTGTATTTAACATCAATGTTTCTTTCTGTGTTCGTGGCAGGTGGTAATTCATTTGTAAGTGTTCATTTGGCCTTGAGGTCTTGTTCTGTGTCTGTCAGAGGAAAGGGAAGTGCAGTACAGACAACAGCCAGCATGCCAAAACCTATTATACCCCAGTGCTGGGGATCCTTTCCAAGATGCTTCACACCAGGTTGTTTAAAAATAAATAAATAAATAAAAATAAATAAAAACCTTTGCTTTGCTTTCCAGTTTCCCAATAGGTGGATAAATCTCCTCACATTTTATAGGGAAACAAGACAGGACTTGATATTTAACTGTGCTGATCAAAGTTCTAAGCACAGGAACTTCACTTTTTATTTCTTTTTTTTTTTTTTTTTTTTTGGGTGCTGAGGACCGAACCCAGGACCTTGTGCTTATAAGGCAAGCACTCTACCGACCGAGCTATCTCCCCAGCCCCCTCACTTTTTATTTCTATTTATTTGTAATAACTAAACCTTCCCCTCATGTCCAAGGAAGACTATTTTTTATGAACTCTTCTAGTCTTCTTATCAAGCCAAGATCCTTATTGTATGATTCTCTGTTGCCAGACCTCAATTATTTGGAAAACTTAAGAAATGATGTGTGAAGATAATTTAATTTTCTGGACAATCAAGGAAAGAAATCATTTTGTTTAAATATCTTTCTAGACTGTGATCCACTTCCCAGTCTTAGTAGGAAAGGAATAGTGGACAAGATTTGCTCTATTTTCTAGGTGGCTAGGGTGTTGTGCTGTCCTGGGATGATCAGTCTGAAAAGTAGTTATAACTAGAGTGAAGGTGGTTCATTGGGAGTTAGTGATTGAGTTTCATGGTTTATAAACTCTGAAGTTTTATACAAAATATCACATATTTCGCTTTTGGAAAACCGGTCATAACTTTCATCCAATTTTCAAAGGAGTAGTGATGAAATCTGACAACTTCTTTAGAATATATGATATACTACAGAGCACAATACTATTCATATAAAGTATTCTAAACTGAAAAAGGAAATCTAGTCCTTATTCATGGAGCCACATAATGTCATAGAAGTCTAAATCCTGCTTGGAATCATAAACACAGAATTCAGAATACTGTTTCCCTTGTGGATGAAGTCTGCTTATGCTGCCAGGACAAAATACTATCAACAGATGGTTTGTGCAACAGAAATTTGTTTTTATTTTTCGATGCTGGGAAATCTAAACTCCAGATTCCAGCTAATTTGACTCCTGGTGAAAGCTCTGCTCCCAGCTTGAAGAAGATTCACCTTCTTCTATCCTCACATGACAAAGACAGGGAATTAACAGTCTCTCTTCCTCATTATATAGGGTACCAGCCGTATCAGATTAGAGTTCCACTTCTATGACCTCATTCAACCTTAATTACTTAATTCTTAGTCTTATCTCCAATACACATTGGAGATTAGGTTTTAGGATGTGAATTTGGTGTGTGGAGGGGAGGTACACAATTCAGTCCATAATGCTCCAAGAAAGGAAGATGAAAAGGGAATAGGATTGGAGGCTACATGGAGAGTTTTGACACTATGCACAATGTTTTTTCTTTAAAAAATAAAAAAAACCTCACTAGCCTGTAAGCTCCATGGAGGCAAGAGTTTTGTTCATTTTATTCCCTGCTATATCCTCATTAAATAAAATAGTGCCTGATCCAGAATTGATACTCATTAAATATTTCTTGAATTGAATGAAAAGAAATGGATGGGGAATCAACTTGTATCTTTACCAAGCCTAAAGTATTCAACAACCTTAAAAACCTTTGGTAATGGTATAACCATTTTCTAGAACTTCTTTACATAGGTAAATATTATAAGCCACATCAATACTAATATCTAAAAAGGAGTTAAAGATTTACCATTTTGACATATACTGAATTTGTATATTGATTATTTGAAGAACGTAGGGTATGAAAGGGACATTTGGCCTGTTTTCTCATACATGAAGTAAGCAAGCATGTCAAGAGTCTTTTGAGCCTGTTGTGGTGGTACACACCTGTAATCCCAGCCACTCAGGAAGCTGAGGCATGAAGTTCCTGAGTTTGAGCCGAGCCTCGGCAATAGAGTGAGACAGAATTTCTACATGTCCCCACAACACGTATCTCTTATTAGCATCTCTAGAATTTATTATCCTTGTCCAGCTATTGATTTGTCCTGTTATTCCTTCACAAATTGGTTATTCTTTGTCTAAAAAGTATGAAAGCATTGTGTTTTGGTCATTTCTTCAGACTTTACTGTCTTGTAAATATCCTCATATGTACGTAAATTTAATAAAACTTACACTTTTTTTAATAGGGTCCAAAAGCCCACATAAAATCTAAGGGAGAAGCTCGAGAGGAATCCTCTCCTACGGATCAAAAGAATAACAACAATAAACCTGGGAATTAGGCTCAATGTCTTTCTTACCATAGAATTGATATAAATCAGAAGAAGTTTGGGGTTAAAACTAATTATTTTTATCCCTGCCAATTGCATTCCCATCTAAGGAGATTTAACTTCTCTACAGTCATGGTAAGGGGTCAGCAGCCACCTTTTCTACTCTAGAACCCCATATCTCCCTTACCATAACTATGGTGCTAATGTGGGAAGTTGATCTTAGGGTAGCTCTTCTGTTGCTGACCCACTGGAGAACTATTTGAAAGAAATTAACTGGGCCATTCAGACTTCTCTCAAGGAGAAGGAATTAACATGGAAACTGACAGAATGAGCAATTGACAGCAAAAGCAGAAATTAAAAATTAATAAGAACTGTCAGAAGGTAGAGAACATTGGGACAATCACAGTGGATCAGGTAAAACCAAAATTATAAGAAAGTGGAACAGAGGAGCTTATAGGTGAAAATGTAGGTAAAGGAAACAATAAAGAGAAGAGAATGAAACAGACCTACAGAAAAAGAGATGTTAAGAGAGAAGGAAAGAGAGGAAGGTTGAGATCATTCCCACAAGTCAAAAGCAGTCTAATTAAAAGTCATCTTAACCTCCTTATTTTAGAAATGTGGGAAAATGAAATGTTTGGTGACTTGGACTGAGGTCAACAGTGATGAGGAAAGGACACTGACTTCAGTATTCCTACTCTTTTTCAACTCTTTTTTTTATTTTCTTATTTATTTTAGTTGTAGATGGACACAATACCTTTATTTTATTTATTTATTTTATGTGGTGCTGAGGATAGAACCCAGGGCCTCACATGTGCCAGGCAAGTGCTCTACCACCGAGCCTTAACCCCAGCCCCCTCTCCAACCCTTACAACACAGGAATACCTGTAACCGAGGGAATAAACCACCTTTATGGGTGTGAGAGCATGATCTAAAACAGGTTACCCTATGAGCAAAATTCCTTTGATGGTTTAGATTAATGAAAAAATCAGTCAATGCTGCAGTCCCTTGCTTAATGTCTCTGTTTGAATATGCAGTGTTATTTCAGTGATCAAATTTGAGACTTCTAAAGGGAAGAAACATTCACCCTTGCAAAGGAAAGTTTGCAGTATTAAATCAGAAGAACAGGTAGGCCTCATTGAAAATGTGAGATTTCAGCAAAGACTTGAAGGAGATGGAGCAACTAGCTAAGAGGTTCTGTGGAAAAAGAGGGTTCCTAAAGAGCAAATAATGGCATTTCATATGGTATATGGAATTGTCTCACTTTGATTTTATGGTTCTATGCTCTGTCTAGCACACTGCATTTCTTCCCAGTTTGAGAAGAAAGTTCCATCTCAACCCAGGACTTTCTTCATTCCCAGACACATTTGGCAATTTCAGATGAGATTTGAATGGTAGACTCTCTTTCTCTGAACAGGTAATAGATATTCGTTGGGGCAGGATCAGATACATGAATTTCAGGAGACTCTTAACTCCATAGGCATCACATACACATAGGAGATACTAAAACCTGCAAGCCTTCTGGGATCTACCTTTCCCATAAAAGCTTGCTCAGCAGCTCCACTCATTATCCCATATGCTGTGAGATGGCCAGCTTCCTCCCTGGGGGAAGGGGATATATTGTTCTAATGGCACCTTTCATCTCTGTGAGCTATTCACACTCAATTCTCAGTCAAACCCTACATGCACCCCCAGGCAAGACAGCTCCATTGCTGCAATGTCCGGCCAATAATATACACTTGAGTGAAATACTAAATGTTCCTGATCTTGTTCAGGTCTTATCCCTCCTTCTCTCATCTAGTGCCAAAGTTCCCATCATTTTGCTAAGGGACTGCCTATCCAAACTTTGAATTCTCTCACTAGAGCACCTCACGTCTATTTTGATTCTGCTTACATGCAGGCCCATGTCCTGTGGGCATCAATTTCTACTGCCAAACAGACCCACTTAATGCATTTTGATAAGGGAAAGAAACATTGATTCAGGCAAATGGGAGCTCACAGTATTCAATTGGAAAATCAGATAGTCCTTATTGAAAATGTGAGATTTCAGCAAAGACCTGAAGGAGATGGAGCAGCTGGCCAAGAAGTTCTGTGGAAGAAGAGCATTCCTAGGGGGAAGAGCAAATACCTCCAGCAGGAGAGGAACTGATGAATGCACATATAGTAAAGTAAGCAAGGAGAGAGCCACAGGAGAGGAGATGAGAAAGGTAAAACGGGGGTCTGATTGTGCCAAAGCTTGTAGCATAGTGTGGATGATAGGAGCCACTTTATGGTTTTGAGCCAGAGAAGAGATATGACATAACTTTGGTTCAAAGGACTTTACCTGAGCAACTTGAAGGTCCTTGCTAGGGTCAGCATGGCACAGATTGTCAAAACCCAAGCTGGGAAAGGAAGGCATCCTAAACAGAGGCTGCCCCATGAAGGGAGCCAGAGCCCTGGGCAAGAGAAAAGGGCAGGAGTCTATGTGTGGGAAAGGTGTCCACGGAAAAGAAACAGAATGTCTTCGACAAATAAATGCCGATTTGCGCAACTCAAGCAGGTAAAGTATAAGGTTAAACATTTCTTTGTACTTGAAACCAGAACATTTTGAAAGAATGATGGGTACATGACAAGGGATATATCAATCCGGAGTTCAGAAACCAGTTTACAGGACCCCCACAAGCCAAATTAGGTCCAATATGAGCATCAGAATAAATAGTAATAGTAATGTATAAAGTGGATATAAAATAATAAAATATATAACATATAAAACTAAGTTGAAAGTGGAATAAAATAGGAAGCCACGAGTCCAGAAAGATATAAATAAATATAAGAATAAATGGAAAATTTGATAAGGAACAGGATAGTTGCAGAGTTTTCAAGTACCTTCATGAAAAATATTTATTAATTACAAAGGAAAAAACAGTAGCTTTATACTGGAGAAAACTGGCAGATACCAAGAGACTATATTGGGGCTGGAGATTTACCTTAGTGGTAGAGGATTTGCCTAGCACATTCAAGGCCCTGGGTTTGATCCCTAGTGTTGCAAGAAAGAGAAAGAGAGAGAGAGAGAGACAGACAGACAGACAGACAGACAGAAGGAGAGAGATATCACACTGTACCTCATCAGGAATAGAATAAATTGAAGTTTCATACCACCTTATCAGAGACAAGAAAAATACAGCTAACTCCTGTAATATTCCTGCCACAAAGCATAATCTAAATCTGTTTATGAATACACATTAGACAGACCCAAACTGGAAGACATTCACAATATATCTGGCCTTTGATCTTCCAAAGTTATCAAGGTCTTGAAAGTCAAGGAAAGACTGGTCTAAAAAAGTCATGGCCACCAAGTATTATCCTGGATGTAGAACTGAGTCCTTTTGCTATAAATGGCACTATTGGGACCAAATTGGTCAAACTTGAATGTGGCTTGAGAATTAAGCAATAGAGATATATCATTGCTAGTTCCCTGATCTTAATGTTGTTAATATTGTTGTTACATAGGATAATGACCTTGTTTGTAGGAAATACACACTAAAATAAGGAGTGACAGGGTAATAGGTTAGCAATTTATGCTCAAATGGTTTCAGGGTTGGGGGGAGAAATTCTCTCTTAAACTAACAACTTTGTAATTATTTCAAGGTAACAATAAAAGAAAACTCAAGGCTACAATATTGAAACCAGCATTAGGGATAGAGGAAAAGTATTTAGGAATCTATTTCAACTTCCTAAAGGTGAGAGATGGTGGTGGTCTAAAGCAGATGGTAGCTTTGTCATGTGGTCAGTTTATGAATCTACAAACTAGGGGCATTCTGAATAGGGGAAACTCTGTACTTTGCTGATGGATTAGGTGAGGGACATAAGAGAAAGAAATGTATTCAAGAATTCCAGTGTTTTCTACCTGAACAACTGCAAAGATGGAGTTGACCTTACGGAGAGTTACAGGAGAGCAGATTGAAGGCAGGAGCTGGAAGGGAAGATGAGTTCAGTTTTGAATGTGTTGAGTTTGATAGGTCTACTGAACATCCAAGCAGAGGTATCAAGTAGGTCTTTGACTATATCAATCTGGAGTTTAGAAGAGAGGAATTTTGGAATAAGATGTAAATTTGAGAGTAGTCAACACATAGATAATCTGAGGAACTAGATGAGATCAACGTGAGCGTGACGGTGGAGAGAGGACAAAAGAGTACAATCTCCAAGGGTCCAAATTTGTATACACCATCCCCAAATTTTTATTACTCTAAAAGGAAAAAATGTTGCAGCTTTATTTATAATTGCCATAACCTGAAAGCAATCAAAATGTCTTTCACCAAGTAAATGGATAAGTAAGCTGTTATGTCCAGACAATGAGATGTTATTCAGCACTAAACGTGAACTCTCAAATCATGGAAAAACAAGGAGAAGCTAAAATGTATATTACCAAATGAAAGAAACCAATCTGGAAAGACTACCTACTCTGTGATTTCAAGTATATGGCATTCTGGGAAAGACAAAACTATGCAGAAAATAAAAAGATCAGTGGTTGCCCAGGGTTCATGGAGGAAAAGGGATAAACAGGTAGAGCACCGAGGATTTTTAGAGCAATGGAAATACTGCAAATGATACTATAGCCATGGATGCATCATTATACAAAAGTCCAAACTCATTGAATGCACAACATCAAGAGAAACTACTATATACCATGGCCTTCTGGTGATAATGACATGTCAATGTAGGCTCATAAATTGTAATAAGTGTAGCAACCTGGGTGGAGAAGTGGATAGTGGGGGAGATTGGAGTGGGAGTTGGGGGAACCAGATGACATAGGGGAAACTCTGTCCTTTCTTCTCAATTTGCCTGTGAATCTAAGACTTTTCTTAAAAAATGATTTTTAAAACAAAGGATATTAGAATAAGAAATATTTCATTGCTTTTGTCACATCAGAATTTTAGTTCTAATTACCTGAAAAATATTCTGCAGAAACCAAAATGCTTTTTTCTTACATACTGAGAGGAAAAGATGGAGAAATTAGTGATGTTGAATATAGTATTTCTTTAAAATTAAATTCTCCATTTTCTCAAAATACTGCTTATTTTAATAAAACAATCAATGTCTTATACTGGTTCTGGGTTTCACCTTCTTGTCTTGGGTGGCTCTCTATGTAGTGTTAGGACCTCTGCCAAAAACTACCAAATTCTGGGATACAAATGTCAATCTCATCTCATGAGTAGGAATCTAAGTCAGAAATAGAGAAAAAGGAAGGAATTTTTTTTCATATTTTCATAGAATAGGCAATTATAAACATAATGAAGGATAGTAAAAAAGCAATCAATATTTCATAAGACAACAAAGGCATATAATTGATATTAATTCAATTAATTAGTTTAATTAATTGAAAGAATGAGTGTAGTGATTTTTTAAATTTATTTACTTTGATTCATTGTACACAAATGGGGTACAACTATTGTTTCTCTAGTTGTACATGAAGTACAGTCACACCATTTGTGTAATCATACATGTACATAGGGTAATGATGTTTGTCTCATTCTGTTACTTTTTCTTCCCCCCACCCCTCCCACCCCTCTTTTTCATCTATACAATCCATCCTTCCTCTATTCTTGCCTCCCTTCCACCCTCTATTATGTATCATCATCCACTTATCAGAGATCATCCGGCCTTTGGTTTTGGGGGATTGGCTTACCTCACTTAGCATGATATTCTCTAACTGCAGCCATTTACCTGCAAATGCCACCTGAAGTAGTAGGGTGTGATTGGAGGAGGTGAGAATTGGGGAGTGAATGGGGTATATATTTTGTATCTGAAGAGTGGAGTCTCTCTGCTTCCTGATGATGTGAGCTGCTTCCCTCTGCCACATTCTTCTGCCATGATGTTCTGCCTCACCTCCAGCCCCAAGGAATGGAGTTAGCCTTCTATGGACTAAGACTGTGAGCCCGCAAATAAACCTTTCCTTCTCTATAATTGGACTGGTCAGATCATTTAGTCACAGCAGCATAAAAGCTGCCTAAAACAGACATGCTTCATACTGATAAAAGGTATGATCCAAAGTGCATAACCATTGTAAGAAAACATAGGGGAAAACCTTCATAACATTGGATTTGGCAGTAGTTTTTTGGATGTGACCCTAAAAACAAGGCAAAAAAAGGAAAAAGAGACAAATCAGACTTCATCATAAGTAAAAACTTTTGTGCATCCATGGACATTATCAGCAGAGTAAAAAGACAATCTACAGAATGGGACAGAATCATATGTGCTAATGGATTAATATCCAGAATACATAAAAATTTCTACAACTCAACAAAATCAATCTGTTTCAAAAATGACTAAAAGACTCAAATAGGCATTTCTTCAAAGATATTCAAATGATCAATAAGCACATGAAAAGATATCCAACATCAACAGAGAAATGCAAATCAAACCTCGGTGAGTTACCACTTCACATCAGTTAGGATGACTAGTAAAAAAAAAACAGAAACAAAAACAGAAAACAATAAGTACTTGAAAGGATGTAGAGGAATTGCAACCCTGCATGTTGCTCGTTGAAATGTGAAGTGATGCAGTCACTGTGGAATATTGTATGGTAGTTCTCCCAAAAATTAACATACAATTATCATATGATCCAGCAATTGTGCCTGGATATATGCCTAAAAGAACTAAAAACAGGGATCCAAAGAGATATTTATGCACCAATGTTCAACACATTATTCACAAAAGCTAATAAGTGGAAACAACCTAGGTGTCCATCAATAAATGAATAAACAAAGTGTAGATGTATATTTTTCCCAATGGGTTATTCATCCTTAAAATGCAGTGAATCTGAAACATTAGTCCATGGCAATTTACTCAATATTATCGGGGAAATCTTAATTAAAACCACAATGAAAGTGTTCCATCCACACTAGAAAGGTAGGCCCAAAGATTAGCTAAACTAAATATTGACAAAGCTGGGGAGCAACTGGAAACCTCACACATTGTTGGTGGGCATATTAAATAGTACAACCACTCTGAAGAACTTCTTGGTAGTAACTTAAAAACATATATTTTACCTATGAACTAGTAATTATACTCCCAGACATTTACCAAAGTGAAATGTGTTTACAAGAAAGAAAGAAAGAAAGAAAGAAAGAAAGAAAGAAAGAAAGAAAGAAAGAAAGAAAAGAAAGAAAGAAAGGAGAAAAAGGAAGGAAGGAAGAGAAAATGCAACCAACCTATAAGAATATTTATGGAAGTTGTATTTGTAATAGCCAAATATTGGAAACAAGCCCAAATGTTCATCAATAGGAGAACAGATAAACCAATTGTGATTTATTTATACAATGGAATATTATTCAGAAATAAAAAGGAGTAACTGCTGATACACACAACATATGTGAATAACTACCATGTGGTTTCATTTACATGAAATCTACGAACAGGCAAAACTACTTAATGGAGATTGAAGTTAGGAAGTGGTTACCTCTGGGCAGAGGAGAAATTGATTAGAAAAGGGTGTGAGAGGTAATAGTAATAATCTATATCTTGAATTGGGTGGTACTGAATTGGGTAAGTGAAATTGTCAAAACTCAATGAAACACACATCTGATAAAGGGTTAATGTTCAAAATACATAAGCAACTCAAACAATTCAATTGAGGAAAACAAATAATAACCCAATTTTAAAATAGGCAAAAGATCTGAGTAGACATTTCTCAAAAGAAGACATATACATAGCCAACAGGTATGTGCAAAAATGCTCAACATCAGTAATCACCAGGGAAATGCAGATTAAAACCATAATAAGAAAATGCCAAATACCTGTTAGAATAGTTATTATTAAAAAAAATGAAAGATGAAGGTCAGAGAGAATGTGTAAAAAGACACCCTTTCACGCTGTTGCTGGGAATCTAAACTAAGATATCCATATGTCAAACAGTATGGAAGTTTCTCAAAAACTTAAAGAACTCCCATATGAGCCAACAGTCCCCTATGAAATCAATATGTTAAATAGAGATCTGCTCTCCTGTGTTTCTTGCAGCACTATTCACAGTAGCCAAGAAATGGAAACAACCTAAGTATCTATCGACAACTGATGAATGGATTACATACACAAGAAGTATAAAATCCTGTGATTTGTGACAACATGGCTGGAACCGGAGATCATTGTGTTAAGTGAAACAAGCCAGGCGCAGAAAGACAAGTACTGAGTGACGGCACTCATGGGAAAGTTAACAAATTTCATCTCATAGAAGCTGAGAACAGAATGTTAGTGACCAGAGGCTGGGGAGGGTGGGGGTGAAGGTTTATTGATCAATGAGTACTGAGTTGAATGGGAGGAAGAAGTTCTGGTACCTTGGTAGTGTGATTATAGGTAACAGGTATGTACTATATATCTCAAAAAGCTATAAGAAAAGATTTTGAATGTTTTCACCACATGGAAATGATGAATGTTTGAAAAAAAGATAAGTACATTTAACTTGATTTAAACATTATAAAATGTATACATCTACCAAAACATCACTTGGTATCCCATGCATGTGTACAATTTGTATGTTTACATATATCAGTTTAAAAAATTAATTTAATGATTTAAAAGAGCAACAACAAAGAGAGTTGAACTCCAAGAAGCAGAGAGCAGAATGTTGATAACTATGGGTCAGGAGCAGTAGATGAAGGAGCGTTGAGGTTCAGAGAATATTGGTCAAAGAATACACAATTTCAGTGAGATGGAGGGAATAAGTTTGAGATTTATTGTGCAACATGGTGATCATAGTTAATAACAATGTATTATGTTTTTAAAATCTGCTGAGGGCAGATTTTAAGTATTCTCACTACAAAAAAAAAGTTTCAGGTAATATGTATGTTAATTAGCTCAATTTATCCATTTTACAGCATACATGTATTTCAAAGCATCATGAAGCATATGCTAAGTATATACAATTTTTGTGAATTAAAAAAGTTAATTTTTAAAAACAATGAACTGAACACTTAAGATTTGTGCATGTTGGTATGTATCCATCCTACTGCAATTTCTTAAATGTGATTTTTTTAACTTAGAAAGCTAAGTTAAAATTGGAAGAAAATGTCCCTTACTTGATAAAGAAGATCTTCCTGATATCATTCTTTAGGAAAACATTGAAAATATTCTCATTAAATTCACACACAAAACTTCAGGTTGACACAACTGCTTCTCAACATTATTTTGGAAATGCTTGCCAAATAATATTACAAAAAGAAAAGGAGAGAGAAAGAAGAAAGGAAGGAAGGAAGGAAAGGTATAAATGCTGAAAAAGAAAAGATGAATTTCCCATTTGCTGATGATTACTTACCTAGAATATTAAGAAGAGTCAACAGATTAACTATTAGGATTAAAAGGCATTTTAGTAAAATGGCTATATAAGATCAATAAACAAAAATCAATTTCATTGATTATAAAGCATTGAATATTCACAATAACATCAAAATTATAAAATAGCTCTGGGTAAATCTGTTAAGAAGAGTAAAAGAAAATAATTAAGAAATCCATAAAAAGAAAATGGGACTTTTTCAAAAGACCGAAGTACAGAAATAATAAATTTCTAGATAGAAAACCTCAAAATTATAAGTATCCAATTTACTCCAGTTACTCTGTAAATTCAATGTGTTCCTACATAAAGCTTAATGGAAATTTTATTAATTTTAAGCTAATGCTAAATTTCATACAATAAAGAAAATGTGGAGGAATAGGCAAGATTTAAAAAAAAAAAGAATTATAAGAGGAAACAACTCTCCCAAATATTTTAAGAATATTTTGAAGTCTCCAGTTTCATCTATTTACCAGCAAATGCCATAATTTCATTCTTCTTTATGGCTGAGTAATATTCCATTGTGTGTATATATCACATTGTGTGTATATATCCATTCATCTATTGAAGGTCACCTAGGTTGGTTCCATAGTTTAACTATTGTGAATTGAGCTGCTATAAACATTGATGTGGTTGCTGTCACTATAGTATGCTGATTTTTAAATCCTCTGGGTATAAACCTAGGAATGGGATGAGGAATCTCCATACTGATTTCCAGAGCAGTTGCACAAATTTACAGTCCCACCAGTGATGTATGAGTGTACCTTTTCCCCCACATCCTCGCCAACATTTATTGTTACTTGTATTCTTGATAATTGCCATTCTGACTGGAGTGAGATGAAATCTCAATGTAGTTTTGATTTTCACTTCTCTAATTTCTAGAGATGTTGAACATTTTTTTGTATATTTGTTGACATCTTATTTCTTCAGTGAAGTGTCTATTCAGTTCCTTTGCCCATTTATTGATTGGGTGGTTGTTATTATTATTATTATTATTATTATTATTATTATTTTGGTGTTAAGTTTTTTGAGCTCTTTATATATCCTGGAAATTAATGCTCTATCTGAGGTGCAGATGTCAAAAATTTTCTTCCATTCTGTAGGCTCTCTCTTCGTACTTTTAATTGAGTCCTTTGCTATGAAAAAGCTTTTAAGTTTGAAGCCATCCCATAAACTAATCCCAAAAAAACAAAGACCCAATGTTCTCTCTGATATGCAGATGCTAACACATAATAAGAGTGGGGTGGGGAAGAATAGGAGTACTTTGGATTAGGAATAAAGGGAAGGGATGAGGGATGAGAATGAGAAAGATAGTAGAATGAATCGGATATTACTTTCCTATGTTCTTATATGAATACACGTACAGCCACAAAAATGGGAAGTTATATTCCACATATGTATAACATGTCAAAATACATTCTATTGCCATGTATAACTAAAAAGAACAATTTTAAAAAATTAAAGAATATTTTAAAGTATAGTAATCACATTAGTGTGATATGAATGTAAAAATATATGGATATACAAAAGAGAATTTAAAAGTCCAGAAAAAGACCCATATATGAATAATAATATAGAAAAATCAATAAAGGTGGAATTTATAATCAATAAAAAGTATACATTAAACAAATAGTATTAACATAGATATCTATTTGGAATAAAGTAAACCTGGACCTTTACTTCACATTATATACATTAAATAATGGAAAGTATATTAAAGAGATAAAAGTGAAAAACAAAATTAAATACAAAAAAATATAATCTTAAGATTTAAAAGTCCTTCCTAAATTACAAAACTCCAGAATTCAAAACGAGATTGAATTAAATAAAACTAAAAACTTTATGATTACATTTACCATAAATTAAAATATAATACTGGTAGAAAAATAGAAATACAAAATGAATAGAGAACTAATATTCAATCTACATACAAATTAAAGATTAAAAAAAGGTATTTGACAAAAGAAATATAAATGACCAGTAGAAGTTATCTAAAGCTGTCTGAAATCGTTAGTAATAAAGGAAAAACACGTTATCATAATATTAATATATTATGACAATAATATATTGTTATAAAAATTTAAAAGAATAAGTATTTAAAAGATTTATAATGCCTTGTAAAACAAGCGTACAAGGAAATAGACATGTTAGTTGAAAAATTGGCAAATCATTTTGTAAGAAAATTTAGCAATACTTAATAAAAGTTTTGAATGTATGTACCTATGACTCAGTTATTCTATTTCTAGGAATCTGATTTACAGAAATCTTGTCCGTATGCATAAATAAATATGTATAGTATTGGCTAACGCATTTAAAAATACACATTAATAAAGAAATTAACAAATGAATGGTTAAATAAACCATGAAACAATTATTTGAAAAGTTATGCAAACTATTACCAAAAGGAGGCAGACCAGATTCTCTGATAGAGAAAATTCTCACATACACAGAACAGTCTGTACAACAGTGCACAGAAAACAAGCCCACTGGTATACATCATGTAAACACTTAGAAAAAGACTGGGAAGGATTCTCTTCAAAAACTTAACATAGAGCTGGGGAGATACCTTAGTCAGTAGAGTGCTTGCCTTGCAAGCACAAGGTCCTGGGTTTGATCCCCAACACCGCAAAAAAAAAAAAACTTAACATAGGTTACCTCCAGAAAAGATAGTAGGAGTAGCATTTTTTTTTCTGTATATTTTCCATTGTCTGAATCCTTTATAAGCTTGTACCTCTTTAATCAGATTGGACTATGTGACATTGCTGCTAATTCAATTATTTGAACCTTCAACAATGGCAATTTCATGATATTTGTTTTAATAGAGTAAGAATTTTTGTATACTACTTTTTTACCCTAAATAAATGGATAAAAAGACAAAATACAAACACTGCCTTGGGGTGGAATTAAATGAGCAGCAGTAGCCAGGACTCCAAGGATTTCTGTGTCTGTCCAGAAAGAGGGTAGCACTCAATCCTTCCTCACCTAAAATGGCTGCCCATCCATCACACTGAACTCTCTGCCATTTGTCTGAGAGCTTAACAATGCTCTGGGTCTCAGAGAGAAAGGTTCTCCTCCTCTCCTTGACTCTGCGACCCTAGCTATTAAATACAATAGAGGTTGCATAGCTCTGTACTCCTCTTTGTGTGCTAGAAATAAAAATTCCACATTTGATCAGGATCATTGAGAATTGCAGTAACCACTATTTCTATACTTACATTAGTAATTTTCTAAAACAATCCTGATTTCTGTTGCAAATTACTGTAAAAACAATGACCCAGGCATCTTTTTTTCCCCCATTACTGAAAATGCTATTAGCAATTCGGTGTCAATAGACATAATAGGTTATTCCTATAACCATGGCCAACAATCTTGAATCAATCCACTTTTTCCCCCAATTGAAACTACAGTTGTTAAAAGCTTCATTAATTTGAAGAACAAAGAGCCATGCTTTCTTATGATCTTTCCATTGATTTACTAAAAGTATATAATAATTTTAGTTTAAAAAAAATTTTTAAATCTCTTCTAATCTGTTCAAAGATGGCAGGTATAATAATTTACTTTTTAAAATTTCATCAAAGTAAATTTGAAAAAAGTCTGCAGACTAAATAATAGTATTAGATTGATATTAATTTCCTGATTTCAATAATTGTACTGTAGTTTTATAAGAACACGTTACTGTTTTTAGGAAATATGCATTGAAGTTTAGAGGTAAAGGGTAATTGTATCTCAGTTTACTCTCAAATACATCAGAAAAAATTATTTGCCTACTTATAAAAAGAGAAGACCATAAAGCAAATAATAAGCAGTATGGTAATTTATCAACATCTGTTAAATATGGGTCAAGGGTAAACAGCAATTTTTCCACTGTTTTGTAACTTTGTTTTCTGCTTGTTTGTTTTGTACAGTGCTGGGAATAGAACCCAGGGCCTTGAGCATACTAAGCAATTGCTCTATCACTGAGCTGCATCCCTAGCCCTGTTATACAACATTTTAGAGTCTGAAATTATTTTAGAATAAAAATTTTTAAAAAACATCTCCCCCCAAGTGATTCATGGATTCATTAAATGGCCCCTAAGTGCCACTGTATGCCAGGTAGTGGGCTAGACCTCTGTGAGGACGATTTCTAATTCCAGGTCCTATAAGGCAATTATCCCCTGTGACATACTGTGCAAGGGCCTCAGTCAAGAGTTCTACCAGGCTTACCTGTTGATCTGTTAGGGGGTGGTCTAAGCAAGCCTTCACCACTCTCTTCAAGCCTCCTTCCTTCCTCATTCTCTCAACATCCTTGACTTCCTCAGTACATCAATTCCTTTCTTCGATCATGATTCATTTCCTTTCTTTTCTTGGCATTCTCAATTTCTTCTTCTCCACGCATTCCTCTCAGGCCGTTAAGTGTGGTAAAGTTACTCCTATCCTACTTCAAAATTCCTCCTTAACTCTATTCCACCCTCTTTTCACAATCTAGCTTGTGTGAAGAATAACTGGAACCACCTACACTTATTTCACATTCACTCCAGTAAAGAGAGAGGATCTATACCTATATCCTACTTTGCGACTGAGTTTTGCCAATGTTTTGTTTTTGTACAGGCTTCTAGTGATCAGAGAAAAACAATGAAGAAAAAGATGAGGATTGTGCAAGAGAGAGAAGACAGACTTTCTCCCTGGTATGCAAAAGTACACAGAAATAAAAGAGATTGTCACTGAATATCTACCTACAAAGCACTCTGGTAGGTATTAGTCACTGAATGTTTAAGGGAAGATTCCTGTTCATAATCTATTTCTGGCCAAAAATATAAACCCTACCACCAGAAATAAAATACATGCTAACTAAAGACAGAATTTCTTAAAGTAGTATAATACTGTCGATAAAATATTTCAGTTTTTAGGTCAGATAAGACATTAGCAACAAAGGTTAAGGAATAAAAACTGCTGCCATTGAATTCAATGTCTAATTCTTTTATTGTCAAAGGATAATCAAGCAACATCTCCATGAAAAGAAGGATTAAAACACAATTTATCTTTTTCCTTTAAGCTCAGAGTGTCGTGTGGATAGGACAGGATGTGCCCATTGGAGCTCAGATCTCAAGTTGAATGATCCTTCCCAATTTCCCCCTCCTTCAAGAGGGGGTGTAATCAGTTTCTGTACCCACCATCTCCTGAGGCCAAACCTCTCTCCCTGCATCTGGACCCTAACTACTATATGAAGATTTCTTGGAGATGCAAGAACAGGGGCGACATTCAGCTTTGCTGAATGAAAGGATAAATGAATGTATTATATCTCTAGAGTTCAGACATAGATGAAATTTTATGAATATTTCTTGAATGAATAAGTAAACTCACATTCCAATAGACAGAATCAGGCAGTTTTGGGTCCTGCAGTTGTAATCCCAACCCTTTCCTATTCTCTTACCCAGTTCAGGTTTTCCTCTCTCCCCAGGCTCACCCCATCCTTTGGGAATCACACTTGACATGTTTACGAAATAACAAGTAAGCAAATGAAAAAAGAGATGAGGTGAGGGGCAAGGGAATCATGTTAGAACTTGTTGGCCATTTTTAAGACTTTACCCTCTCCTCGCATTGAGATGAAAGACATTGAGAAACAGGAACGACAGGATGTGACTTGCTGCTGGGTGAGAATGGGCTATAGAATGTCAGAGAAATGGTGTGTAGTTGGGGGATTTTAAGATGCAGAAATATCAGCATGCTTGTATGCTGACTATCATGGTCAAGTAGAAATGGAAAATCTGATGCTTGCATTGCTGAAGAAATGTTCTAGAGTTGGCAAGAAAAGAACGCTTCCAATACTGAGTGGAAGTGTGTTCGCTGATAGTCCTGAGACAGGCAGAGTTCTGGGCATAGATGAACATGCATGGATAAATGGGCCAGAGGGAACTTGTGCTGTGTCTCTCATATTTAAGTAGGAAGTAGGCAAACAACTGAGAAAAAATGGAGCAGCAAGTATTGTAAATTTGAAAAAACACATCATCCCTACATGAATGCATCTTTAAATAATTCCATGAAAAACCCATAAAACTATAGCTATAGATTTGGTTCCAGAAAAAAGACCAGAAAACATTTTTACATATGCAGCATATGCAAAGTCATCTGAATACTAGAACATGCACAAATGAAGTGATATGATTTGGCACATTTCCATTAAGAATGAGAACTGTAAGTCCGTTGTCTAAGTGCTATTGAGATTTGAATCAGGCAAATACCTCTTTATTACTGGAAGTCATTTAAATTTAGGTCATTGCATTAAGAGTGAAACACTGTCTTGTAAAACACATCCAGGGTTGCATGTCAACCAGTGTGAGACACTGGTGAGGGAGCTTTACCACAAGATCTTTCTCATGCCCACACTGAATCCCAGTCACTAACTGTCTTTCTAATTGATTTCTGTGCTTTATCTCCCACAAAGATTAGGAATCTGGAATTTCCAGGAATTTTTCAATCCTCCCTTCTCTGGTAATAGTTCAGCCTGCAGTCCCCCAACAGGAAAACATGCTTAGAATATAGTCATTTCCGCAAGAAGATTTATTTGTTTGTTTGGTTGATATTTTGTGATGCTGGGGATGGAACCCAGGGCTTCACACATGCTAGGCAAACCCTCTACCACTGAGCTACATCCCCAGTCCTCATTTCCACCAATAGATTTTACCACTGGGTAGGACAAATTCATGATGCCACATGTAAACAATTAAGGAGAAATAGAAACCCCAAACACATCATTCGATGGACTATTTTTAAAACTGAATCATTTTGAAGTATATGGGGATGGGGATGCAGCTCAGTGGTGGAGTGCTTGCCTGGCATGCCTGAGGCGCTGGGTGGATTCCCAGAACAGGGTGGGGCGATGAGGGGAGCTCTTCCTTGGTTTCTTAGAAGCTCGTCCTCCAGTCCAGCCTTTGGCAACGTTGTCCAGCATCCTGTGACCGTTGTTCGAGTGCCAGGCTGAGCTGTGCAGAGCTGCTTCGAGGTTATGTAGACACAGTTGTCCCACACCACCAAGACTGCTCAGCCAAGAGAGGCTTGGGTGGGACCCAGTCGTGCCAGGGGAAGACAATAGGCAGCAGCCCTTGTTCTTCGCCCCCGAGTTTTCTGTGAACTTAACCCCAGCCTCATCTTGGAAACCTTAGAGATCTGTCCCCACATCACAATGTTAAGCCCTGGATTTTTTATCTGGTTTCCATTTCTACTTCTACTTCTAACTCAGTGGATTTTTACTTTTTTAACTTATTAAAAAAATGAAAGACTTGGATTATTTCTATCATATTGTATTATTTTAATTTTTTAAATATCTTTAGATATGATGGTTTATCTTAAGGATATTTAGACTATTTTGTCCTTCCTTGTTATTTAATTTTTATATTTTATATTTTTATATTTTCAATAATCTAAAAACCTGTTTTTTAATCTGAATTTCTAGTCACTTTTAATTCTCTATTATACATATTTTATTCAATTTTTGTCTTTAATTAGTTGTAGTAAGATTCTGCTTTCTTTTCACTGCCTTCTAACTTCCCTCTTTCGTTCAGTTTTAATGGAAGTGGCATGGAGTAACATGGGGCCACTCAATCTTGAACTGGAACCTCCAGAATGGAGAGTCAAAATAAACCTTTATCTTCATAAGGTAATTGCCTCTGATATCTCATTACAGTAACAGGAAGCTGACTAACACATCTTCCAAGGAGAAGAAAATGAAAGTCCATCGATATGGGAGGTGAGGGAAAGATAGCTGAATAAATTGTAGTATGCCCACATAATACAACACAGCCATTAAAAAGATGAAAGAGCATGATAGATGATTTACAAGAACTCCATGAGCCACTTTTTTTTTTCAGACTGCATTTTGATTTATTGTACACAAATGGGGTACATCATTTCATTTCTATGGTTGTGCATGAGGTAGATTCACATCAGTCGTGTAATCATACATGTACATAGGATAATGATGTCTGTCTCATTCCACCATTTTTCGTACCCCACCTCCCTCTCATTTCCCTCTATGTAATCTAAAGTTTCTCCATTCTTTTCTCACCCACCACCCCCCACTCCAGTATCATCATCCACTTATCAGAAAAAACTTTCAGCCTTTGGTTTTTTGGGATTGGCTTATGCTAAGTGAAATAAATCAATCCCATGAGCTAGTTTTGAAGGAGAAAAGCCAAATGCAAATAATAGACCTGTATAGAATATATAAATTATATAAATGTGGATAAAAATATTAAAAGGGACTCACTAGGTTTTAACATGAGTTACATGGAAAGGTTAAAGATCAGACTTGGGAATCTAAAGTTTGGGCAGAGTATAAAATAGGTGTCCACAATAAAAACAGAATATATGATATGATCTTATTCATGTAAAATGTATATATAAATAAATACATAAATATACCTAATATTTAATATGTATTTTCTTACCTCAGCCTCCTGGTATTATTTACCTTTAGCTAGAGGAGGAAAGCCAGATACAAAAAATAAACAAAAAAAAAAGTTATGTATCTATTCCCATTTTTTAAGAAAAATTTTTTAAAACCTTATGTGATGAGTAGACAGATATAATAGGCCTGTATAGAGTTATATACATGTGGATAAAAATATTAAAAGGGACTTACTATGTCTTAACATGGCAAGTTAAAGTTAAAAAACACCAGG